>NC_041384.1:255049789-255089684 GCF_002162155.2 Triticum dicoccoides | reverse complement strand
CGCCGCCACAGCGCCTCCCGCCGGCCACCCGGACCTCGCCGGAGGCCGCGACCCCGCCGCCACATCGCCGGACTTCGCCGCATCTCCGCTGCCCTCGCGCGCCTCTCCTCCCGCGCTCTGCCGCCTTCTCGCCGGGTCGTGCCCGAGGCCGTCGTCGTCGGCGCCGCCTTCATCGGAGCTCGCCGTGCCGCCGCAAGCACCATTGCTACGCCGCCGTCGTTCTTCTGTCGACGCTGCCAACCGCCGACATCACCGGAGCCCGACCCCGCCTCCATGGAGCGCCCGAGCTCGGAGCCCCGCTCATGGCCGCTCCTCGCCACCGGATCCCAGCCAGCGCCGCCAGATCCGGAGGGAGTCCTCCTCCCATGCCTCATTCCGGCCACCACGCTCGCCGGCGTGTCCGGAGTAGTCCCCGGCCGCCGCCTCGTCTTCAACCTCCGGCCGGGATGGCCCCGTCCAACCTCAGTCTGGACGACTTTGTCCATCGAACCAAACCCGACCGCGTCCTTCCTGGATCCCGCCGTCCCGTTCACTGTTCTCGAAGAGGGTATATTTTTTTCCAAAGTCCCCGAAATTCCCAGATTCAAATGCTCATGTTCATCACATCGTAACTTTGCATCCATAGCTCCGATTCATGCATATAGCATATCGAAATGTTCGACTCAGAGAGTACATCATTTCATCTCATTGCATCATTTTCATTTGAGTTCATCTTGATGCCCGAAATGTCGTTAGAAGAGTGCTACTTGAGATAATTGTTAGATCTGCTACTCCATTTAGATATTTGTCATTTTTGCCATAATTATTGTGTGCATGATATGCCCATGAGCTCTACATATGTTTTGTTAAGGGTTTTTCCATCTTTCCAGAAGTGCAACCCATGTATTTTTGTGATGTGTGTGGTGACTAGCACAAACTTGCAAAGTGAGGAACTTGGTAATGCTGATTTCAAAGACTTAGCATTTCCACTAAGTCCTTGATCTTTTCATTTCATGATGCCATATGTTCATGTTGTTTCCTAGTGATCTGTGCCTCTTTTGAGGATGATCAGTAAGGATGTTTTGTTAATATTGTAGTGCTCTATCCATATATGTCTTTGTTTGCAATAATGGAGCATCCTAGCTTTAGTCAATCGAGCTCTACTTTTGCTATTTCGTGAATCTGGGCGGATTGTCTACTTGTTAGCGATTTTGCCGAGGATGTTGTAGTTGATGCATGCATGCTATGTTGTTGTTCTTGCCATGTCTAGCTTATATAATGTGTATTCTTGATGGGTGTATGCTTATATTGTCATGACTTGCTCTGTAGTGAGTGCATCGAGCTCGTACACATGCCTACTTGATATCTGTTTCAGCATGCTCCAGTTTTCACCAAGTCTGTGATCTGATTATGTCTTTGCCATGTTCACATGCTTGCAAATGTATTTTCTGATCCCTTTTGGCTCAAGGTCACTAAGGGACTTTTGTTAATCTCTTTGAGTAGCTCCATGCCATGCTTTACGTTGCCATGTTCAGGTCCTGTAGCATATAGTTTTCATGCTCCGAAGAGTGCTATCTGATCTGAAATTCCAGACAAGTGTTAATTTCACTAAGTCTGGAATCTATTTACCATATGCATTTTTGCCATGCTTGTTTGAACCTGTTAATGTATGAATTGGCCGTAGCTCAGTGCTAGACTTTTGTTAAGCATCATGAATGGATCCCGGCCATTTATTTTGTTGCCATGTTTGAGTGATGTAGGATGTTCATCTTGTTGCATTTAGATGGCTACTTGTTGTATATCGCAGAACGTGGTCATATTTGAATTGCTTGCCATTTCCAAACCGTAACTCCGATTTCGGTGATCTTTATATCGTTTTCAAGCAATTTCATCTCATCTTTCCAGTGGCACACTTGGATTTCCAAGTTGAGGCCGGGGTCTTTCATTCCCTTGCAAATCATGCATATGCATCGCATACCGCATCCCGCATCTCATACCATGTTCATGTGCTGGTTGTTTACTATGTTGTGTGCTTCTTTCTGGTGTTTGCCTCTTCGGGTTGGTTCTGGTAACGTCGTGTTTGTGAGGATTCGTTCGTCTACGTCCGTTGGTCTTCTTCATGGACTCGTTCTTCTTCCTTGCGGGATTTCAGGCAAGATGACCATACCCTCGAAATCACTTCTATCTTTGCTTGCTTAGTTGCTCGCTCTTTTGCTATGCCTATGTTGCGATACCTACCACTTGCTTATCATGCCTCCCATATTGTTGAACCAAGCCTCTAACCCACCTTGTCCTAGTGAACCGTTGATTGGCTATGTTACCGCTTTGCTCAGCCCCTCTTATAGCGTTGTTAGTTGAAGGTGAAGATTGAAGTTTGTTCCTTGTTGGAACATGGAGATGTTATTCCTTGTTGGAACATGTTTACTTGTTGGGTTATCACAATATATCTTATTTAATTAATGCATCTATATACTTGGTAAAGGGTGGAAGGCTCGGCCTTATGCCTGGTGTTTTGTTCCACTCTTGCCGCCCTAGTTTCCATCATATCGGTGTTATGTTCCTGGATTTTGCGTTCCTTACGCGGTTGGGTTATAATGGGAACCCCTTGACAGTTCGATTTGAATAAAACTCCTCCATCCAGGTCCAACCTTGGTTTTACCATTTGCCACCTAGCCTTTTTCCCTTGGGAGTCGCACATCCCGAGGGTCATCTTATTTTAACCCCCCCCCCCCGGGCCAGTGCTTGTCTAAGTGTTGGTCCGAACTAGAGTCCTTTGCAGCGCCACCTCGGGGAAACTTGAGGGCTGGTTTTAGTTGTACGGAGCGCTCATCCGGTGTTGCCCTGAGAACGAGATATGTGCAGCTCCTATCAGGATGTCGGCGCATTGGGCGGTTTTGCTGGACTTGTTTTACCATTGTCGAGGATGTCTTGAAGAAACCTGGATACCGAGTCTGATCGGAATGTCTCGGGAGGAGGTCTATTCCTTCGTTGACCGTGAGAGCTTGTCATGGGCTAAGTTGGGACACCCCTGCAGGGTTTTGAACTTTCGAAAGCCGTGCCCGCGGTTATGGGCAGATGGGAATTTGTTAACGTCCGGTTGTAGAAAACCTGAAGTTGACCTTAATTAAAATGCATCAACCGCGTGTGTAACCGTGATGGTCTCTTTCCGGCGGAGTCCGGGAAGTGAACACGGTGTTGGAATTATGCTTGACGTAAGTTGTTCTAGGATCACTTCTTGATGATACTTTTATCGACCATGCTTTGCCTTTTCTTCTCGCTCTCATTTGTGTATGTTAGCCACCATATATGCTAGTCGCTTGCTGCAGCTCCACCTCTTACCTTTACCTTACCCATAAGCTTAAATAGTCTTGATCGCGAGGGTGCGAGATTGCTGAGTCCCCGTGACTCACAGATACTTCCAAACCCAGCTTGCAGGTGCCGATGAGTCCATGCAGATGACGCAACCAAGCTCAAGGAGGAGCTCGATGAAGATCTTGTCCTTTATGTTGTTCGTTCTAGTCGATCAGTAGTGGAGCCCAGTTGGGGTCAGTCAGGGACCTTGTCGCATTTGGGGTTCTTCTTTTATTTTGGTTCTGTAGTCGGACCTTGATTGTATTTGGATGTTGTAATGCTTTATTCATGTATTGTGTGAAGTGGCGATTGTAAGCCAACTATGTATCTCTTTCCCTTATGTATTACATGGGTTGTGTGAAGATTACCTCTCTTGCGACATTGCTTTCAATGCAGTTATGCCTCTAAGTCGTGCTTCGACACGTGGGAGATATAGCTGCATCGAGGGCGTTACACATTAGCCCCCAAGTGCCAAGTGTTATTAGTTTGTAAAACACTTGGGACTTGAAACATATAAGAGTCATAAAAGATTGTTTTGGCAGACATTAGCCCCCAAGTGTCAAGTAGTATTGCAGTGCAAAGTACTTGAGACTTGCATCTTTATAACTTTTGGTTTAAGCCTTGACACACCTGTGTATGTTTTGTAGAACGCCCTATCTGAACTGGGCTCCCAATTAACTGATGCAAAGACCCGGCTGGCAGATCAAGAGGCAGAAATCAAGTCTGTTGATTCTAAACTTCAATTGAGTCTTGCTGAGACGGAAAAATTGAAAACCAGCTTGACTGCCAAAAAGAAATCATGGGCCGAAGAAAAGACGCTGCTCACACAACATGCTGAAAAAGCTGAAGCAGCTCTTGAGGAGGTTACCATGGAGCTCACCGGCTTAAAGAATCGGGTGTCTCAAATGGTTTCCGCCATCTTTGGTAAGCCATCTATACTGATATTTTGTACCTTCTTTTGACCTGGAATGTAAACCGCCTGCTGACCCCTTGTTTAAAAAATATGTGCAGGTCTGCGAAGCAAAAATCTGAGCCGAGATAATGTGACCAAACTAAAGGCGGTCTACACCTTAGTGGATCAGTTGTACACGGGCGCTCAACGAGCACTTGCTGCTATCTCTCCTGCCAACCAAGGACCCAATCGGCTCAGCGATGTCTTGAAAAAATTGCCAATCTTTCCCGCCAGGTTTCAAGAAGTCAAACGATCCTGTGCCAGAGCTGGAGCCTTGACTGCCCTGAGCCGCTCCAAAGCCTCGGTGCCAGATCTAGACCTGGCGGATGTAGCTAGGGGGTACCCCACCGTGAAGGAAGATGGGTCTCTATTTGAGCAGGATGACTTCATTGCTTGCATGAGGGGAGTTCGACCTCAGGCTACCGTTCTTGGAGATGAGACCAACATTGACAAATATCAGCCGGGTTTTGATTTGGAGAATAAGAAGATGGTGACTCCCTCTTACAAGGTGACAGATCTTTTCCCGCCGGTTCGTCAACATACGTTTGCTCCGGAAGTTGATCCGACTGGCCTAATTGATGATAAAGCAGAGTTCATTGATGTGAACGGCTTTGACTGGTCCAATCCCAGCTTCCAATCAGCATAAGGAAGTGAACCGGCGAGGGAAGAGTGAGAACCATCTTTGTGGGCTCTTTAAATCCTTGTAATAGATTTAGCTTGAAACAACTTCATATTTTGCCTAGGCCATCGTGCATAAGATGCCGTGTGTGACTCTTTGCTTCCTAATGTCAATATATGCGTCACATTTATGGTTATATCTGTAATATTTCGGCTCTGTTCCTATAGAAAAGGAAAAACTGTCTTGGCGGTTTAGCACCGAACGGGTCAGAACACCCGGTACATGACCAATGGTTTTATCATAGTAGAAAAACAAAACCAGACGTGAAAATAAACAAGGTTGAAACAACCTTTGATTAACAGAGAAAGAATTGTTCATAAATAACAGTCATACATGTATCTTTTGCATCTGGATCACCGGTTCACATGACCCAGTCCTTTTTTGAGAAGTCAATGCTTCTTCATGCCTGATGACCATCATGCCTTGGCGGCTTATTGTCAAATAGTCAAGCCGGTGAAAAAGACCGTGTTGATCGTTTAAATTTGAGACAACAAAGACCAGTAAGACAAATAGCAGTTTGCAAACAATATAAATTAACTTTGTAACTGAAAGTTGGGGGTTTCTGATTCGAATAGAATCAGTAAACCGGACCAAAGGGGTTAAGCTAAGATTCGAATACGATCATATAGCCCCCAGTGGCTTTGGCGTTGCGCCGATTAGGAGGGTACCGACAGCTATGTTCTCTTTGGTTCGAATATGACCTATGTTTGAACAGGAAGCCCCCAAATGACCTTGAGAGGTTTTTAACGACCCTGATTCGAATACGATCCAAGTCGGACCCAAAAGGGGTTAATCTATGATTCGTATACGATCAAGAAGCCCCCTAGTGAGTTTGGCTTTGAGCCGATCAAGAGGGTTACGACAGCTATGTTCTCTTTGGTTCGAATACGACCTATGTTTGAACTGGAAGCCCCCAAGTGATCATGAGGTTTACAGCTACGGATCATAAGCCGGACCAAAAAGGTTAAACTTGATTCATATATGATCAGCTCCTTAATAGTCATTTAAATAGTGAAAAAGAGTAAAGATAAATAATCTTTGAAAAGGAAAAGGACAGAGGTCCTGCTTTATTACTTATCATAGTATATACAACGTCAAAGTATGTACATGATGAGAGCCGGTGGCTCAGGTGTAGTATGGCCGAAGTTGAGCAATGTTCCACGGTCGGCGGGTCTCCTCCTCCGACTTACGTGAGTCTTTGTGTTCTCGGATGTCGATGGGGTAATATGACCCGTTGTTTAAATTCTTGCTGACCATAAAGGGTCCTTCCCAAGGCGGGGATAGCTTGTGTGCATCTGACAGATCCTAGATGAGCCGGAGCACCAGGTCACCTTCTTGAAAAGTCCTGGACTTAACCCGGCAGCTGTGATAACGGCGCATGTCCTATTGATAAATTGCTGATCGAGCTGCTGCTAAGTCTCTCTCCTCATCTAACAAGTCAAGTGCATCCTATCGGGCTTGTTCGTTATTAGCTTCAATGTAAGCCGCCACACGAGGCGAGTCATGCCGGATGTCACTAGGCAGCACCGCTTCCGCTCCATAAACCATGAAGAAAGGTGTATAACCTGTAGACCTGTTAGGAGTGGTGTTGATACTCCACAGCATCAAGGGTAACTCCTCTACCCAACAAACCGGCGTCCGCTGTAAGGGAACCATAAGCTGGGGCTTGAGACCTTTTAAGATTTCCTGATTTGCTCTCTCGGCCTGACCATTTGATTGAGGGTGAGCTACAAAAGAAACACCAAGCCGGATATGCTCATGTTGACAAAACTCCTCCATAGCCCCTTGGGATAAATTAGCGTCATCGTCAGTGATGATGCTGTGTGGAAAACCAAAACGAAAGATCACCTTTTTCATGAACTGAACCGCCGTGGCTGCATCACACTTACTCACTGGCTTTGCCTCAACCCATTTTGTGAATTTGTCAACTGCCACTAAAAGATGTGTCTTTTTATCCTTAGACCTTTTGAAAGGTCCAACCATGTCCAGCCCCCAGACTATAAACGGCCAAGTGATTGGAATCATCTGCAACTCTTGAGCCGGCACATGCGCTCGTCGTGCAAATTTTTGACATCCATCACACCTACTGACCAGATCCTCTGCATCACTGTGAGCCGTCAACCAGTAAAAACCATGACGAAAAGCTTTGGCCACAAGAGACTTTGACCCGGCGTGATGACCACAATCCCCTTCATGGATCTCACGAAGTATTTCTTGGCCTTCTTCAGGAGAAACACACCACTGAAACGCTCCAGTGACGCTGCGATGGTATAACTCTCCGTCAGAAATCGTCATTGACTTGGACTGCCGGGTTATCTGTTGAGCCAGGGTCTCATCCTCTGGCAACTTGCCCCGGGTCATGTAAGCTAAAAACGATACTGTCTAATCTGGAATGACGTGAAGAGCCGCCACCAACTGTGCCTCTGGGTCAGGAACGGCCAAATCTTCTTCTGTAGGTAACTTAATAGACGGGTTATGCAAAACATCTAAAAAGGTGTTAGGTGGCACCGGCTTACACTGAGATCCCAACTGGCTTAAAGCATCGGCCGCTTAGTTCTTCCTACGGTCAATGTGTTCCACCTGATAACCTTTAAAATGTCATGCAACATCGTCGACTTCACGGCGATAAGCCGCCATGAGAGGGTCCTTGGAATCCCACTTGCCTGACACCTGCTGGGCCACCAAATCTGAATCGCCAAGATACCGGACCCGGCTCAGGCTCATCTCTTTAGCCATTCAAAGACCATGGAGCAAGGCTTCATACTCTGCTGCGTTGTTAGTACAAGGAAACATTAACCGCAACACATAACAAAACGTGTCCCCTCGAGGAGAAGTTAAAACGACTCCAGCCCCCGAGCCTTCCAACTGTCTGGACCCATCAAAATGAATTGTCCAATATGTGTTGTCTGGTTTCTCCTCTGGCATCTGCAACTCTGTCCAGTCGTTAGTCCACCAGCGCTTGAGATTTGATCGCAGTACGTGGCATATACCTTAAACCATGAGACCCAAGTTCAATAGCCCACTTGGCAACTCGTTCTGTGGCTTCTCTATTTTGAATTATGTCTCCTAAAGGGGCAGAGCTAACCACAGTGATTGGGAGACCCTGAAAGTAATGTTTGAGCTTCCGACTTGCCATGAACACCCCATAAACGAGATTCTACCAATGTGGATATCTTTGTTTAGATTTAATCAACACCTCACTGACGTAGTAAACCGGCCATTGGACTGGATGTTCCTTGCCAGCCTCCTTGCGCTCCACCACAATTGCCACACTAACAGCTCGTGAGTTAGCAGCTACATATAACAAATAGCGGCTCTTTCTCAACCGGAGCAACAAGAACCGGCGGCTCAGCAAGCTGTTTCTTCAGATCCTCAAAAGCAGAGTTTGCAGCATCACTACAAACAAAGTCATCCGTCTTTTTCATCATCTGATACAAAGGCATCGTCTTCTCCCCTAACCGGCTTATGAACCAGCTCAAAGTAGTGACGCGACCCGCCAGCCGTTGAACGTCATTGATGCACACCGGTTTGGCCAGGGAGGTGATTGCCTTAATTATCTCCGTATTAGCTTCAATACCTCTGTTAGACACCGAAAACCCAAGAGCTTGCCAGCTGGGACTCCAAAAACACACTTGGTCGGGTTAAGCATCATCTTGTAGACCCGGAGGTTATCAAAGGTCTCCTTCAGATCTGTTACCAAGGTTTCTTCTTCTCTGGATTTCACCACTATATCATCCACATAAGCATGAACATTACGACCAATCTGATTGTGAAGGCAATTCTATATACACCGTTGATAAGTCGCCTGGGCACTTTTGAGCCCAAAAGGCATAGACAGATAGCAAAAGGCTCCAAACGGAGTGATGAAAGTTGTTTTCTCCTGGTCCTTAACTGCCATCTTGATCTGATGATAACCTGAGTATGCATCCAAAAAACTCAAACGCTCGCAACCCGCCGTGGCATTAATGATCTGATCAATACGAGGGAGAGCAAAAGGGTCAGCCGGACAAGCCTTGTTCAAATTGGTGTAATCCATGCACATACGCAAGGTGCCGTTCTTCTTGAGTACAAGACCGGGTTAGCCAACCACTCTGGGTGAAAGACTTCAATAACGAACCCGGCCGCCAAGAGCCGGGCCACCTCTTCTCCAATGGCCTTGCGCCTTTCCTCGTTAAACCATCAAAGAAACTACCTGATCGGCTTAAACTTCGGGTCAATATTAAGAGTGTGCTCAGCGAGTTCTCTCGGGACACCCGGCATGTCAGAAGGTTTCCATGCAAAGATGTCTCGGTTCTCACGGATGAACTCGATGAGCGCGCTTTCCTATTTTGGATCCAAGTTGGCACTGATGATGAACTGCTTGGATGAGTCGCCAGGCAGAAAATCAACTGTTTTGGTGTCATCAGCTGACTTGAATTTCAACACCGGTTCATGCTTCATAGTTGGCTTCTTTAAAGACGTCATGTCTGCTGGGTCAACATTATCTTTATAAAACTTTAACTCCTCTGTTGCACAAACAGACTCAGCATAAGCGGCATCTCCTTCTTCACACTCCAGGGCTATTTTCCGGCTTCCATGTACTGTAATGGTGCCTTTATAACCCGGCATCTTGAGCTGCAGATATACATAACATGGCCGAGCCATGAACTTGGCGTAAGCCGGCCGTCCAAACAGAGCATGATATGGGCTTTGATCTTAACCACCTCAAAAGTTAATTTCTCAGCCCTGGAATCATATTCATCCCCAAAGGATACTTCCAGTTCAATCTTACCAACTGGGTATGCCGACTTGCCAGGCACAACATCATGAAAAATAGTGTTGGATTGCTTAAGACTCTTATCAGTCAACCCCATCCGACGGAACGTCTCATGGTAGACAATGTTGATGCTACTTCCTCCATCCATGAGCACTTTAGTGAATTTATATCCACCGACCTGAGGTGCCACTACCAAGGCTAAGTGACCCGGATTATCAACCCGAGGAGGATGATCTTCTCTACTCCACACAATAGGCTATTCTGAGCACCTCAAATAACGTGGAATCGCCGGCTCAACGGCATTGACAGCCCTCTTATGAAGCTTCTGGTCCCTCTTGCATAAACTAGTGGTAAATACATGGTACTGCCCACTATTCAACTGTTTTGGGTTGCTCTGACATCCGGACTGTTGCTACTTTTGCTGCTAATTACCTTGGCCGGGTTGTGGGTTATAACCCCCTTGGTTACCCGGATCGCCCTGACAGTGAAAACCGCCTCCGCTTGAACCGGCGCCCGGGCCATGAAAGCCGCCTGAACCGCCGCCAGGCCCGTGACTTCCATCAAATGTGTTGGAATTTTTAAATGCCTTCATGATTGTACAGTACTTCCACAGATGGGTGGCTGGCTTCTCCCGGTGCCGTGTCTTGTACAAGGTTCATTCAATAGTTGCTTGAGGGTGGGACCTGACCCGCCTGACCGAGGGGGTTGCCTACCCTTGCGCCGTTGGCTGTTGTCCTGTGCATTGGTGTTAGCCACAAATTCGTCAGCCTTACGTTTATTACCTCCTTGATTTGTCGGGTTATGCTGGTGACCCTTGCCGTTGCCGTTCTTTTTTCCCTTCCCTGTTTTTCTTCATCAGACACGGGATCCTTGGTACTGTCAAAATCAGCATACTTGACCAGAGCCGCCATCAACTGGCCCATGTCATTGCAGTCACACTTGAGCCGCCCCAGCTTCTGCTTCAGAGGTTCAAAACGGCAATTTTTCTCCAACATTAAGACTGCCGAGCCGGCATCCATCTTATCAGATGAATGTATTATCTACTTGACCCGGCGCACCCAATGGGTCGTGGACTCACCTTCCTCTTGCTTACAATTAGTCATGTCCACGATTGACATACGTTGCTTGCATGTGTCCTTGAAGTTCTGAATGAACCGGGCCTTTAACTCTGCCCATGAACCGATGGAATTGGGGGGCAATCCTTTCAACCAAGTGCGAGCCGTTCCATCCAACATCATAGTGAAATACTTAGCCATTGCTGCATCGCTGACTTCCAACAGCTCCATCGCCATCTCATAACTTTCAATCCAGGCCCCAGGCTGCAAGTCGGCCGTGTAATTAGGCAGTTTACGAGGCCCCTTGAAGTCTTTTGGCAAGCGCTCATTGCGGATAGCCGGCACCAGGCAAGGGACACCTCCTGTTCTTGTGGCTACTCCTGCCTCAACAGAGGTTGCCGGATAAGCCGGAAAAGCCTGATGAGCCACCTGCTCAGCTGCCAGTTGAACCGCCCATTCAGCCTCTTGACGGATCCTCTCCTGATCCGCCAAGCTAAGGGCTCCACCCTATGCCGGCTCATGCCTGTGCGGTTGGTTACGACGTTGAGCGTTGCTCGACATTTCGGCTGAGTCCACATGCCTGCTATAGCTTGGGCTTCGGCTTGGGCGAGGGGTTGCGTGGATTCTATCTCGACTATAAGAGTATGCATCCTGCTGTGCCAGAGCCATCTAAAGAAATTCTCGCACCCTTCATGTTTCGATTGCTGTCGAAGAGTCGCCTTCCATTGGGAGAGACGCCAAACGAGCCGACGCAGCAATGAGATTCTCCAAAGGATTGGAAAAGTGACCCGGTGGTATCGGTGTATAATGAGGCAGAGCGGTATTCATACGAGGCGGCTCCATGGCCCGCGGCTGAACCGGTGCTCCGGGTGTCGTGATCCGATTTGCCTCCGGCGGGTTACTTGGACCGGCCCCGGGTGTGTGGAAAAGGTTACTAGGAACGAACATTAGAGGTAGGCGTGAATGAGTTTTCTGGTGCCTTCTCCTCATGACCTCGTTTGACGCGTTAAGATCCACCGAGAGCCGGAAAGTCTCCGCTTGAAGCTGCTGAGCACGAGCGTCCAAAGCCGCCCGCTCTGCGGCCATCCTGACCTCTTCTGCTGCTAAATTTTCCTTAACCTTGGCCATCTCTTCGCGTACCCGTGCCACCTCCGCGTCATGCCGGGCCTTATCTGCCGGCTCCACCATAGCAGTCAATAGAGCTGTCAACTTATCCATGAGGTCCATTAGCATCTGAGCCAGGGGCGCGCAGGGTCTCCTGACCTGTCCGCTGCTGACCCGGTGGTTGTTGCCGCTGTAGCCATGGAGTTCTGCCCAGGTTGAGTGCCCACCATGAAGACTCTGGCTCGATTCGGTGGCTCAAAGGGGTCTGAAATACTGCTGCCATCGGAACAGCCCCCGAGCATGCCATCTTGCAGTTGGTACAAAGAATCTGTCTCGCCTGTTGCTGACGTAGCGTCAGAACAGATTGTCGTCTCACCGCCATCCACTGATCCTTCAGAGTATTCACCTCCGTGGACACAACCCACGAAGGCATGCCTCACGGCAGGTTGAACCCGGGCGGATCTCACGCGCTGAGCCGTCTCGACGAGGTTGGTGTGGACGTCCGACTCAGGGCCCGATTCGTCGATCCGGCCGATGAAGACATGAATTCCGCCGAAGGGGACCCGGTACCCGTACTCAATCGAGCCGGCCTTGGGGCCCCAGCCTTCGTCGTCGATGTAGAGTTTGCCGCGATGACTCTTGGTCATCTGGCCCACAGCATATCCCTTGAGCCCTTCGAAGTTGCCCTTCAAGAACTCAAATCCACCGTGCGCTGGCCCCACGGTGGGCGCCAACTGTCGTGGAATTATCACGGCAGATGTCCTAGCAAAAGGACTTAGTCATAGGGCCATCGCAACTAGGAAGCTTAAAGGGGTTAATCAGGACAAAGGACACGAGAGGTTTTATACTAGTTCGGCCCCTTACGATGAAGGTAAAAGCCTACGTCTAGTTGTGTTTGGAATTGCTGAGGTTTCGAAGACCAAGGAGCGAATATGCTTGTCCTGGCTTCGAGTTGTTGTCTCCTTTCCTAAGCCGCCGCCGGGTCGTCCACTTATATACATGGGTTGACGCCTGGCGGCCTACAGAGTCCCGGCCGGCTCATAAAACATGTTCGGCTCGGTGACTTCTTTTACATGCATTTCTTTACAAGTCTTTCCTTACATACGGGAGTTTACAATATTGGGCCTTAAGCCGCCTCTGAGCTTAGGCCTTCTATAAGTCTTAATAAACTATCGCCTTGAATGTTACTGGGCTTCTTTTGTAACTCGCCATTGGGGCTGACCCGGCCCCTCCTGGGCGGGTCTTACATGGTAGCTATATTCCCAACACTCATCGTATGACCTACGGTTGGCAACGGCTGCCTTGTATAAGGGGAAAATTTTTCATACCATTCTAAGGTTCAAACAAGGTTTCGATCGTCGTCGCTCTACTATGGGTAAGTCACTCAGATTTACCATCCCATATAGCAAGGAGAATAATAAGAGTAAGTCGGTATGGTGATCAATCCATCCCGCACCCAAATCATTACCCTGTATATGGTTTAGCGAATCTTGCATTCTAACACTCAGTCATCCTCACAAGCATTGCAGAATTTCTCTTGTCGACGAACTAAGTTCCAATAAATCCGTTGATTCTCCAAGCCAAACAAACATCTATCGTTCCTTCACAACTCTCGGGTTTTACATTACTCCAATAGGATCGTATGTTGATAAAGGCATATCCTCTTCCAGGGTTTTTCCTTCAGCAAGAGTGTGCTTGCTTCTTGGCAGGTCCTGGAGCCTGTGGGTTATGGCCCATCTCATCACTTGTAAACCTTGAACTCATCATCGCGGCAACTGATCATTATTCCAACATCCAGCTTCCTAGCATTCTTAAATCCATCCAATGGTACTGTCTCCCTTCCTTCTATAGGTACCAAACTGAGACGGGATTACTCAGACTCATCACGGAGTTACAATTGCTCCATATTTCCAACATCATACCTCCTTTATATCCAATAGTACTTCATCCCATCATACTCTTGGGATATCCCACATATTGAGACAAAACTCATTCTTATTTTGTCCGAAATCCACTCTGTGGAATATCATAATCCTTTCAAGAGGTCAAGTGTCCTCACAGGGTACTACCACCCTTAAAATGATCCACTTCTTCCATACACCCTATTTCTCATATCCTCGAAAATGACCAAAATCTCTGTTCATAGAATAACAACTCATATAATCCAAATAGTACCCATGATACTAACTTTATTGATTCTCAAAGTATTAAAATCTCCTACACTTCCATTACATGCCTCAACTCAACACCTCAATATAAAGGAAAATGTTCTTACTACTACTACTATACTTCTCATAAACACAACTAATTATCACAAGTCTCCTTCTTCTTGGGACAATCTCTGGCAAAGTGTACTGCTTCATTACAATGAAAGCATATTACTTCCGACAAGTCTCGAGGTTTCCTTGTGATTTCAAAGCCTCCTAGGGTCCTCGCCTTCCTTTTTGGGCAACTGCTGAAGTAGTGCCCTGACTCCTTGCACCTGAAATAGGTGATATGACTCAGGTCCTTCCCGAAATCCGATCTATTTCTCTTCCTGGATTTTTCCATTCCAATCAGGGCTTCTATTTCCTGTGGGTTATACTCTACTTCCTCTGTCGTAAATTCTACTAGATCCCCATTCAGACAATTTTGGAAGATGTGTCCTTCTTCTCCACATGAATAGCAAGACTTAGTGCATGGTTTAATTGGGTCTTCTATGGGTGTGTCCTTCACCTCTTCCTTCGTCACTGGTTCTTCTAAAATTTCCATGAGCGCTCCTTTCATTGCTTCTTTCTTCTGTTGGATGGTTCTTTGAACCACGGGGTAAATGTGACACTGAGCAGGGTAGTGGGTAGTCCTTCACATAAGAAACAAGTAATCTGCCTAGTTGGGCATTCTTCAGCTGGGTGACTTCCTTCACAATTAGGGCATTCATCCTTGTGTTCTTTATGGGTGTGTCCTATTTCTCCATAGAGCTTGCATGCACAAGGTTTCTTCATATCATTTCCATAAGGCTTCAACTTCTGGGACACAAGCCAAGACTTTGGCAAAGTCAACTTAAATTCTTTCCAAGTGGTTACTCCTTGCCATCCATTGATGGTTTGATACATCTTCCACCAGGTAGTAGCACCTCTTTCAAAGCACTGAAGAGCATGCTGGGCCATATCCTTTCCAGCTATAGTGTTATTCTTCATATGATCTTCCATGTTCTGAATCCATCGGTCTGTCTCCAATTGACTCAGCGGTCCGGAAAATACAAGCTCATCTTCATTCATCCTGTATTGGTTCCATGGGTTTGGGGTGAGATAAGAGAGATAGAGAAGGATACACACAATGCAAACAACAGTTTTTGAAAAGACAGATTTTATCGTGGCTGTCGGAAAACAACAAACAAATGACAGCTCACAATCATCGCACCTAACGTAGGTATAGAACAGGGGTTTGGTCTTCTAAAGGTCAATAAATCTTCAACATCGCCAAACTCTTCAAGTCTTGTTCCTGACTCCGGTGGCTTCTTCCGATCGTGCTTGTCCTTCTCAACTTCTTTTGCCAGATCCTCTCTATTGACACGAAGTCTCTCATGACGTCCTTCAATATTTCTAGAGTTGTGTTCCAAACTTATGGGTTTCAACATCCTTGGCACGAACCATGTCCTACTGTCCTTCAGTTCCTGACGAATCCCTGATGTCTCGAGGTTCTGCTCCTCCATCTTGGCTACTTTCAGCTTCTGGGTCCTAAGTCCTTCATGAAATACTTCTTGGTCAAATGCGGCTTCCTGCAGGTCCATCTTAAACTTCTTGAATTAATACTCCAGATCCCGGTGATACACCAACTAAGGTTAAAACTTCATCTCTTGCTGATAGGTGCTCCATCAGCCTTCTTGTCATCCATCCTTCCGATGAAATGCATGCTTATCTCAACACGGTGACAATATCACAAGTGGGCGATAACATTATGGATAGCCGTGTTTCTTCTCTTGTCATTTCCATGAGCTATCATTCCATAGTTGATATCTCCTGCCTTAGGGTTTTCTTGACAAAACTTTTGAGTTTTAACGCTCCATGTTCCGGTCTTTCTCCGATACACCTTGATCTCGAGTATTGACAGCTTTCAATAGTCTGACAAATTCCATAAGGGTAGCCTTCCTAGGTCATACCAATCTGGAAATTCTTCAGAGCCCTCAAATTCTCCTAATTTCGGAGTCTTCAACCATTGAGGTTTCCATTATTCTAATGCACGGTAAAATCCTCTTCTTTACGAAATAAACTTAGTAGTCCGCTATCTTGTACTCCTTGGAGTGGTCTCATCGGTCGATTCCTCGTGTGGTCAAAAAGGGAAAGGACTATAGTCTCACTAAAAGGGAATATTTGAATAAGCTCAGGAGAGAAGAGATAAAAGATCTTTTGAAAGTAAAGTTTTAGAGAAAATCCTTCCTATGGACTTGCCAGTTTCTAGGGTCACGTCCTACAATCAACATGTGCTCTGATACCATCTTGTAGCGACCCGACCCGAATGGATCAAGTCTCTGTGCTTAAGTGTCATCCCTGGATCGGTATGCTGGCACACACACAGTACTCGAGGATTTGTAACAGAGGTAAATCACATGTATAAAGTAATGTAAATACTATTACCTCAATCCATATAGCGGAAGTAACAAAGGTTGTGGATTCCCATCAACACCAACGGCAAAGTTGAGTGTAGAAATCATAACCCTAACATATCACTTACTAGTCGAAAGAATCCTGCAACATGAGACGTTGCAGCCACAAAGGGTCAGTACATTGAATGTACTGGCAAATTCACACCATAGGATAATGATGAATAATAGCTATCACTACATGCATATATGGCTGGTGGAAAAGCTCTATGGTTATAATGTTTTTGCAAAAGCCAATTTTTTCCTACATCAAAGGAATATATTTTATTTGGGAAAACTTTGTTTTTGCCACTCTAGTTTTTGCCAACTTTGCTTATGCCACTCTAGAATTTGACATCTCACTTTTGCCACTCTTAGCTTTTGACAATACATCACAAATGCCATTCCATGGCAAAAACGATAATTTTTCATTTCACTTTTGCCACTCTTAGCTTTTGACATGTATCACAATTGCCACTCTAAATTTTTTGCTTTTACCACGGAATGGCAAAAGTGATATACTGTCAAAATCTAAGAGTGGCGAAAGTGAAATGTCAAATTCTAGAGTGGCTTAAGCAAAGTTGGCAAAAACTAGAGTGGCAAAAACAAAGTTTTCCCATTTTATTTAACTACAAAGTTTGTGGAAAACATTGAGAAAGGTTCCTCCAACTCAATCCTAAATTAATAATCATCAACCCAACAATTGATTAAGTAAAGTGATGAGATCAATATGATAATCCAAGTACCAGAGACTCAAGATGTCCATAACCGGGGACACGGCTAATCATGATTAGTTTGTACACTCTGCAGAGGTTTGCGCACTTTTCCCCACAAGACTCGATCTCCTCCGTTGGATTTCTCGCACTACAGGGTGTTTGAGAAACGGATGACCGAGACACAATCTTTCAGAAGCGTTTACTCTCTACTCCGGGCAGACCAGTACACCTACTATCCCCCTACATCTTCTAGTCAACCTCTTCAAGAGCTCACGCAACTTACTCAACTATGCCAGAGCCCATAATGCCTTGTGGCTGCACACGGAAGTTTCTAGCACGAATAATCTTATGATCCCTTTGAGCCTGGGTGGCATTCCATAGGGTGATCACACGGGTCCTCCGAGATCCCCTTGGCAAACACTGGGTTCTCCAGGTGCCCGGGAAAACCACTGGGTGCTCCAGGGTACCCCTACCACTACTAGGGAAAAGCCTAGCAGCAGCGCGGGTTTTGGGCCTCTCAGTAGCGCAGGGACCGGTGCTACTAATAAGGCGCTACAGCTAACGTATAGCAGTAGCGCCTGTTGTCCCATGCTATTGCTATACATGAATAGCTGTAGCGCTCTTTAGAAAAAGGCGCTGCTGATATTATCTGCAGCGCTGTTTACTAGGAAGCACTACTGGTAAGTCGACGCTACTGCTATATTTTCGCCCCTCGCTACTACTAGTTTTATTAGTTTTTTCCTGCATATTTGTTTTGTATTTGAATAGGCTTTATACAATAATCTTTAGCATATCATACACATACAAATGTAATCATAGCATATACATACAATTAGTCTCATCAAATCATGTCATCATCATAATCATCATCCAACACAAAGTGGTCTCTCGTCATCATCTCGAAAATAGAGATACAAGTCTCGATTACTTGCAAATACATCGTCATCCATCTAAACAATGATATACGCGAGATGAGCTATCACTTTGAGTACATGAGTTCATATCCCTCTCTCGCATTAGCGTGAACCTAAACTAACTACTGCCTGTCGCTCAGAAACTGGAAACCGGTACACCTGGGCCTGACACTCTGGCCATATATATACTCCTGGCATAGCACTTCTTTGCCATCTATGATCTATGCACCTGCATTGTCACATGAGCCGATGATATGCAACATATATAGTTGATCAACAGAAAGAGACAAACTTGGCAAAAATAGAAACAACATATCATAAGCATAAATAACAAAGTTCATCGTACCCCAAAATGCCCTAACTAGAGTGATTTTTGCTAGTCGAGGAGGAGGACGGTTTAATTACATCACAAATAAATTTCACCATGCATAACTCAAAGTTTTGTCATACAGAAAGTATGGACTAAACGGACACATTGTCATATATCGACAATCACTCCAACATGTCGTTCCATCCATCCAAGTCAGGGAGATAGTCCTCGAGCTTAGTGAAAGGTTTCATGTCGAGACACTGAGAGGCTATCCATGTTCGGACGTCTTCCCGCGACATTTGTCCTTCTCCGTAGAACATCCCTATTTTTCCGACGACCTCCTTCATGATGATTTGGGCAAGTTCACGCTGGATGTTATAGAACTCAGCTCGAAGTCGATGATCCTCGATATCTCCTATGTCCTTTGCCCATTGCAGAATATGGGCATCGCCGGATCTAGGTGACATGCGAAGGTTCTAGTGATCCCGTCTATACTCCAGCATGTGGTGTAGGACATAGAATCCATCATTAAGAGAATCGTTCGGTTGCTGGATGCAACAGAAGTCGGTCTTATGGCCGAAGGCGACCCTGCCGCCCCTTCTCTTCTTGTCCCTGACCTCTCCACCCCCTGCTTGGTAGTAAAACATAGCACTGTCGAGAACATCCTTGATGTGGGTGTAATCCTTTTTTTGAATGTTCTTCGACGAGTCCAAGTAAAGAGCATGGGAGAATCGGGGGTAGAGGATGATGAGGACGGCGCGCCCGCCGCTGCACAAAATAAGTACACCTCAAATTAATTAGCCTCCACCATGCAAATGAATGATTGAAATCGAAGGAAGGATAGCAGCGCGGATGACTTACACGGGATGATAAGGCACGAGAATTGCCTCCTTGTCCTTATTGGCGAGCATGAAACTGACGATGTAATCCCTCGCGTATTCATGGTGCTTTGCGCAGACTCCCAAGAAGCCCTCGTGCATGTAGTACGGGTCAGCGACACAGATATGAGATATCTGCTCAACCCCGATGATGTAGTTCATGTGCAAGGCATAAAGGTGGAAAAACATAAAATCCAGCTTCTTCACGTGAAACATGTCGAATATGTAATCGAATCGGAGGAAGAACTTATCCGCGGGGAAGCTGTCGACGTACGACATTTGCCGTGGAACGTTAACCACATAGAGTGGGTATCCTGGATCTTTCGAGGCGATGAGGCCTTTCTCTACCCGCAGCACATCGTCACGAAGTCTCCTTAGATAGCCGAATCTGACGCGTACCACTGTTGCAGGTAGGATTGGTTGACTGGGGATATACCATTTATCCGCATCGGGGATATCTATACGGTCCTGAAGCCGAGGCTGCTGAGGCGGCTCGATTATAGAATCAGCTTTTTTGCCTTTCCTCGCTCTCTTCCTAGACTTCTTTACTACCGGAAGGTCGTCCATAATACGTTGAGACGACAATTCAGGCACTGACTCATGACGCTCAAACCCTGAGGAGGCGCCAGTATAGACATACTATTCAGCGCCATCGTCGTCCTCATCCTCATCCATGGCGACGTCATCAGCGACTAATGGAGCATCCTCCTTACCCCGTCCGCTATCACCCAACCCGACACCCAACGCTAATTGGGTAGGTGGGGTGTTGATGTTCATACCTTGCTGAGGCTACATGCTCGTGGGTGTGCTCCCCGCCGCCTCTAGACGAAGCAGACTCTTTGGCCACAACAGGACCCACCCATTGCAACAATCACCAAGCTGCCGCGGTGTCTCGTCGTCATCCCCCACTAGTATTGGAGGAGGCAAATTCTCGTGGCCCAGTTTGACACTGGCCACGGAAACCTTGAAGACATTCGAGGGGATCGGCCGGCTGTGGAACAATGGTTCCTTCGGCTCCATTATCGTCGCCTTCCCCACGTCCACCTTCTGGTCGCTGATGGTGTACAATATGGTGCACGGGGTTTCATCGGCCTGCAAAGAAAAGTCTGCGACGTGAGACATCCGAAAGGAAACAAAAAGGGGAGATTATACATTTATATTGAAGG
Source organism: Triticum dicoccoides (assembly GCF_002162155.2). NCBI lineage: Eukaryota > Viridiplantae > Streptophyta > Magnoliopsida > Poales > Poaceae > Triticum > Triticum dicoccoides. The sequence goes on along the minus strand of NC_041384.1, from coordinate 255,069,206 downwards.
GGGGCGGTGTGACAGATACCGTGAGGGCATCGAGCTCAGCCAAAGACGAAGCACCACTGAGCACGTTCGGTGCGGGAGCAGGTGCTGGTGCAACGCTAGTCGAGCTGCTCCCCAAGAAGTCGGCAAGGGGAAAGTCCTCTGCATTTTTCTGGATTTTGCCTTGTCCAAGTGATAACGCCCGTCACCAAGGAAGTAGAAAAATCTGCAACCACTTGTTTTGCGGCAGCTACTGCTGTTGCGACTGTCTGAGATGATTTCTTCTCAACTGCAATCTCAACCTTCTTGTCGATGTTTTCTTCAGTTAACCTCTGTCTTTCCTTTCTCTCCTCCGTGGTCTCACAGTAGTACTTATTCCACGTGGCGCCGTCTCCGACACCGTGCACGTGTCCATACGACGATCGAGTATCCACCGGTTGTCATTTCAATATGTTCAACGCCCGGTTGAATGGACTGTCCCACTTGGGCCTCGCCAATGCCTCAGACGGCGAGTCGCTTTTGGCCACAATCCGGTGCTGCTCTCTCTGCAAAAGGCACAAGGATCGTTTACAAATATGACTAACATGTGCAGTCGACTTGATCGGAAACTAAAATTACCAGCAGTCTCATGAACTCCGTAATGACCGGTTTTGTCTCGTAAACCTTCTTCACTGGGTCCCAACGGTGCCGGGCCCTGAGGACATCACGCTCCTGCGGAACAGTGAAATCCGCCAAGGGGTCTGGGGTGCCCAGACTTGCGGCTTCCGTGTCCTCCTTGGCCCATTTGGACCTCTTTCCGCCGTAACCACGGCTTCCGAGGTGGTGGCTCCCAATGTTCCTCTCTTGAAGCCCCTTCATGTACTTAGACTTTTTTTTGGCAGCTTCGGCCTCGCAAGCCTCCTTGAATATTTGAAACTGCTGTTCCGTGATTGTCGGATTATCCTTTACAATCTCGGAGTAGGTTCCTTCTTGTCGATGATCTTTGCTTTCACTCGATTTTTCCAAGCGGCCAACGCGTTGCTAAACTTGGTCATGGCGTGTTTGTTTATCTTCTTCATTGCCGGGTCCTCATCTGGTTCTTCATAATCCTTCTCATTCCGGCCCGGGAACAAGAATATCTGGTGAAACTTCTTTAGGAAGGAGCTCCTCATATTTTCTAACTTCGGTAGTTTCTCATCGTTGATGGTGGCGGTTGTCCGTATGATGCAGCCTATTTGATTGTCGTAGCATCGACGTGCTTCCTTGGGCGCCTTTGGCTCAAAATTGCCGTCGTCCACCTCCATGACCACTAGTCTAGTAGTCTTGAGTTTGTTAGGAAGCTGTTGCCTCTTTGCTTTCAGTTCTTGACCGGCTCCGCTCCCCGAGGCAGCGCTGGTCTCAGTCTCAGCGCCGGTCTCGATGTCGGTCTGAGTCTCAGCGCCGGTCTCAGTCTCAGCACCGGTCTGTGTGTCGGTCTCAGTCCCCGATGCCACTGGTTGATCGCCGGCAAGGCTAAAAAATTCGTCTGCCGCCCGATAGACATCGTCACAATCACCAGAACCCTGTCCTTCATCGTTGCTAGCCATGTTTCCTACGATTAAATCTAGTAAATTAATTCTAGACCTAATAAAATGAATAATGACATACAAAAGGCCTATGTTTTGCAGGAACATTGACTCCTTCCTGGTGCGGCAAATCCCGGGCACTCGATATGTCCTAGTTTGTAGCACAAGTCATGCCGAAATTCACGGAAAATTTCGGCATGACCTTTGCTAAAAAGTGGACCAATCGAGAACCTGAAATTTGCCAGAACGGAAATGAATCAACATTCCGGCAAAACATAGGCCACTCAATTTCATTCCCTGGAAACAATAAAAGGCCACTTGGGCACAATCGAAACATGGGCAAACACAATTGAGGAATTTGCATACATCCTGACCACTTCAAATTTGCATGTCCTAGCGTTTGACACTTCAAGAAAATCTACACAAATCACATGCTCTCTCAAACTCAATTCAAAAACCAAATATAGATTATATTTAGTTAACTACTGAACTAAACTTTACTCTAAACTAAACCCTACTACCCTAATTAACATCTAGTTAAACAAACTCAATTCAAAAACTAAACCCTACTGAACTAATTAACATCTACATTATCTACTACTTAACATCGTCTATTATTACCCTAACTAAAAAACATCAACATTATCTATTACTTAACATTAACATCTATTAACTAAAAAGGATGGGTTGGGGGCTTACAGAGAGGGAAGAGACGGTGGCGGGGAGGTGCTTGGCGACGAAGGTAGGAGCGGGGTGGACGGGCTCAAGATCGGGACGCGGCGGTCTTGGCGGGCTCGGGGGCGGTGAGGTCAAGGGAGGCGATGGTGAGGTCGAGGGAGGCGACGGTGAGGTCGAGGGTGGCCCGAGAGGCGGCGGCGGTGAGGCTGGGCGGCCTCGAGCGGCGGTCGTGAGGATGAGCGCGGCGTCGACGCCGGCAGGAGACGGCGGCGAAGTGGGGGCGACGGCGAAGTGGGCGAGGGATCGATTTGGGGGAGAAGTGCTGGCCGGGGGGAAACCGTTTTTGGTTAAGTCAAAAGTAACGGTAGCGCGTTACAAAAAACGCGCTATAGCTAAGTTAGCTATAGCGCGTTTCAGAGAGCGCGCTACTGCTACGTCTTCATCATTTTTTCCCTTTTTCATTTATTTTTCTTTACATTTTATATTTTTCCTTTCTCCTTTTTATATTTCTTTCATTTTCATTTACTTCTCTATTCGTTTTTCATGTCATTTCATTTTCTTTTTGTTAGCAGTAGCGATTTACACATTTACTTCTCTATGTGTAGCCCATCGGCTAAGTGATTGGATTTTTAGTAGTAGCGAGTTTTCGGTGAGACGCGCTACTGATATATGTCCATCTGCAGTGCACTTATTTTGCACGCGCTACTGCTATCTAGCAGTAGCGTGCTCTTTTAACAAGCGCTACTGCTAAAGTTCTGTCTATAATGTTTTCCCTAGTAGTGTACCATTCCACCCAGATGTGTATTAAAGTAGCCACCTTAAGTTGAACCATTAATTAACAATCTCACATCTATCATGGATACACTCAAACCTAATCCACGTCTATGAGCATAGCATGGAAATATAAGCATAACGTAGAAGTAAACCCCAAGGGTTTGATATAAAGGACAATGGGTTCTACCTCATCAACTACTTCCCAATACCCACATGTTATCAATCCTACTCATGCAATGTTTGGGGGTGAAACTAATGCATAAAAACTAGGTATGAAAGGGATATGATCAAAGTGAACTTGCCTCGTACTGTTGATGAAGATGATTCGCACTCATAACTCCTGATAGTTCTATTCGTCATACTCCGGTCAATCTATCGAGAGCAAGCAATAGTAACCGCACATAAGCAATCACTCAAAAGATCAGAAAGAACGAAGAAGACAATTTGGAAAACATCAAAACCAAACAAATAACTCTTGCAACATAAAACAATTTCTAACCGTACCAAAATTATGTGAATTTGGCCTTATCAGAAAGTTTAGGTCAAGAGCTTCGATTTGAAAAAAGAATCAACTCAAACGGAGTTATAAAACTCAAGTTATGATCAAAAGAAGTTCAAATTCAAATCTATTTGAATTCAAATTTTAAAACTTTCAAAAACATGTTTAAGTTGTTTTACTAGATAGAGGAGATTATAACGAAGAAGTGGGCGTTGGTTTCATCTAATTTGGATAAACGAGTGAAAAGTTATGACTATTTGAAAAATCAGGGCCAAGCTGTTTTACGAAAGAAAAATAGCTACGACTAAGGTCTAATGTATAAATATGTAGACTAATTGATAATCTAATTATTCTATCATATTAGTCTAGAAATAATAAACTACGGAAGTATAAAAAGAAAGAAAAAACAAAGAAAGAAAGATACCTTTATAAGGCAGAGAAAAGGCAACTTTGCAGAGAGAAGACAACTTCTAGAAGTCACGGCGGAGAGGAGAAAAATATTTTTCTTAAATGAATCTAGTCAAACCAAAAATATTGATTTAACCTGAATCGGATGATTTTTGGAGGCTCTATGGGTCTATATTTATAGGTGGAAAAGAGGTTTAGGGGTCAAAGGCTAGGCAATGTGAGACTAAACGTAGACGAAATAGAAAAGAAACAGAGGAGGCGGGTCGCATGGGCCTAAACGCGTAAGGCGGTTCGGCCGGCCGCGCAGCTGCAGTTTTTTTTAAACAAAATTCGGCGTAAAAAAATAAAAAGGTTGGCTGGGCCTGGCCCATATAGGAAAAAAAAATGGGGCGCCCATTGGTACTATGATGTGCACCTGGGCGGCAGTTAGTGATGGGCCACATGTATAGTTTTTTTAATAGAAACAGAAGGAAAAGAGAATAAAGAAAACAAAAATAAAATTTCATATAGGCATATTATATATCAAAATTTTCATAAAAAGATTTTCTACAACATGAACATTTTTCTAGCATCAAATAGAATCCACAAAAATTCTAATAAATCAAACAGTGCTACTGTTCAAAAACAAATCCAATAAAAACATTTTAAAAATACCTAAATTAATTCAAATTTATTTTTCCCCAATTTTCTGATGTAGGGAATCATTTTACCCTAATTTCCATATATTTTATTTTTGGAGAAAAATAATTTGAACAAAATTCGAATAACTCCAAATTGAAAATATTTTCAAAAGGACTTTGAATTTGTTCCTTTTAAAACATTCCAAAATTTAGAATTTTGGGATGTTACAAGAAACTTCTAGTCAAGCTTTTCTTCATAGGATTGCATTAAAGCATCTACGATATGTTTAGTAAAAGCTTTATTTTGATTATAAGCATGAGAAGAATTTAACACGTATTGCAACAAGGAAATACAATCTATCAAAGAGCAATTATCATAATTAAATTCCTTGAAATCCAAAATAGTGGGTTCATTGCTATGTAAAGTTTTGACCTCTTCAATCCCACTTTTATTAATTTTTGCATCGAGATCTAAAAACTCAGAATCATTGGGACGCCTTCTAACTAAAGTTGACTCGTCTCCAGTCCCATCTTTATCAAGATTCATATTGGAAAACAAAGATTTAATAGGAGTCACATCAATCACTTTTAGATCTTCATCATTTTTATCATGAAAACTAGAAGAACACGCTTTCACAAAGCAATCTTTTTTAGCACGCATCCTAGAGGTTCTTTCTTTGCACTCATCAATGGAAATTCTCGTGGCATTGAGAGACTCATTGATGTCATGCTTAGGTGGAATAGATCTAAGTTTCAAAGAATCAACATCAAGAGAAATTCTATCCATGTTCCTAGCTAACTCATCAATCTTAAGCAATTTTTCTTCAACCAAAGCATTGAAATTCTTTTGCAAACTCATAAATTCTTTAACACTAGTCTCAAAATCAGAGGGCATCTTATTAAAATTTCCGTAAGAGTTGTTGTAGGTATTACCATAATTATTACAAGAATTACTAGGGAAATGCCTAGAGTTAAAGTTTCCTCTATACGCGTTGTTACCAAAATTGTTCCTACCAACAAAATTCACATCCATAGATTCATTATAATTCTCAATTAAAGTGTACAAAGGCATATCACTAGGATCGGAAGAAACACTTTTATTAGCAAACAATTTCATAAGTTCATCCATCTTTCCACTCAAAACATTAATCTCTTAAATCGCATGAACTTTTTTACTAGTGGATCTTTCGGTGTGCCATTGAGAATAATTAACCATAATATTGTCTAGGAGTTTAGTAGCTTCTCCTAAAGAGATTTCCATAAAAGTACCTCCCGCAGCCGAATCTAAAAGATTTCTAGAAGCAAAATTCAGTCCGGCATAAAAATTTTGTATAATCATCCACAAATTCAAACCATTTGCATGGCAATTACGTATCATTAATTTCATCCTCTCCCAAGCTTGTGCAACATGCTCATGATCAAGTTGCTTAAAATTCATAATATCGTTCCTAAGAGAGATGATCTTAGCAGGAGGAAAATACTTAGAGATAAAAGCATATTTGCACTTATTCCATGAATCAATACTATTTTTAGGCAAAGAAGAGAACCAAGTTTTAGCACGACCTCTAAGCGAAAAAGGAAATAACTTCGATTTAACAATATCATTATCCACATCTTTCTTCTTTTGCTTATCACACAAATCAACAAAGTTGTTTAGATGGGTAGCGGCATCTTCACTTGGAGGGCCAGAAAATTGATCTTTCATAACAAGATTCAAAAAGTGGTATTAATTTCACAAGATTCAGCATCGGTAGTAGGAGCAATTGGAGTGCTAATAAAATCATTGTTATTGTTATTCGAAAAGTCACACAATTTAGTATTATCTTGATCCATTGTGACAAACAATCAATCCAACACACAAGCACACAAGAAGCAAGCAAAAATAGACGAATGGAAGAGGGGCGAAGAAAAGGCAAAGGTTTTCGAAAATCATTTTAGAAGTGGGGGAGAGGAAAACGGGAGGCGAATGGCGAATAATGTAATGCGAGGGAGAAGATTTTATGATGGGCACTTGGTATGTCTTGACTTGGCATAGATCTCCCAGGTAACGGTGCCAGAAATCCTTCTTGCTACCTCTTGAGCATGCCTTGGTTTTCCCTTGAAGAGGAAAGGGTGATGCAGCAAAGTAGCGTAAGTATTTCCCTCAGTTTTGAGAACCGAGGTATCAATCCAGTAGGAGACAACGCACAAGTCACCTAGTACCTGCACAAACAATCAAGAACCTTGCAACCAACATGATAAAGGGGTTGTCAATCCCTTCACGGTCACTCGCTAAAGTGAGATCTAATAGAGATAGTAAAGTAAATATTTTTGGTATTTTTGTTGTATAGATTGGAAAGTAAAAATTGCAAAATAGTAAGCGAGATGCGATGTAAATAAAAGAGATGTAATATAATAGGAAAGAGACTCGGGGGGCATAGGTTTCACTAGTGGCTTCTCTCAAGATAGCATGTATTACGGTGGGTGAACAAATTACTGCGGAGCAATTGATAGAAAAGCGCACAGTTATGAAGATATCTAAGGCAATGATCATGAATATAGGCATCACGTCCGTGTCAAGTAGACCGAAACGATTCTGCATCTACTACTATTACTCCACACATCGACTGCTATCCAGCATGCATCTAGATTATTAAGTTCATAAGAACGGAGTAACGCATTAAGCAAGATGACATGATGTAGAGGGATAAACTCAAGCAATATGATATAAACCAATCTTTTTATCCTTGATGACAATAATACAATATGTGCCTTGCTGCCCCTACTGTCACTGGGAAAGGACACCACAAGATTGAACCCAAAGCTAAGCACTTCTCCTATTGTATGAAAGATAAATCTAGTAGGCCAAACTAAACCGATAATTCGAAGAGACTTGCAAAGATATAAAATCATGCATATAAGAATTCAGAGAAGAACCAGACAATATTCATAGATAATCTTGTTCATAAATCCACAATTCATCGGATCTCGGCAAACAAACCGCAAAAGTGTATTACATCGAATAGATCTCCAAGAACATCAAGGAGAACTTTGTATTGAGAATCAAAGAGAGAGAAGAAGCCATCTAGCTAATAACTATGGACCCGAAGGTCTATGGTAAACTACTCACACTTCATCGGAGAGACAATGGTGTTGATGTAGAAGCGCTCCATGATCGATTCCCCTTCCGGCAGATCGCCGGAAAAGGCCACAAGATGGGATCTCACGGATACAGAAGGTTGCGGTGGTGGAAAAGTGGTTTCGTGTCTCTCCCTGATGTTTCTAGGGTATAAGAGTATATATATAGGCGAAAGAAGTACGTCGGTTGAGCTATCAGGGGCCCACGAGGGTGGGGGCGCGCCTACCCCCTGAGCGCGCCCTCCTGCCTCGTCGCTTCCTCATGGAGTTCTAGACATCGACTCCAAGTCTTCTGGATTGCTTTCAGTCCAAGAAAGATCCTCACCAAGGTTTCATTCCATTTGGACCCCGTTTGGTATTCCTTTTTTGCAAAACTCTAAAATATGCAAAAAAAATAGAAAATGGCACTGGGCCTCCGGTTAATAGGTTAGTCCCAAAAATAATATAAAAGAGCATATTAAAGCCCATTAAACATCCAAAACAGATAATATAATATCATGGAACAATCAAAAATTATAGATACGTTGGAGACGTATCAGACACAAGGGGAGCCAAAGAATATTTGAAGGTACTAGTAGCTGAGTTGTCAATTCAACCACACCTAGAGATTAATTATCTGCAACAACATGATCAGTAGCAAAGTAATATGATAGTTTTGATAGTAGTGACAGTATCAATGGTAACGGTAACAATGATAGCAATAATTTTATAGCAAGTGCAACAGTAATGATAGCAGTAGTAACTTAGCAAGAACTATATAAGATAAATTCGTAGGCATTGGATCGGTGACTTGTTGGATGATATTCATCATGAGATAGTTATAACCTAGGGTGATACGGCACTAGCTCCAGTTCATAAATATAATGTAGGCATGTATTTCGTAAATAGTCATACGTGCTTATGGAAGAACTTGCATGACATCTTTTGTCCTACCCTCCTGTGGCAACGGGGTCCAATTGGAAACTAAGGGATATTAAGGCCTCCTTTTAATAGAGAACTGGAACAAAGCATTAACACACGGTAAATACATGAACTCCTCATACTATGGTCATCACCGAGAGTGGTCCCGACTATTGTCACTCCTGGGTTGCCGGATCATAACACTTAGTAGGTGATTATAACTTGCAAGATCAGATCTAGAACATGGATATAATGGTGATAACATAAATGGTTCGGATCTGAAATCATGGCACCCGGGCCCAAAGTGACAAGCATTAAGCATGGCAAAGTCATATCAACATCAATCTCAGAACATAGTGGATACTAGGGATCAAGCCCTAACAAAACTAACTAGATTACATGATGAATCTCATCCAACTCCTCACTGACCAGCGAGCCTACGAAGGAATTACTCACTCCCTATGGGGACCATCATGGAATTGGTCATGGAGAAGGGTTGGTGATGACGAAGAACGAAGATCCCCCTCTCCGGAGCCCCAAATAGACTCCAGATCTGGCCTCCCAATGAAGAACAGGAGGTGACGGCGGCTCCGTCTCGTGGATCATGATAATTCTTTCTTCCTGATTTTTTCTCCAAATATGTGATTATATAATATCAGAGTTGAGGTCTGCGGGGCCACTAGGTGGGGACAACCCACCTAAGCACGACAGGAGGGGGGCACACCCTGGTGGGTTGTGCCCACCCAGGTGCCCCCCTCCGGTGGATCTTGGCTCCAGAAATTATATTTATATAAAAATTCCTCGCAAAGTTTCGTTCCATTCCGAGAACTTTTATTTCTGCAGAAAAACAACACCATGGTAGTTCTGCTAAAAACAGCGTCAATCCGGGGCTAGTTTCATTCAAATCATGCAAATTAGAGTCCAAAACAAGAGGAACATCGTTAGGAAAAGTAGATACGTTGGAGAATTATCATTAATCTCCTAGATTGATCTTGGTGAGCGTAGGAAATTTTTTGTTTCCCATGCAACGTTCCCCAACAACGATCATTCCCTTGATTATCGTCATAACTATGTGCATTTCGCAGACTAAGGCATAGCCTAGTGGTGGGAAGGGGTTGATGCCTTCCCACCCACCCAGGTTCAAGGCATGGTACTTGCAATTTGGGTTTGTTGCACCAATTATACTGTAAGGGGTTCCCTTACAGTCTTTCTATCAAAAAAACTATATGCATTTCTATCAGTTGCCCAACAGTAATTTGTTCACCCACCGTATGCTATGTGCTCGAGAGAGAAGCCTCCAGTGAAAACTATGGCCCCGGGGTCTACTTTCATTATATATAAAAACACAAAAATACCTTGCTCCAAAAAAACAAAAAATATTTGAAAAACCCGGGGGCCATAGTTTTCACTAGAGGCTTCTCTCTTGAGCAGATAGCATACGCGGGTGAACAAATCACTATTGGACAATTGATAGAAAAGTGCATAGTTATGACGATATTCAAGGCAATGATTGTTTATATAGGCATCACATCCGAGACAAGTAGACCGACTCCTGCCTGCATCTACTAGTATTACTCCACCAATCGACCGCTATCCAGCATGCATCTATGGTATTAAGTATAAAACAGAGCAACGCCTTAAGGAAGATGACATGATGTAGACAAAGTAAACCCAATCAATATGAATAAACCTCGTCAGTTTACCCTTAATGGCAACAATGCAAATACGTGTCTTGTCCCCTACTTTGTCGCCGGGATATAGACCGCCGCAAGATTAAACCCATTACAAATACCTCTCCCACTAAAGATAAATCAATCTAGTTGGCCAAACCAAACGGATAGATTGGAGAGAAATACAAAGCTATAATAATCATGCATAATAAAGTTCAGAAAAGGCTCAATTAAAATTCATGAATATTCAGACCAAACCCACAATCCATTGGATCCGAACAAAAATACAGCAAAGAAGATTACATTGGATAGAACTCCAAGAACATCGAGGAGAACATTGCATTGAAGATCAAAGAGAGAGAAGAAACCATCTAGCTATGGACCCGTAGGTCTGTGGTAAACTACTCACGCATCATCGAAAGGCAGTAAGGATGATGTAGAAGCCCTCTATGATCGATTCCCCCTCCAGAAAAGTACCGGATAAGGCCTCCAGATGGGATCGGGGAAGAATAGAAGCTTGCGACAGTGGAAAAAATGTTTTGAGTGGCTCTTTTGTTGGTTTCCCGATTTTAGAGAAATTATAGAGGTGGAATTAGGTCAGACGGAGCCACGAGGGGCCAACAAGGTAACAGGGCCCTCCTAGGGAGCATTGTGTTGCCTTGTCGTCTCCTCATTTGCCTTCTAGTCTCCTCCCGAAGCTTCTAGAGTCTCTCTTGTCCAGAAAAAATGTCAAAAAGTTTCATAGCGTTTGGACTCCGTTTGGTACTAATTTCCTAGAAAACCAAAAACAGGCAAAAAACAGCAATCGGCACTAGGCACTGGGTTAATAGGTTAGTCCAAGAAAATGACATAAAATAACATATAATTACATATAAAACATCTAAGACTGATACTATAATAGCATGGAACAATCAAAAAATATAGATGCGTTGGAGACGTATCATACTCTAACGTGGTCATCCACAACCATGAATGGAAATCCCTCAATCGTCGATGGTACACCATCCAAGAGGCCATGTCCAAGTATTCCGGGCACTTGAAGCATCTCATCGCAAGGTGGCCTAGCAGTGCAAAAATCACCGAGCAAGTAAGTTCATCACTAGCCGGATATGCTGGTTTTGTTGATCACTAGTTGAACATGCATTAATTTTGTTGCTCACTAGCTAGATATGCAATGTTTTGTAGTGTTCTCGTGCTTATTTGGTATGCAAGAAGTTGGAGAAGAAAAACTTCACCGACATGCATTACTGGTTGAAGTTGAATGGGCAATCAAAATGGAACCTTTTCATAGCCAAGACCTGCAGTTGAGAGATAAGGAGCAATTCCAGAATAGATGGATCAAAGTCTCCATTTGGTTGAATTGTTGGTTGTCACACACTTATCTCTCAACAGTAAGACATGTTCACCACATTCAAATTTATCCCCAATGAATCGGACCTGACTCAACTCTAAGCAGTAGCAGGCAAGACAACAAGCATGAATGATTAGGCACATCAGGGCTCAAACAACTCCTACTCATGCTAGTGGGTTTCATCTATTTACTGTGGCAATGACAGGTCATGCAGAGGAAAAGGGTTCAACAACCGCAGCATGTAACAGTTGAAGCGTTGTTGTCCTAATGCATAAAAGAGAGCAGAAGCGAGAGAGAAGGATTGTATCGGAATGAAAAAGGGGGGTTTGCTTGCCTGGCACTTTTGAAGATAGTATAGCTCTTCATTGGTGTCATCGAACTCATCGTCGGAACCACGTCTACTGAGAGGGGACAATCACCGGCAAACGAGAGGGAACATAATCAATGTAATGCAACAATATGATGCATGAATGTGACATGGCAATATGATGTGATTCAAGCTAATGCAGCTAGCAACAAGTTAAATGAAGTCGATTTGAACCCAAGGTTCAAATTCAAACTCCATATGTGAAATTCAAATGCCATTTATTTGATTTTTCCAATTCAGCAACTATAAGTTCTTCCAACATGCATGAAAATGGTACAAATTGATAGATTGAATTTTTCTGGTCATTTTTCATATATAAATTATTTCATTCTGAGCTATAGATTATTTTCTATGATTTTTTGAAGTTCAAATCATTTTCTGGATTTTTCTGGTTATTTAGAATTAAACAAAATCCAGTAAAAGATTTACTGCGTCAGCATGACATCACGCTGGCATCAATGGTCAAAGGAGCGGCTAGGTCAAACTGACCAGTGGGTCCCGCGTGTCAGTTACTAACTAAACTATCCTGGTTTAATTAGCACTAATCCTGGATTAATTAGCAGTGACGGGCCCGCATGTCGGTGAACCAGGGGGTCAAATCCCTGGTCAAACCGGGGCTAACCCACCGGCGTTAAGCTGCCGGCGTCGACCAGACACAGCGGAGGGCTTCTGAGAATTGAATGATGGCGTCAGCGGTCAGCGGTCAAAGGAGCGACCCAGGTCAAACCGACAAGTGGGACCTGTGTGTCAGTTACTAACTAAACTATCCTGGTTTAATTAGCACTAATCCTGGATTAATTAGTAGGGCCGGGACCGCGTGTCAGTGAACCAGGCGGGTTAAATCCCTGGTCAAACCGGGGCTAACCCATCAGCGTTTAGCCACCGGTGTCGACCAGACGCGGCGGAGGGCTCGGGATCGCTCCCCCGGCGCCCAAACGAGCGGCGGAGGGCACCCGCGGAGAGCTGGAGCTCTCCCGCATCCAATGCAGCAAGCGGAAGCAGCTGGGGTAGCCGGAGCTCATTGGAAATGAGCTCGACGCAGCGGCCGGTGTTCGGGTGCGCACGGCGGAGCGGCTGTGGTGGCCATGGCGGCGCGTACGTGGCACCTGCGACATCTACGCGAGGAGGCGAGCATGTTAGACATAGTGCCCAGACCATTTGCTCACCGGGGTCGTGTCGGCAGCGAGCGTAGGCGGCGGCGCGTTTCGGTCTCTGATGAAAAGATGGCCACGGCGAGCAATCAAGGTGGAGGAGAGGGGGGTTCGGTCCATGAGCTCACAGCGGAGACGATGGGATGGTCAGCGTGCTTGGGGAGGCCTGGAGGCGATGAGACGGCGACATCGATCTCCGGCGGCCGGAGCTTCAAGACGAGGTCGGGGACGACGATACGGGGCTTCCAGCATCGTATTCGTTGGCGGGGAGCTTTAGGGCGGCGCAGCGGAGCCAGTGGATACGTCGAGGAGACGAGGGGGGCTTAGGAAATGGCAGCGGCTAGCAGCAGCGACCGTGGCACTCGGGTGTGCGAGAAAGAGAGTGCCAGGGGAGAGGAGAAGGACGAGGGGTGAGGGAGAGAGCCAGAGAGGTGTGTGGCACCATCTAGGCGCGCTTGGGAGGAGGCGGCAACCAGCACGTGGCGCGTGTGTGCGCGCGCGGCGAATACGCGCCCCCTTGCCCACTGGCAGGAGGTGGAAGACGACTGGCACGTCGAGTGCTTGCTGGGCTAGGGCTCAGCTACAGTGCTGGGCCGCAGGTAAGAGCCAGGTGAGTCCTTCTCTCTCTCTCTCTCTTCTAATTCTTTCTGTTTTCTATTTATTCTATTTTGTTTTGATTTAGTAAAAATACTAAACCATTTGGTAAATTACTTAAATTAATTGTGGGCACTTATGAAATTATTTCCAACAGCCCTCATTTAGTTTCAGAATTATTTGAGTGTTTAAAATATTTATAGCATTTAAATGCCCAAACTCAAATACTTTATGATTTAATTCAAAAATCCAGGAATGACCTAGAAATATGTTCATCATTTTTGGCAGAGGTTTTCACCTTTATCAGAAATTATGAACATTTCCAAAGGGCATTTTGGGTCATTGATAAATATTTTATTTGAACCTATTTGAATTTCATTTGGTGCTAGGGTTTACCAATCCCCATTTCAAATTTCCTTTGAATTTAAACATGATGCATCAAAGCTTTAATGTAACTAATTACAAGTAATTCTAGGGATGTGATAACTCACCCCACTAAACAAGAATCTTGTCCCGAGATTCAAGACGTGAGGTAAGAAGACAAAGGGAACATGGAGCTGACACAATATTCATGATCCAGGTTGCACTTCATAAGAACATTGATTCGATCATCATCCTTGTCTCTACGTCTTGCTCTGAGAAGTCCATCCAACATGACAACAAGAAGAAAGGGAAAACTCTGGATGAATAGATCTTCACGACGATCGAGCAACTGACGACTAACTTACGGGATGAGACATGGAACACCTCTTGAGCTGAGACGTCCAAACACACATCAGGAGGGATGGAAGGACAGACGAGGGAGGTTCAATTGGGTAGGCAAAAATTCCATGCTTGGGTAAGATGGTGGATGGTTTCAAAGTAGCGAGGAGATAACTGTCATGATTCCATAACAGGACACCTTAGAAGAGGTGACTCATAGAATTATTCCCTTAAGTGGCAAAAGAATTACTTTTGATACATAGATCGTTGGAACTCTTTATACCAGGCTAAGGCAATTTGCAAATGATCGTTTGACGGAGTTTGAGAGAACGGCATACTCGGGCTAGAATGGATGATGTGGACTACCTTGTTGAAGACAACGCACTGGATGATTTTTGCTTATCATCGGAAATGGATGGAGCCCATGGCAAGCCCACTTCTGAAGATGATCTTGAACAACAATTACCGAGAAGGGAAGCCCATGGTAAAATGGCACAATGGCGGGTGCAAGATGGGAACAAAATGCAAATGTTGGGAATGATTCTGGTAACTGGGGAAAAGCTCAGGAGTGGAGAGTGAATCCACTGTTTGAATGCTTATAGTATAATCGAAGAAACTAAGAGCACAAGAATCCCCAAGGAGCAACTTCTAGAATAAGTCGCACGAAATCCTCATGGAAAGAATGATCAAAATTCTCAATCAAGATACTACAATAATAGATCTTCCAACTAGGTGTGTCGGCCAAAACATCAACCTTGCCGGGACCTACATCATAGATCTTGGAAAAGTTTCAACCATCATATCTGCCTAAGATTCAGATCTGGTTGGTAACAGGATATTTCAGACAACATGTCTAGAAAAGGAAGGTTGCAACACAAATCGACGATATAACATTGCGAGATTCTCGGGAAATAGACTATGGTAGTAAGCTCCAAAACATGAGCAGGTTCTGCTACACACGTGTGTACACGCTATCCTAGACAAGCATGACCACGTATTAGTCTTATAATCAACACTACCGAGTTCAGGTTGGGAACCATCAGCGAGGATATCGAAGTCCTTGCGTAAGTCTAGCTCTTAAGAAGGAACTTCCTCTCCTTGAACAAATCAGTCAGTGGCTTGGTGTGCTAGGGAATATATATGGGGTGGAGGTAATTAATCTATCAAACCATAGAATACATTCGCACATGCATAACTGACTTGCGATGATTCCAGAGGAAGCAAAAACAAGCTTTCTCGAATTCATGGCGGAAACTTTCATCAAATGCACGTGAATTGGAGGAAGTCACGTATTTGATCCAAACATATGCTTCATGAACGGGACACGAAGAAAATGCTTACACAAATTTCCAGCACTAACTTAATGTTCATCATGAATTATGGAGGAGATAGAAGAGTTGCCGATGGGCTCAACAACAATTCATCCAGGCTTCCATATAGATGGAATTCCACAATTAATTGAACACGGGGATAGCATTGGTCAGACCCAAAGATGTATTGGTGTATGCTCGAGGGATCAACCACGAGTAAGACAACATTGTGAACATTGTTGGTTCTGATTTGACTTGATGATAGCCCATACTCAAACCAAAGTTTGGACAAGACAATAGATCCAACAATTTATCACGAGGACAAGTCAATGAGGATATCACCTTTCTTCATCACACACATACAAACACAAAGATATCCCTTCAGAATGAACTAAGTTAGGGAAAGCTTTTATTTTCCAACTCTCCAAGTTATTGTTTAGCTTAACCAACTAGTTCAGGGTATCCAACACATATTCTTGGAAAGGGGGTGGTTTACAAGAAACCAACTTGATCACAAACTCAACATAGCGGTAAGGTGACAACCTGGTAATACTTCCGACAAGATATTCGGAAAATCATGAACCACCGATATGTTATTAAGCTCGGGAGCAATCTTGCTTTTGAGACAAGATGATGTGATAAAAAGAGCAAGGGATTCAATCCTAATTCAAAGACCGAAGAGTGCACCAGAAATAAGGACAAGGTAGCACGATCAATCCTAGAATAGTAATTTGATAACCAACACGCTAAGAATGATATTAATGTCCATTAACTACCAAGCAACACGGTTGCTAGGAGTATTGATTTCACACATCACAATTCACTTGTCAGCATTCTGGTTACAACCAACACGGAGACCGAGGGATGAATAATGATGGCGAGAAGTATCACTGTATCAAGAGTTCATAGGAGGTGGTGCAATTCCCATGACATTGACATAAAGAGGCAACATTCCAGGTAGAATAGAACAAAAGCTAGATTGGCATTTTGATTTGCGGAATACAACTCCTTTGACCCAATCCCAGAGATGGACGAGGTACTGGAGTTTGTTTCTCCTAGTCATTCAATAATAGAATGGCTTGACAGACCACAAGGATAATAGGCATCGATGAGCATGAATGCATGACATGCTCTTGATTATCAAATGATAGACGAATGTCAGAATACAACTAAAGAGAACAACTCAAAGGAACATATAATTTTTTGAGTTGTGGACGCATAGATTAGTATGTCGAACAAGTTCAACATATTTCTTCCGGATAACCCATGCAGAAGAGGAGGGACTAGCAGATTCACAATTTTGAATGGAGAACTCATCAAGAGCACTCTTGTTGTGATCATTGGTTCAAATATCTTCTTCCATAATGGTTCATGGTATTGGAAGAATGATATACCATAGACCTCAAAGACTATCACAAAGGTTACTAATATCCTAAAGGAACTAGCAAACACTATCAACATGAATGAGTAGAGTGAATCTCGGGTTAAAAAACCCAGGAATTGAATGCCTACTAACTAAATGGCATCACGGGATGCTTTCGAGAATGATGGCCAGAATCATCACACTGGGAACACAAAACAAGGCTAGATTACTAGGTGATCCTCTAAGACACCTAGGGTCATAATAATAGCTCCAACATATATGTCGAGGCAACAGAGTACCTCAACTCACCGATTAGTGTGGTTAAACTGGCCCAAAGAAAACCTCGAGAATGAAAAGAAGGGAGTTACAAATGCATCAGACTATTTCGAAACCTGGGTTGACTCGGACAGCATAACGACTGTAAATGCTCAAAAATATTTGAGACATCCTGCAAAATGGTGGCATAACCATTGAGCATCACAATATCAAGGTTTTGAGATCAACTGTAACACACAGAAGTAGTAGGAACTAAACTGGGGCTTGAAACCATCAATCCTATAAGTCTATGGATTAGTAACACGTGATCCTGATAGAGAGAATAGAAAGCCTAGTTCCTTAACCCCGTAGGAAAGATAAGATGACTCGGACCAGAAGGGCATAAGGTAAAGGAGTAAAAAGAGCCTTACGTTCCCTTCCACAATCAATTCCCTTACGTAACTAAAGAATTTCTGGACTCAACTTCGACCAGTTTGGCTTGGTAATCCTACAGGCAGCTGGGCTCTAATACCAAAGCTGTCAGGACCCCGATTCTAAGCCACACCGATCTAGCATGTAACACAGCATATCACTTTGTGGCCTCATGCACGGTATTCCCATGGGTGCCACCTTACCTGGCCCAGGACCGTTTGCGCCTATTGGCTCACGTATATGATAGTGTCGCTAGCATCCATATGTTAGAGAACCTGGGACGACATGACTAGTTGTAAACCCAAAGTGGCACTAACTTACAGGGACAGGCTTACATGACCCAGCAACGAACGTGTCGGTCATCAACGTATGAACCCAAGTCGTAGCAAGCTACAAGGACTTAAAGGAACAACGCGTGACATTTCCCCGACGGGACAGACACAGGAACGAAGAAGGACACATGTCGGCCAGCCTAAGTGTTCCAGAGCAGTAGCATGCTACCATGGCTCGGTGGAAGCACTAGGAGACATTTCCCAGTAAGAGAGGCTACCAAGAATAAACAACTAGGTTGTCGGATCCCACACATACCAAGCATTTCAATAACATACACACAATATGCCCGATATTTGCAAATACAACATGGCATCACAACAAAACTCTATGACTCAAAGTATTTATTCATAAGACTCCGAAGAGTCAGATATTACAAAGATGGGTCACATGACCTAACATACAGAGCATACAGACAATGGAAGCATAACATGTCTGAGTAAAGACAACTACAAATGGAAAAGGCTGAGAAGCCTGACTATCTACACGACCCTCCCAAGGGTACAAGATCGCAGCTGAGGTAACAAGCTAAACGTCGAAGTCCACACGGATCTACTAGTGAGACTGAAGTCTCTCCACAAAAACATAAATTAAGCAAACGTGAGTACAAATGTACTGAGCAAGACTTACATCAGAACTAGCTACATATGCATCAATATCAATAAAGGGATGGTGGGGTTTAACTACAGCAAGCCAGCTTTGACTCAGTGGCTATCCTGAACTACGTCTGCAAGTAACTTGTAACATCCCAAATTTTCAATTTGGAATGTTATACATAGATCATTCATGCATATCATATTTTATTGCATTTCGTTTCACGATCCTCAAAATCCTAAGCGACTCAAGGACCCTCGGAGAGAGTTGGGGATTTTCCAGTTTTCATATTTGAGTTTTATCAAATATTGAAACGAGGATTCTGGTTTTAATTACTTTTCTCTCCAAAAATATTTCATATTAAAATACATGAGAGGAGATAATATGACTTCTCCAAAATAAATGAAATATTGGAGGAAAAAGATTAAAATAAAATATTTGATTTTATCCGGAGTTTATTGCTATTTTATTTGAATTAGAAAAATTGCATGTTTTTCAAAGTTGCAATTTAGGGCCAAGAAAATGTTCATCTTGTTCTAAATGTTTTATTTAGACGATGAAAATTTGTTTTGGCATTTTTAGAATTTTATTTTATTTTCTAGGATTTTTTTAGTTTTGGCAGAATTATTTAAAAAAAGTGCGCAGTGGCTAACTGGGCCGAAGCCCAGCCGCCGGCCCATTCCCCTGCGCCGCCGTCTCCTTCTAGGAGACCGAACCGCCGCCGCCTCGGACGAGGAGTCTGGTCGGGACTCCCCTCGCCGCCACCTTGGCCCCTCCGCCAA
>NC_041384.1:254932849-255049611 GCF_002162155.2 Triticum dicoccoides | reverse complement strand
CGCCGCCTCTCGCCACGCCGCACCGCCGTCGCCTCGCCGCCGCAGTCCGCCGCCCTGCCGCCACGGCCCCGCCTTGCCGGAGCTACGCCAGAGGTACCACCGCCGTTCGTCACCGCCGGTTTTTTTAGAAACCACTTCAGTTTTTTTAAAAGAAAACCCTAGCTCGTTTTTTTAGATCAGTTCGCCGGTTTTCTTGGTTTATCTTTTAGTGGACGTTCGTCCGTATGTTCGTTTTAACGAATGGTTTTCGCTCGATAGTTACAGACAATGAACGTTCGTTCGTTAGCCTATTCGTCAGTTTTCTTTTTCTCGATTTTCCGCGATTATTTTTTATCGCGATTTCTGATCTGATTTTCGTTTTAGTTTATCTTTTCGCTCGTTTGTTAGAATCAGGCGATTCAAGCGCGTAGATCTTCGTCTCGAAACCCTCTTTCCGTTTAACCAACTTGAACAAGCTTTTGCTACTGTAAAATTTGACCTTAGTCCAGATTAGTAAACGGATCTTGTTTCTTTCTCAGTTTGAGTTTCGTTGCTCCATTTGATTTGATTCTTTTAGCAAACCGGAGTTCTTAAGTTGAACTTTCTGGTTAGACTTTCTTATTTGAGTTTTACCCATGTTTCTTTGCTTGATTGCTTATGTATGCTATTGTATGTTTGCGATAGAACACACGGAGTGCGAAGCATGCTACTACGAGTCCCTAGGTTTTGCGGATCATCAGCAAGGCAAGTAACACTTTGATCATACCCCTTTATCACCCAGTTTTTATGCATTAGTTCCAATCCTCAAACATTGCATGATTAGGATGTGATTAACATGTGGGTTGGGAAGAAGTTGATGAGGTAGAACCTATTGCCCTGTTATATTCAAACCCTTGGGAGTTACTTCTACGTATTGCTTATATTGCTATGCTATGCTCATAGACGTGGTTTGGGTGAGGGAAATCCATGATAGATGTGAGATTGTTAATTAATGGTTTAACTTAAGGTGGCAACTTGAATACACATCTGGGTGGATTGTTTGTTGGGCACCTGGAGAATCCAGTGTTGTCCTAGGATATCCCGGAGTACCCGTGTGATAATCCTATGGTCCGCCACCCAGGCTCAAAGGGAACTGAGATATTTTCATGCTAGAAACTTTCGTGTGCAGCCACAAGCTATTATGGGCTCTAGCATAGTTGAGTAAGTTGCGTGAAGCTCCCGAAGAGGTGGATCAGCAGGTAGTGCGATGTAGGTTTGGTATGGTCTGCCCGGAGTAAGGGGTTAATGCTTCTGAAAGACTGTGTCTCGGTCATCCATTTCTCAAACACCATATAGTGCGAGAAATCCAACGGAGGAGATCGGGTCTTGTGGGGAAAAGTGCGCAAACCTCTGCCGAGTGTATAAACAAATCATGGTTAGCCGTGTCCTCGGTTATGGACATCTTGAGTATCTAGTACTTGGAGTATCCTAAGTATCTCATCACTCTGAACTAATATTGTTGGGTTGTTAATTACTTCAATTGGGATTGAGTTGGAGGAACCTTCTCAATGATGTTTCAACTACCATGATAGTTAAATAAAATCTATTCCTTTGTTGTAGGGAAAAATTGGCTTTTTGCAAAAATTGTAATCATAGAGCTTTCCAACAGCCAAATATGCATGTAGTGATAGTATTATTATGTTCTTGCTCTACTGTGTTACTTTGCCAGCATATTCAATGTGCTGACCCGTTTTCGGGCTGCAACGTATTATGTTGCAGACTTTTCAGACGAGGAGTAAGGTTCGTTAGGTCATTGCCGTGCAGCTCAGCTATGCCGTTGGAGTTGATGGACTCACTTTATCTTCCAAGCCTTTCGATGTTATCGTATTAGATGGCCTTAAGCCATATTTATTGTAATAAGTTCTCTTTTGAGACATTCGATGTAATAAGTGTGTGATTGTTACTGTGTTATAAATCCTCGAGTACTGTGTGTGTCAGCATTACCGATCCAGGGATGACACTGAAGCACAGAGACTTGGCTGTTTGAGGTCAGGTCGCTACATAACTCTTTTGAGGTGGCGCATACGAGTCCACATATTCATCGAATCAATACACCACTATGGATCCGCTCCCATCTCCCTACGAGTACGCCATCCATAGCACTCACGCTTATCTTGCGCATTTTAGAGTATCCACTTTCACTTGTCTATGAACTATATAGGCAACCCAGAAGTCCTTTACCGCGGACGCGGATATTTGAATAGATCATTTATAACCCTGCAGGGGTGTACTTCCTCACACACGCTCTCGCCACTTACCACCATGTACACGTCGTGTATATTGGCAACCTTCAAGCGGAAGCCTGGCGAGGGAGTCGGCCACGACCTGACTAACCACACAAGTCTCTAGTCCAGGTTTATCGCCTATTTGGGTTCCATCCACAAGGAGATCCGACCGGGGTTTCGCTCACGGCCCCAAACGATGAGAGCAGGGTTCCTGAGGCACCAAATGGGCATCTTGGTACATCGTGCCTCGTGTCTCTACCGCATCATAGCCCACCCCTAGTGTCAGCGCTACGCACGGCCCCCAACACATATCCTACAAACACGAGAAACTAGTTGCAACTCCTGGACAGAGATCGAGGCGATTAATAAGCCGAGAGGGATCGAGTTACCGGAACCCAATGTGTGGTAGTAACTGTTCATCGATCACAAACACATAACTCAATTCCTGAGGACGGTTTCAATTGGACAACCCACCATATACTCCTACATGGCCTCTCACCGCTACCTTTACCAAACCGTGTTCACACACTTAGCTCTCAACAGTAAGACATGTTCACCACATTCCAATTCATCCCCAATGAATCGGACCTGACTCAACTCTAAGCAGTAGCAGGCATGACAACAAGCATGAATGAGTAGGCACATCAGGGCTCAAACAACTCCTACTCATGCTAGTGGGTTTCATCTATTTACTGTGGCAATGACAGGTCATGCAGAGGAAAATGGTTTAACTACCGCAGCATGTAACAGTTGAAGTGTTGTTGTCCTAATGCAGTAAAAGAGAGTAGAAGCGAGACAGTAGGATCCTATCGGGATGAACAAGGGGGTTTTGCTTGCCTGGCACTTCTGAAGATAGTATATCTCTTCATTGGTGCCATCGAACTCATCGTCAGAACCACGTTTACTGAGAGGGGACAATCATCGGCAAACGAGAGGGAACACAACCAATGTAATGCAACAATATGATGCATGAATGTGACATGGCAATATGTTGTGATTCAAGCTAATGCAGCTAGCAACAAGTTAAATGAAGTTGGTTTGAACCCAAGGTTCAAATTCAAACTCCATATGTGAAATTCAAATGCCATTTATTTTATTTTTCCAATTCAGCAACTATAAGTTGTTCCAACATGCATGAAAATTGTACAGATGGATAGATTGAATTTTTCTAATCATTTTTCATATATAAATTATTTCATTCTGAGCTATAGATTATTTTCTGTGATTTTTTGAAGTTCAAATCATTTTCTAGATTTTTCTCGTTATTTAGAATTAAACAAAATCCAGTAAAAGATTTACTGCATCAGCATGGCATCATGCTGGCGTCAGCGGTCAAAGGAGCGACCCAGGTCAAACCGACAAGTGGGTCCTGTGTGTCAGTTACTAACTAAACTATCCTGGTTTAATTAGCACTAATCCTACATTAATTAGCAGGGCCGGGCCCGCGTGTCAGTGAACCAGGCGGGTTAAATCCTTGGTCAAACCGGGGCTAACCCACCGGCGCTTAGCCACCGGTGTCAACCAGACGCGGCGGAGGGCTCGGGATCGCTCCCCCGGCGCCCAAACGAGTGGCGGAGGGCACCCGCGGGGAGCTGGAGCTCTCCCGCATCCAATGCAGCAAGCGGAAGCAGCTGGGGTAGCCAGAGCTCGTCGGAAATGAGCTCGAGGCAGCGTCCGGCATTCGGGTGCGCACGGCGGAGCGGCTGCGGTGGCCGTGGCGGCGCGTACGTGGCACCTGCGACATCTACGCGAGGCGGCAAGCATGTTAGGCATAGCGCCCAGACCATTTGGTCACTGGGGTCGTGTCGGTAGCGAGTGTAGGCGGCGGCGTGTTTCGGTTTCCAATGAAAAGATGGCCATGGCGAGCAATCGAGGTGGAGGAGAGGGGGTTCATTCCGTGAGCTCACAGCGGAGACGATGGGATGGTCAGCGTGCTCGGGGAGCCCTGGAGGCGACGAGACGGCGACGGTGATCTCCGGCGGCCGGAGCTTCGAGACGAGGTCGGGGACGACGATACGGGGCTTCCAGCGTCATATTCGTTGGCGGAGAGCTTCAGGGTGACGCAGCGGAGCCGGTGGATACGTCGGGGAGAGGAGGGGGGCTCAGGCCACGGCAGCGGCGAGCGGCGGCGGCGGTGGCGCTCGGGTGTGCGAGAGACAGAGAGCCAGGGGAGAGGAGGAGGACGAGGGGTGAGGGAGAGAGCCAGAGAGGTGCGAGGCGCCGTCTAGGCACGCTTGGGAGGAGGCGGCAAGCAGCACGTGGCACGTGTGTGTGCGCGCGCGGTGAATACGCGCCCCCCTGCCCACTGGCAGGAGGTGGAAGACGACTGGCACATCGAGTTCTTGTTGGGCTGGGGCTCAGCTACAGTGTTGGGCCGCAGGTAAGAGCCAGGTGAGTCCTTCTCTCTCTCTCTCCCTCTTTTCTAATTCTTTCTGTTTTCTATTTATTTTGTTTTGTTTTGATTTAGTAAAAATACTAAACCATTTGGTAAATTGCTTAAATTAATTGTGGGCACTTGTGAAATTATTTCTAACAGCCCTCATTTAGTTTCAGAATTATTTGAGCATTTAAAATATTCATAGCATTTAAATGCCCAAACTCAAATACTTTATGATTTTATTCAAAAATCCAGGAATGACCTAGAAATATGTTCATCATTTTTGGCAGAGGTTTTCACCTTTATCAGAAATTATGAACATTTCCAAAGGGCATTTTGGGTCATTGATAAATATTTTATTTGAACCTATGTGAATTTCATTTGGTGCTAGGGTTTAACCATCCCCATTTCAAATTTCTTTTGAATTTAAACATGATGCATCGAAGCTTTAATGTAACTGATTACAAGCAATTCTAGGGTTGTGACATAGAGCCCCCGCCACATCTTGTTCTTCATCAGGAGGCTAGATCTGGAGTCCGTTTGGGGCTCCGGAGAGGGCGTTCTTCGATCTTCGTCATCACCAACCCTTCTTCATCGCCAATTCCATGATGCTCCCCACCGGGAGTGAGTAATTCCCTTATAGGCTCGCTGGTCAGTGGGAGTTGGATGAGATTCATCATGTAATCAAGTTAGTTTTGTTAGGGCTTGATCCCTAGTATCCATTGTGTTCTGAGATTGATGTTGCTATGACTTTGCCATTCTTAATGCTTATCACTTTGGGCCCGGGTGCCATGATTTCAGATCTGAACCATCTATGTTATCACCATTATATCTATGTTCTAGATCCGGTCTTGCAAGTTATAGTCACCTACTACGTGTTATGATCCGACAACCCCGGAGTGAAAATAGTCGGGACACTTCCCGGTGATGACCGTAATTTGAGGAGTTCATGTATTCACTATGTGCTAATGATTTGTTACGGTTCTCTATTAAAATGAGGCCTTAATATCCCTTAGTTTCCAATAGGACCCCGCTGCCACGGGAGGGTAGTACAAAAGATGGCATGCAAGTTCTTTCCATAAGCACGTATGACTATTTACAGAATACATGCCTACATTATTTTTATGAACTGGAGCTAGTGTCGTATCGCCCTAGGTTATGATTGTTATATGATGAATATCATCCAATGAATTCACCGACCCAATGCCTATGAATTTCTCTCATACTATTCTTGCTAAGTTACTACTACTATTGTTACTATTATACTCGCTACCACATCATTGCTATCACTGTTACAGTTATAGTTACTACTACCACTATTATCGAATCTATCATCATACTATGCTACTGATCACTTTGCTGTAGATAATTAATCTCTAGGTGTGGTTGAATTGACAACTTAGCTGCTAATACTTGCAAATATTCTTTGGCTCCCCTTGTGTCGAATCAATAAATTTGGGTTGAATACTCTACCATCGAAAACGGTTGCAATCCCCTGTACTTGTAGGTTATCAAGACCTTTTTCTGGCGCCGTTGCCGGGGAGCATAGCTATATTTGTTGAGTCACTTGGGATTATTATCAAATTATCGCTATGAAGAATCTGAAGGATGCTAAGACTAAGAGTTTTCCCTTTAAGACGAGGGGAGGTAAGGAACTGCCATCCAGCTCCGCTTTAGATTCACCTTCTATTATAAGTAGCCTTGCAGCAACACCACATGCTATTAATTCTGATATATTGCAAGTTATTGATGATTCTACTTCTACTATGAATGCTACTCACGATGATGCTAGTACCTTGCTTGATGAGAGTGTGCCACTAGGTGAATTTCTTGATGAACAAATTACTAGAACTAAAGCTTTTGTGAATGCTGGAACTGATGAAATTGTTGAAACTGAAAATCATGAAACACCCGTTACACCTAGTTCTCCTAGATATGAATTGCCAAAGGTACCTAAAGGTTATGTTATGGATGAGGATACAACTAGAGACATTCTTGCTTGTAAGGATAGAGATGATCTGGAAAAATTATTATGCAAGTATAAAGAAAAGACATTGAATGCTAAAATGAAATGTGATCCTATGCTTGCTACTTCACATATCTTTGTTGATGAAAAGGATTATGAATTCTCTATCGACCCAGTGTTAATTACTTTGGTTGAATCTGATCCTTTCCATGGTCATGAAACTAAAACTATTGTGGCACATCTCACTAAGTTGAATGATATAGCCACCCTTTTTGCTCATGATGAGAAAATTCGCTACTATTATATTATCAAATTATTTCCATTCTCATTAAAGGGTGATGCTAAGACTTGGTATAATACTCTTGCTCCTGGTTGTGTGCGTAGTCCCCATGATATGATTTATTACTTCTTTGAAAAATATTTTCCTACTCATAAGAAACAAGCTGCCTTACAGGAAATATTTAACTGTGTGCAAATTGAAGAAGAGAGTCTCCCACAAGCTTGTGGGAGGCTTCTCCAATTTCTTAATGCTTTGCTTGATCATCCTCTTAAGAAAAATGAAATACTTCATATCTTCTATAATGGACTAACCGGTGCTACTAGGGATTTCCTAGATAGGTGTGTTAGTTGTGTTTTCAGGGAACGAACTATTAGACAAGCTAAAGAACTATTGAATAACATATTGAAAAATTATGATGATTGGACTCTTCCTGAACCACCGCTTAAACCTGCTCCGAAGAAGAGGGGTATCTTATATCTTAGTCTTGAAGATATGCAAGAGGCAAAGAAATCAATAAAGGAAAAAGGTATTAAAGGTGAGGATGTCAAAAATTTACCTCCTATTGAAGAAATACATGGACTTGATACACCACCACCTAAGGTGGTAGAGGTAGACTCTCTAATGAAATTCAATGACAATGATAATCCTTACAATATGCATCCTAGTCAATGCCTTTATGAGTTTGACAACTACATTAGAAAACAAGATCACTTCAATGCAAACGTTATGAAACCATTGAAATACAATTCGGATATGATTGCTCGCTTG
The DNA here is from genome assembly GCF_002162155.2 of Triticum dicoccoides. Classification (NCBI taxonomy): domain Eukaryota; kingdom Viridiplantae; phylum Streptophyta; class Magnoliopsida; order Poales; family Poaceae; genus Triticum; species Triticum dicoccoides. The sequence goes on along the minus strand of NC_041384.1, from coordinate 255,041,977 downwards.
AGTGACTTGTTATTTAGAATTACCAATGATGTTAGAGGTGTAGGAAAGCATGCCTCTGTGGTTCAAACTCAACTAGAACAAGTTGCTAAATCTGAAAGAGAGTTGCTGGATGAAATGAACAACAATATAAATGACTTTGTTGTATGAGTAGCCACTAGAGGAGGTAAGGTGACTCAGGAGCCACTTTATCCTAAGGGACACCCAAAGAGAATTGAACAAGAATTAACATTGATGGACCTGGTCCTGCTAAAAATAAAAAGAAAATGATAGGTCTTTGCATGCTTCTAGTGAACCTGAAGTACAAAAACCTCCTAATGCTACTAATGATGTTTTTATTTCTGATGCTGAAACTCAATCTGGTGATGAACACTCACCTTCTGATAATGAAAAAGATAATGATGAGGTTCATGAAAACACTCAAACAAATAATAAAGAACTAGACAATAACATTGAAATAGAACGAGCTGTCTGATACGTCCATTTTGCATCATGCTTTTATATCGATATTTATTGCATTATGGGCTGTTATTACACATTATGTCACAATACTTATGCATATTCTCTCTTATTTTACAAGGTTTACATGAAGAGGGAGAATGCCGGCAGCTGGGATTCTGGGCTGGAAAAGGAGCAAATATTAGAGACCTATTATACACAGCTCCAAAAGTCCTGAAACTTCATGAAAGACATTCTCAGAATATATAAAAAATACTCAACGGAAGAGATTCACTAGGGGGGGCCACACCCTGCCCACGAGGGTGGGGGCGCGCCCTACCCCCTGGGCGCACCTCCCTACCTCGTGGGCCCCCTGGTGGCCCTCCGATGGCCATCTTCTGCTATATGAAGTCTTTCGATGGGAAAAAAATAAGCAGCCATCTTCTCGGATGAAACTCCGCCGCCACGAGGCAAAACCAATCTAGGGCTCTAGCAGAGCTGTTCTGCCGGGAAAACTTCCCTCCCGGAGGGGGAAATCATCGCCATTGTCATCACCAACGCTCATCTCATCGGGAGAGGGCAATCTCCATCAACATCTTCATCAGCACCATCTCCTCTCAAAACCCTAGTTCATCTCTTGTATCCAATTCTTGTCTTCAAGTCCGCGATTGGTGCTAGTAGGTTGCTAGTGGTGTTAATTACTCCTTGTAGTTGATGCTAGTTGGTTTATTTGGTGGAAGATCATATGTTCAGATCCTATGTGCATATTAATACCCCTCTGATTATGAACATGTTTATGCTTTGTGAGTAGTTACGTTTGTTCCTGAGGACATGGGAGAAGTCTTGCTATTAGTAGTCATGTGAATTTGGTATTCGTTCGATATTTTGATGAGATGTATGTTGTCTCTCCTCTAGTGGTGTTATGTGAACGTCGACTACATGACACTTCACCATTATTTGGGTCTAGAGGAAGGCATTGGGAAGTAATAAGTAGATGATGGGTTGCTAGAGTGACAGAAGCTTAAACCCTAGTTTATGCCTTGCTTCGCAAGGGGCTGATTTGGATCCATATGTTTCATGCTATGGTTAGGTTTACCTTAATACTTTTGTTGTAGTTGCGGATGCTTGCAATAGAAAGTTAATCATAAGTGGGATGCTTGTCCAAGTAAGGACAACACCCAAGCACCGGTCCACCCACATACCAAATTATCAAAGTACCGAACGTGAATCATATGAGCATGATGAAAACTAGCTTGACGATATTCCTATGTGTCCTCGTGAGCGCTTTTCTCTATATAAGAGTTTGTCCAGGCTTGTCCTTTGCTACAAAAGGATTGGGCCACCTTGCTGCACTTTATTTACTTTTGTTACTTGTTGCTCATTACAAATTATCCTATCACAAAACTATTTGTTACCACTTATTTCAGTACTTGCAGAGAATACCTTGCTGGAAACCGCTTATCATTTCCTTCTGCTCCTCGTTGGGTTCGACACTCTTACTTATCGAAAGGACTATGATAGATCCCCTATACTTGTGGGTCATCAAGACTCTTTTCTGGCACCGTTGCCGGGGAGTGAAGCGCCTTTGGTAGGTGGAATTTGGTAAGGAAAAATTTATATAGTGTGCTGAAATTTACTGTCACTTGTTACTATGGAAAGTAATCCTCTGAGGGGCTTGTTCGGGGTATCTTCACCCCGACAAGTAGAGCAAAGAGTTGCTCCTCAACCTACTGAACCTACTGAAAATGAAAATGTCTGCTTTGAAATTCCTTCGGGTATGATAGAAAAACTACTGGCTAATCCCTTTTTAGGAGATGGAACAAAATATCCTGATGAGCATCTAATATATGTCGATGAAGTTTGTGGATTATTTAAGCTTGCTGGTGTACCCGGAGATGTTGTTAAGAAGAAGGTCTTCCCTTTATCTTTGAAGGGAGATGCATCGACATGGTATAGGCTATGCGATGATATGGGGTCTTGGAATTACAAACGATTGAAATTGGAATTTCATCAGAAGTTTTATCCTATGCATCTTGTTCATCGTGATCGCAGTTATATATATAATTTTTGGCCTCGTGAAGGAGAAAGCATCGCTCAAGCTTGGGGGAGGCTTAAATCAATGTTATATTCATGCCCCAATCATGAGCTCTCAAGAGAAATGATTATTCAAAATTTTTGTGCTCGGCTTTCTGATAGCAATCGCACCATGCTTGATACTTCTTGTGCTAGCTCTTTTATGATGAAGACTATTGAATTCAAATGGGATTTATTGGAAAGAATTAAACGCAACTCTAAAGATTGGGACCTCGACAAAGGTAAGGAGTCAGGTATGACACCTAGTTTTGATTGTGTTAAATATTTATGGATACCGATGTTTTTCGTAAATTTAGCACTAAATATGGACTTGACTCTGAGATAGTAGCTTCTTTCTATGAATCTTTTGCTACTTATGTTGATCTCCCCAAGGAGAAGTGGTTTAAATATCATCCTCCCATAGAAGTAAAAGTAGATGCACCTATTAAAGTTGAAGAAAAGATTGTCACTTATAATGATCCTATTGTTCCTACCTCTTATGTTGAGAAACCACCTTTTCCTGTTAGGATAAAGGATCATGCTAAAGCTTCAACTGTGGTTCGTAAAAGCAATATTAAAACTTATACACCTCATGAGCAAATTAAAGTTGAACCTGATATTGCTATTGTTAAAGATCTCTTGTCTGATAATATTGATGGGCATGTTATTTATTTCTGTGATGAAACTGCTAGAATTGCTAAACCTTGTGCTAAACAAAAACCTAGACCTGTGGTAGGCATGCCTGTTATTTCTGTTAAAATAGGAGATCGTTGTTATCATGGCTTATGTGATATGGGTGCCAGTGCTAGTGCAATACCCATTAGCCTATATAGGGAAATCATGCATGATATTGCACCTATTGAATTAGAAGATATTGATGTCACAATTAAACTTGCCAATAGAGATACTATTTCACCAATGGAATTGTTAGAGATGTTGAAGTCTTGTGTGGGAAAACTAAATATCTTGCTGATTTTCTTGTTCTTGGTTCCCCACAAGATAGCTTATGTCCCATTATATTTGGTAGACCCTTCTTAAACACTGTTAATGCTACCATAGATTGCAAAAGGGATGTTGTTACTGTCGGTTTAGATGATATGACTCATGAATTTAATTTCTCTAAATTTATAGACAACACCGTGAAGAAGAATTACCTAGTAAGGATGAAATTATTGGTCTTGCTTCTATTGTCGTACCTCCTAGTGATCCTTTAGAATAATATTTGCTAGACCATGAAAATGACATGTTTATGAATGAAAGAAGGGAAATAGATGAAGTATTCTTTAAATAGGAACCTATTCTGAAAAACAATTTACCTGTTGAAATCTTAGGGGATCCTCCTCCACCCAAGGGTGATCCCGTGTTTGAGCTTAAACCGTTACCTGATACTCTTAAATATGTTTATCTTGATGAGAAAAAGATATATCCTGTTATTATTAGTGCTAACCTTTCAGAGCATGAGGAAGAGAGATTATTGAAAACTCTGAAGAAGCACCGTGCTGCTATTGGGTATACTCTTGATGATCTTAAGGGCATTAATCCCACTCTATGTAAACATAAAATTAATTTGGAAGAAGATGCTAAACCAGTTCGTGATCATCAACGACGGCTGAATCCTAAAATGAAAGAATTGGTAAGAAAAGAAATACTAAAGCTCCTTGAGGCAGGTATAATCTATCCCGTTGCTAATAGTCAGTGGGTAAGTCATGTCCATTGTGTCCCTAAGAAGGGAGGTATTATTATCGTTCCTAATGATAAAGATGAATTGATTCCTCAAAGAATTATTACAGGTTATAGGATGGTAATTGATTTCTGCAAATTAAATAAGGCCACTAAAAAGGATCATTACCCCTTACCTTTTATCGATCAAATGCTAGAAAGATTATCCAAACATACACATTTTTGCTTTCTAGAGGGTTGTTCTGGTTTCTCTCAAATACCTGTGTCAGCCAAAGATCAATCAAAGACTACTTTTACTTGCCCTTTTGGTACTTTTGCTTATAGACATATGCCTTTTGGTCTATGTAATGCACCTGCTACCTTTCAAAGATGCATGATGGCTATATTCTCTGACTTTTGTGAAAAGATTTGTGAGGTTTTCATGGACAATTTCTCCTTCTATGGATCTTCTTTTGATGATTGGTTGAGCAACCTTGATCGAGTTTTGCAGAGATGTGAAGAAACTAATCTTGTCTTGAATTGGTAAAAGTGACACTTTATGGTTAATGAAGGTATTGTCTTGGGGCACAAAGTTTCTGAAAGAGGTATTCAGGTTGATAAAGCCAAGGTTGATGCTATTGAGAAGATGCCATGTCCCAAGGACATCAAAGGTATAAGAAGTTTCCTTGGTCATGCCGGATTTTATAGGAGGTTCATTAAGGACTTCTCAAAAATTTCTCGGCCTCTGACTAATTTATTACAAAAGATATACCATTTGTTTTTGATGATGATTGTGTAGAAGCATTTTAAATACTTAAGAAAGCATTGATCTCTGCACCTATTGTTCAGCCACCTGTTTGGAATTTACTCTTTGAAATTATGTGTGATGCCAATGATTATGATGTAGGTGTTGTTCTAGGGTAAAGAGTTGATAAGAAATTAAATGTTATTCAATATGCTAGTAAAACCCTAGACAATGCTCAAAGAAATTATGCTACTACTGAAAAAGAATTATTAGTAGTTGTATTTGCTTGTGATAAGTTCAGACCTTACATTGTTGATTCTAAAGTAACTATTCACAGTGATCATGCTGCTATTAAATACATTATGGAAAAGAAAGATGCTAAACCTAGACTTATTAGATGGGTTCTCTTGCTACAAGAATTTGACTTACATATTGTTGATAGAAAGGGAGCTGAGAACCCCGCTGCAGATAACCTGTCTAGGTTAGAAAATGTCCTTGATGACCCACTTCCTATTGATGATAGCTTTCCTGATGAGCAATTAAATGTCATAAATGCTTCTCATACTGCTCCATGGTATGCTGATTATGCTAACTACATTGTTGCTAAGTTTATACCACCTAGTTTCACATACCAACAAAAGAAAAAGTTCTTCCATGATTTGAGGCATTACTTTTGGGATGACCCACATCTTTATAAAGAAGGAGTAGATGGTGTTATTAGACGTTGTGTACCTGAGCATGAACAGGAACAGATCCTACGCAAGTGTCACTCTGAAGCTTATGGCGGACACCATGCTGGAGATAGAACTGCACATAAGGTATTGCAATCTGGTTTTTATTGGCCTACTCTCTTCAAGGATGCTCGTAAGTTTGTCTTATCTTGTGATGAATGTCAAAGAATTGGTAATATTAGTAGACGTCAAGAAATGCCTATGAATTATTCACTTGTTATAGAACCATTTGATGTTTGGGGCTTTGACTATATGGGACCTTTTCCTTCCTCTAATGGATATACACATATTTTAGTTGTTGTTGATTACGTTACTAAGTGGGTAGAAGCTATTCCAACTAGTAGTGTTGATCATAACACTTCTATTAAAATGCTTAAAGAAATTATTTTTCCAAGATTTGGAGTCCCTAGATATTTAATGACTGATGGTGGTTCACATTTTATTCATGGTGCTTTCCGTAAAATGCTTGCTAAATATGATGTTAATCATAGAATTGCATCTCCTTATCGCCCACAGTCTAGTGATCAAGTAGAATTGAGTAATAGAGAGCTCAAATTAATTTTGCAAAAGACTGTTAATAGATCTAGAAAGAATTGGTCCAAGAAACTTGATGATGCATTATGGGCCTATAGAACTGCATATAAAAATCCTATGGGTATGTCTCCGTATAAAATGGTTTATGGAAAAGCTTGTCACTTACCTCTCGAACTAGAACACAAGGCATATTGGGCTATTAAAGAGCTCAATTATGATTTTAAACTTGCCGGTGAGAAAAGGTTATTTGATATTAGCTCACTCGATGAATGGAGAACCCAAGCCTACGAAAATGCCAAGCTGTTTAAAGAAAAAGTTAAAAGATGGCATGATAAAAGGATACAAAAGCGTGAGTTTAATGTAGGTGACTATGTATTGCTATACAACTCTCGTTTAAGATTCTTTGCAGGGAAACTTCTCTCTAAATGGGAAGGTCCTTACGTTATCGAGGAGGTCTATCATTCCGGTGCCATAAAAATCAACAACTTCGAAGGCACAAATCTGAAGGTGGTGAACGGTCAAAGAATCAAACATTATATCTCAGGTAATCCCATAAATGTTGAAACCAATGTTATTGAAACCGTAACCCCAGAGGAATACATAAGGGACACTTTCCGGAACGTTTCAGACTCCGAAAACGAATAGGTATGTGGTACGGTAAGTAAACCGACTCCAAAACAGTTTTTAAGGCAATATTTCTCCGTTTTGGAATATTTAGAAAAATAGAAAAATAAGAAGTAGTCCAGGAAGGACATGAGGGCTCCACGAGGGTGGAGGGCGTGCCCTACCCCCCTGGGTGCGCCCCCTACCTCGTGGGCACCTCGTGTGCTCTCCGGACTCCGTTTTTCATACACGACACGTATTTTGGTCGGTAAAAATTCATTATATAATCTCCCAGAGGTTTTGACTCCCGTATCACGCAATTACCCTCTGTTTGTGTTTTGAGCTGTTGCTGCTGCAGATTAGAGCAAGATGTCTTCGCAAGAGTCAGTCGGGGAGAGCCGGGTGTCTCATCCGGCATCGAGATCAATGACAAACAATAATGTTGACCTCCTTGGGACAGCAATGGAGGAAGAGATGGAGGCTGACTTGAAGAGTATAGATGCCATGGAAGAGGATCAAGAAGTCACTTCCCGCTTCCGAGATGGATTCACAATGGGAGAACTGCAGAGCTCGGCTATTCCAAACTCGGTTATCCCTTCCAATGTTAGATTTCTTTCTTATGAGAATATGAAAAAGAGTGTCACTAGTTCTCCCGCAGCTATGCAGCACCCTTGGGTGCAGGGAGCTTTGGCTGTTATAGGAAAACTCCAAAAGTAAATAATGGACCTCAAGCAGCAAGTCAATAAGCTCGAGGAGGAGAATCGTATCCTGAGGGGCATCATCGCCAAGAATATCACATCACCATCCCCAAAAAGAGAGACATAATCACATGGGTATGGGCACTCCCCTTGGCAACTGCCAAGCTTGGGGGAGTGCCGCGGTATCGTATCACCATCACTTTTATCTTTACCGTTTTTCTTAGTTCGATCCTTTTAGTAATATCTTGATCTAGTAGAATAAAAGTTCTTAGTATGACCTAGTTGTGAGTTTTGCTTTATAATCCTTCTATGTAATCGAGCCCGTGAGCTATATAATAAAGATTAGTGTTGAGTCAAGGGCTTGATTATTTTTCCATGATCCTAAGGGAATAAAAGAAAAGAGAAAGAAATAAAAAGAAACAAAGAGATCATGTGAGTCTTATGGAGAGTAATGAGCTCACATAGAAAAAGTATGATGAATAAAAGTTGTTGAGAGTTGACAAGCATAGTTTTGGTCACCGTTGCAATTAATAGGAAGTAATAAAGAAAGAGAGGTCTTCACATATAAATATACTATCTTGGACATCTTTTATGATTGTGAGCACTCATTAAAATATGACATGCTAAAGAGTTGACGTTGGACAAGGAAGACAACGTAATAGGTTATGTTTTCTTACATCTGAGATAAATTATATTGTCATGGATCATCCAACATGGTTGAGCTTGCCTTTCCCCCTCATGCCAGTCAAATTCATCGCACCAAGTAGAGATACTACTTGTGCTTCCAAATACCCTTAAACCAGTTTTGCCATGAGAGTCCACTATACCTACCTATGGATTGAGTAAGATCCTCTAAGTAAGTTGTCATCGGTGCAAGCAATAAAAATTGCTCTCTAAATATGTATGTCTTATTAGTGTGGGAGAAAATAAGCTTTATACGATCGTGTGATATGGAAGAAATAAAAGCGACAGACTGCATAATAAAGGTCCATATCACAAGTGGCAATATAAAGTGACGTTCTCTTGCACTAAGATTTTGTGCATCAAACCATAAAAGCACATGACAACCTCTGCTTCCCTCTGCGAAGGGCCTATCTTTTACTTTTATCTCCTACCTTGCATAAGAGTCAAGGTGATCTTCACCCTTCCTTTTTTACATTTTATCCTTTGGCAAGCACGGTATGTTGGAAAGATCCTAATATATATGGCTAATTGGATGTGAGTTTTCATGAACTATTATTATTGACATTACCCTTGAGGTAAAGCATTGGGAGGCAAAACTATAAGCCCCTATCTTTCTCTGTGTCTGATTAAAACTCCATACCCATAAGTATTGCGTGAGTGTTAGCAATTGTGAAAGACTATATGATAGTTGAGTATGTGGACTTGCTGAAAAGCTCTTATATGTTGACTCTTTCCTATGTTATGATAAATTGCAATTGCTCCAATGACTGATATTGTAGTTTTTTAGTTGTCAATGAAGTTTATGATTCATACTTGAAATTGTGATTGAATTGTTACTCTAGCATAAGAAATCATATGACAAGAATTATATAAGTTGTTGTTCTAAGAATGATCATGATGCCCTCATGTCCATATTTTATTTCTATCAACACCTCTATCTCTAAACATGTGGAAATATTTTTCGATTTCGGCTTTCGCTTGAGGACAAGCGAGGTCTAAGCTTGGGGAGTTGATACGTCCATTTTGCATCATGCTTTTATATCGATATTTATTGCATTATGGGTTGTTATTACACATTATGTCACAATACTTATGCCTATTCTCTCTTATTTTACAAGGTTTACATGAAGAGGGAGAATGCCGGCAGCTAGGATTCTGGGCTGGAAAAGGAGCAAATATTAGAGACCTATTCTGCACAGCTCCAAAAGTCCTGAAACTTCACGGAAGACGTTTTCAGAATATAAAAAAAATACTCAGCGGAAGAGATTCACTAGGGGGGCCACACCCTGCCCACGAGGGTGGGGGGCACGCCCTACCCCCCTGGGCGCGCCCCCCACCTCATGGGCCCCCTGGTGGCCCTCCGGTGGCCATCTTCTGCTATATGAAGTCTTTCAATGGGAAAAAATAAGCAGCCATCTTCTCAGACGAAACTCCACGGCCACGAGGCAGAACCTTGGCGGAACAAATCTAGGGCTCTGGCGAAGCTGTTCTGCCGGGGAAACTTCCCTCCTGGAGGGGGAAATCATCGCCACCGTCATCACCAATGCTCCTCTCATCGGGAGAGGGCAATCTCCATCAACATGTTCATCAGCACCATCTCCTCTCAAAACCCTAGTTCATCTCTTGTATCCAATTCTTGTCTTCAAGTCCGGATTGGTGCTAGTAGGTTGCTAGTAGTGTTAATTACTCCTTGTAGTTGATGCTAGTTGGTTTATTTGGTGGAAGATCATATGTTCAGATCCTATATGCATATTAATACCCCTCTGATTATGAACATGTTTATGCTTTGTGAGTAGTTACGTTTGTTCCTGAGGACATGGGAGAAGTATTGCTATTAGTAGTCATGTGAATTTGGTATTCGTTCGATATTTTGATGAGATGTATGTTGTCTCTCCTCTAGTGGTGTTATGTGAATGTCGACTACATGAAACTTCACCACTATTTGGGCCTATAGGAAGTCATTGGGAAGTAATAAGTAGATGATGGGTTGCTAGAGTGACAGAAGCTTAAACCCTAGTTTATACGTTGCTTCGCAAGGGGCTGATTTGGATCCATATGTTTCATACTATGGTTAGGTTTACCTTAATACTTTTGTTGTAGTTGAGGATGCTTGCAATAGAGGTTAATCATAAGTGGGATGCTTGTCCAAGTAAGGACAGTACCCAAGCACCGGTCCACCCACATACCAAATTATCAAAGTACCGAACGCAGATCATATGAGCGTGATGAAAACTAGCTTGACGATATTCCTATGTGTCCTCGTGAGCGCTTTTCTCTATATAAGAGTTTGTCCAGGCTTGTCCTTTACTAGAAAAGGATTGGGCCACCTTGCTACACTTTATTTACTTTTGTTACTTGTTGCTCGTTACAAATTATCCTATCACAAAACTATCTGTTACCACTTATTTCAGTACTTGCAGAGAATACCTTGCTGGAAACCGCTTATCATTTCCTTCTGCTCCTCGTTGGGTTCGACACTCTTACTTATCGAAAGGACTACGATAGATCCCCTATACTTGTGGGTCATCACTGTCGATCTTGATAACCCACAACCCGAGAATAAGAGATATGATAAAGGAGACTTTGTTGCTAGGAAGCATGGGAAGGAAAGAGAACCATGGGTTCAAAAACCTATGCCCTTTCCACCTAAGTCAACTAAAAAGAAATACGATGAAGAATTTGAATGCTTTGCTGAAATGCTTAGGCTAGTCTTTTTGCGTACTCGCTTGACTGATATCTTAAAAATGCCTCCTTACGCAAAGTACATGAAAGACATCATCACCAATAAGAGAAAAATACCAAAAGGTGAAATCTCCACCATGCTTGCTAATTATACTTTTAAGGATGGAGTACCTAAAAAACTTGGAGATCCAGGAATCCCAACTATACCTTGCTCCATCAAAAGAAATTATGTGAAAACTGCTTTATGTGATTTAGGAGCCGGTGTTAGTGTTATGCCTTTCTCTTTATATAAAAGACTTGACTTGAATAAACTAACACCAACTAAAATATCTTTGCAAATGGCTGATAAATCAACTGCCATACCTATTGATATTTGTGAGGATGTGCCCGATGTTGTTGCTAATGTTACTATTTTAACTGACTTTGTTATACTTGAGATGCCCGAGGATGACAACATGTCGATTATCCTTGGTAGACCCTTCTTGAATACTGTAGGGGCTGTTATTGATTGCAATAAAAGCAAGATCACTTTTCATATCAATGGTAATGAGCATGCAGTGCACTTTCTAAAGAAACCATTCCAAGTGAATGGTATTAGTGTTATTGAAAAATCTCTGACAATCACTATTGGAAGTTTTCAACTACCTCTACCTACTGTCAAAAAGAAATATGAAATGCTAATTGTTGGGGACATTCATATCCCCGTTGAGGTAACTTGGTGTTTTACAAAAGTTCTTCGGTTTCATGCTAATCGGAAGTGGTTATTAATAAGACTTGATCAACCTTATTAATGAATATTTTTTAGAGGTATGAAGTTGAATTTAGTAAGCACTACCTTCTGATCATATCTTTTGTTTTCTGTTTTTATTAGTTAAATAAAATAAAATATCATGTTTTGTCTATTTTCTGAATTTCCCGTGCAATAAAAAATGACCCAAAAATAGAAGTTCTTAGAATGCTCTAAAATTTAATACGGTTTTATCTTAATATTTGAGAATATTTGGTGCAAATAACATCAGAGGGAGGTGCACCAGGTGGGCACAACCCACCTGGGTGCGCCAGGACCCCCAGGCGCGCCCTGGTGGGTTGTGGTCCCCACGTGGGCCCCCTCACTTATCTCTTCATCCCACATCACCACCTACCTCCAGAAAAAATCACCCTTGCTCTATCTCTCTCGTGTTCTTGCTCTCAAACCTGCGGATTTCGATCTCTTTGCTCGAAGCTCCGTTTCCGAAACTATTTTGGGGGATTGTTGCTTGGTATGTGACTCCTCCATTTATCCAATTAGTTTTTGCTTTAGTGGTTTATATTTTGAATAATTAGTTACTCTTGGTGCTGCTATAGATGAGCTTACATGTTGAATTCTTAGAGTTCTAAGTAGTTTGAATGCCTGATATGGCCTCTATGCATCCCTATGAGTAGTTGCTACCAATCTTGTGAAGTTTTGTTGAGAAAATTTTTGTGGACTAAAAATTTCAGAATTTTTTTCATAGGAAAAAGATGAGTTTCTTTAGGATGTTTGCTTCCAAGAAGAACTCCAAGGGAGTTATTGGGGAGTCATCTGACAGTGATAACCGTACCAGGAGAATGGTATAGGTATGGCCGTGTGAATGGCCCCATAACCCATTCATGGAGGGGGGCGGAATCCTTCAAGAGTTTGCACAATATGCTGCTAATGTCGGCCTCACCAATTTCATCGTAGCTGAATGTGAACAGTATCAGCTCCTCACAAATTCCTTTGTGCAAAGTTTTCATTTCCTACCTAGGAATAATCCCCCTGAGGTGCAGTTTAACTTATATGCTGAACCCCATCAGATACCACATACTAAATTTTGTGACATATGCTTGATCCCTTATGACGGGAATTTAGTAGATCCTAGGCCTGTAGAATTCAAAGGCTTTTATCATACTCTGTCTGTAGGAGATGAGAGAGGGGTGTCGAGTGTCACCACCACTAGCTTGCAATTCCCTTCAGTGCATTATTTTACTTTATTTATTGTGAAGTGTTTACTTGCTAGAGAGAAGGTTGGTGCACTTAGTGCCCCCGATTTCGCCGTTTTACACCACACACTCTACGGCGACAACACTTATAGCTTGGGAGCTATTGTGGCATGTCATCTCCACATTAACAGATCCAAGGGTAAAATACATGGTGGTATTTATGCTACTCATTTAGCGAGTCACTTTAACATGCAGATACGCCAGCATGATTATCCTTTACCCAAGGTTTATTTAGATCGTCGGGCTATGGCACATCACCAGTTTATTGCTGGCGAGAACACTGACATTTCTATTCCTTGTAACCTGGTTTTCAGTGTGGACACTCGTGATATTATTCCATTGCCTCCACCTACTTTGTTTGATCAGGTTGCCAAGGGTGGATACAGGATTATGCCTGAGGGCATTGTCGCCTACCGGAACAACCTAGTTGCAGCAGAGGAGGAGCCTCAGGAGTGGCACCCTCAGGTGCCCGCTCCCTAGCACTTCACCATAGGACCCCCATGGTTTCTTCAAGTGGTGATTACCAAGTTAGGCCAAAAGCCTAATCTTGGGGAGTACATATTTCCATCGACATTATATTCATGTTCACACATTTCATTCCAATTGTCGGTGTCCACACTTTTTCATTGTATTATCCATGCTAGATTTATTTCCTCATTTTCCTCTTGTGTGTTTGAAAAACTTTGAGAAAATCCAAAAATATTTCCTGCTTCTTTCTAGATTTTCTTTCTAGTTTAATTTGTTGTAGTACTAAAAAAGAAAACCCAAAAATATTTCTTTGATCTTCTTATGCTTGTTGGGAGCTTTCCCATGTATATAGTTTTTCTGGTCTTTGTTTTCCCTTTTATTTGCTTGTTCAATAAAAACCAAAAACATTTCAGTGTGTTTCTCTGTAGTTCTTTTCTTTTTATTGAGTTGTACCGAGGAGAAGACCTTGATGAAAATGTTGAGTGGCTCTCATATGCATTATTGTTGATCTAACAGAGAGCCCATATTACCTTTTCTTCTCCTTTTGAATAAAATGTTTGCACATTCCAGCTTAGTCCACGACACTCTTGCACTATTATTATTTTCATATCATCCGGCCGTGCAAGTGAAAGGCAATAATGATGATATTTGATGAATTGACTGTGGCAGAGAGAAACGGGTATGAACTCAACTTTTTTTGTTTTTGTAAATGTGTTTAACCTAGTATCCATGATTCAGCCTATTATGATCAAACATGTTTGCAATGACAATTAGAGATTATAGTTTCTCATGCCATGCTTAAGTAGCTAGGAGTGGATAATGATTTATTTTGGGGGATGTCAATGTTGCATTAAAATGATTGTGATGTAGTATGATGATATGGTATCCTCCTCTGAATGTTCGAGTGGCTTGACTTGGCACATGTTCATGCATGTAGTTAAATCAAAACCAACATAGCCTCTATGATATTTATGTCCATGGTGTTCATATCTTACTCATGCTAGTATCCAATGTTACTTATGCATAATGCATGTTCATGACCGTTTTCGCTCTCTAGATGGACGCTTCTCAACCTAATTGCTAGCCTTCGCCTGTACTATGCGGGAATTCTGCTTGTGCATCAAAAATCCTGAAACCCAAGTTATTCCATATGAGTCCACCATACCTACCTATATACGGTATTACCCTGCCGTCCTAAATAAATTTGCATCTGCCACCTCTAAAAACTTCAAATAAATATCCTTTTTGTGTGCCTGGATTGTTCATAGAGCGATGGGAGGTAGTCAGTATATTCCATGCTAAGAGGGTTATTCTCATGATGAGTGTTTATTCACTCGTCCTTGCATGAGAGGGGCGGTAATAGGGATCCCCATTCCCGAACTGAAATTGCAAATAATTAAACAAAAATCCCCCTGGACTATTGTTGGTATGGACAGCACCCGTTGTTTCGGACAAGCCATGGAGTGTGATTGTTGGTGGAGGGGGAGTAAACCTTTACTTTTATTGCTTGGGAACCGCCAGTAATGTGTTTAGCATGGAAGGTACTGATAACTAATGGTCGCGAAGTAAACAAGAAGGGTGCATTTCTCAAAATTCCATTTACCTCTGTTTTAAAAACTTGAGCTCTGGCACCGCTGCAAATCACGGCTTCCCTCTGCGAAGGGACTATCTATTTACTTTTATGTTGTGTCATCACCTTCTCAAATAAGCGCCAGAACTTGAGATCACTATTGTCATCCTCATGCATTGGGTGTAGCTAATGTTGGTTGCATCATGACTGGATCTTTTCTTCCATGAATTACAATGTTTAGTCGCTGCTTGAACTTTGGAGGTGCTCTGCATTTATGTTTTGTGATCTCAGAAAGGGTTAAGCGAGATACCACTATTGTCATATTATATCATGGTTGCTTTGACAAAGTGTTGATTGTTTGAGATATCTTATTATTTCTCGCTAGTTGATTATGCCATTTATATGAGCTAATACAATTTTTAAGAGTTATTGTCGACATGGTTAGTTATAATTTTGGCTGAAAACCTGGGTGCTTGATAACCCACAAGTATAGGGGATCGCAACAGTTTTCGAGGGTAGAGTATTCAACCCAAATTTATTGATTCGACAAAAGGGGAGCCAAAGAATATTCTCAAGTATTAGCAGCTGAGTTGTCAATTCAACCACACCTGGAAACTTAATATCTGCAGCAAAGTATTTAGTAGCAAAGTAATATGATAGTAGTGGTAACAATAGCAAAAGTAACGGTAGCAAAAGTAATGTTTTTGGTATTTTGTAGTGATGATAACAATAGCAACGGAAAAGTAAATAAGCGAAGAACAATATATGGAAAGCTCGTAGGCAATGGATCGGTGATGGAGAATTATGCCGGATGTGGTTCATCATGTAACAGTCATAACCTAGGGTGACACAGAACTAGCTCCAATTCATCATTGTAATGTAGGCATGTATTCCGAATATAGTCATACGTGCTTATGGAAAAGAACTTGCATGAAATCTTTTGTCCTACCCTCCCGTGGCAGCGGGGTCCTAGCGGAAACTAAGGGATATTAAGGCCTCCTTTTAATAGAGTACCGGACTAAAGCATTAACACATAGTGAATACATGAACTCCTCAAACTACGGTCATCACCAGAAGTGGTCTCGATTATTGTCACTTCGGGGTTGCCGGATCATAACACATAGTAGGTGACTATAGACTTGCAAGATAGGATCAAGAACTCACATATATTCATGAAAACATAATAGGTTCAGATCCGAAATCATGGCACTCGGGCCCTAGTGACAAGCATTAAGCATAGCAAAGTCATAGCAACATCAATCTCAGAACATAGTGGATACTAGGGATCAAACCCTAACAAAACTAACTCGATTACATGATAAATCTCATCCAACCCATCACCGTCCAGCAAGCCTACGATGGAATTACTCACGCACGGCGGTGAGCATCATGAAATTGGTGATGGAGGATGGTTGATGATGACGATGGCGACGGATTCCCCTCTCTGGAGCCCCGAACGGACTCCAGATCAGCCCTCCCGAGAGAGTTTAGAGCTTGGCGGCGGCTCCGTATCGTAAAACGTGATGAATCTTTCTCCTTGATTTTTTTTTCTCCGAACACGAATATATAGAGTTGGAGTTGATGTCGGAGGAGCTCCAGGGGGCCCACGAGGTAGGGGGCGCGCCCAAGGGGGCAGGCGCGCCCCCACCCTCGTGGCTAGGGTGTGGGCCCCCTGGTCTTGATCTTTTGCCAGTATTTTTTATTATTTCCAAAAATAATCTCCATGAAGTTTCAGGTCATTCCGAGAACTTTTGTTTCTGCACATAAATAATACCATGGCAATTCTGTTGAAAATAGCGTCAGTCCGGGTTAGTTCCATTCAAATCATGCAAGTTAGAGTCCAAAACAAGGGCAAAAGAGTTTGGAAAAGTAGATACAACGGAGACGTATCAACTCCCCCAAGCTTAAACCTTTGCTTGTCCTCAAGAAATTCAGTTGACAAACTAAAATTGATAAAGAAAAACTTTTACAAACTCTTTTTGCTCTTATTGTTGTAAATATGTAAAGCTAGCATTCAAGTTTTCAGCAAAGATTATAAACTAACCATATTCACAATAACGCTTAGGTCTCATGTTTACTCATGTCAATGGCATAATCAACTAGTGAGCAATAATAATAAATCTCGGATGACAACACTTTCTCAAAACAATCATAGTATGATATAACAAGATGGTATCTCGCTAGCCCTTTCTGAGACTACAAAACATAAATGCAGAGCACCTTTAAAGATCAAGGACTGACTAGACATTGTAATTCATGGCAAAAGAGATCCAGTCAAGTCATACTCAATGTAAACTAACAGTAATGAATGCAAATGACAATAGTGCTCTCAAACTGGTGCTTTTTAATAAGAGGATGATGACTCAACATGAAAGTAAATAGATAGGCCCTTCGCAGAGGGAAGCAGGGATTTGTAGAGGTGCCAGAGCTCGGTTTTGAAATAGAGATGAATAATATTTTGAGCAGTATACTTTCAGTGTCAACATCACAACCAAGAGATGGTGATATCTTCCATGCTACACACATTATAGGCGGTTCCCAAACAGAATGGTAAAGTTTATACTCCCCCTCCACCAACAAGCATCAATCCATGGATTTCTCGAAACAACGAGTGCCTCCAACTAACAAGGGTCCCAGGGGGAGTTTTGTTTGCAATTATTTTGATTTGATTTGCATAAAGCATGGGACTGGGCATCCCGGTGACCAGCCATTTTCTCGTGAGTGAGGAGCAGAGTCCACTCCTCTTGATAATAACCTGCCTAACATGGAAGATGCGGACAGCCCTAGTTGATACATGAGCTATTCGAGTATACAAAACAAAATGTTTATTTGAAGGTTTTGAGTTTGGCACATACAAATTTACTTGGAACGGCAGGTAGATACCGTATATAGGTAGGTACGGTGGACTCATATGGCATAACTTTGGGGTTTATTGAATTGGATGCACAAGCAGTATTCCCGCTTAGTTCAGGTGAAGGCTAGAAAAAGACTGGGAAGCGACCAGCTAGAGAGCGACAACAGTCATGAACATGCATTAAAAATTAATCAACACCGAATGCAAGCATGAGTAGGATATAATGCACCATGAACATAAATATCATAGAGGCTATGTTGATTTTGTTTCAACTACATGCGTGAACATGTGCCAAGTCAAGCCACTCGAATCGTTCAAAAGAGGATACCACCCTATCATACCACATCACAACCATTTTAATAGCATGTTGACACCGCAAGGTAAACCATTATAAGCTCCTAGATAATTAAGCATGGCATAAGAAACTATGGTCTCTAATTGTCATCGCAAACATGTTTATTCATAATAGGCTGAATTAGGAACGGTGAACTAATCATATTTACAAAAACAAGAGAGGTCGAGTTCATACCAGCTACTCCCATCTCAATCAGCTCATCATATATCGTCATAATTGCCTTTCACTTGCACGACCAAACGATGTGGATAATAATAATAGTGCACGTGCATTGGACTAAGCTGGAATCTGCAAGCATTCAATAAACAGGAGAAGACAAGGCAATATGGGCTCTTTTGTTAGATCAACAATAATGCATATAAGAGCCACTTCAACAATTTAATCATGGTCTTCTCCTATCGACCCCCAAAGAAAAGAAAAGAAATAGAACTATTTACACGGGAAAGCTCCCAACAAGCAAAAAGAAGAACAGGAAATCTTTTTGGGTTTTCTTTTTAATTACTATTACAAGCATGGAAATTAAAACTAGCTAAAAGCTACAACTATTTTTGTTTTTGTTTTTCTTAATGTTTATTAAACACACAATAAGAAAGCATAAAAAGAGAAAATAAACTAGCATGGATATTACAATGAAAAAGTATGAGCACCGACATCTAGCAATGAGTGTGTGAACATAAATATAATGTCGGTGGGAAATACGTACTCCCCCAAGCTTAGGCTTTTGGCCTAAGTTGGTCTAATGCCACGGATGTCCTCGTGGATATCCAAAGTTGTAGTTGGGGTCATACTGAGTTGCAGTAGTCATTGCATCGTGGGCTGCAGCTTGGAGGCGAGCTATCTCAGCCCTCCTCTTATACTCTTCTGCCTCCTCTCTGGTTATAAAATATCTCCCTTTTGCCTGAAAATCAAAGAAAGTAGAAGCAGGGAGAGCGACGTGATAGGTGTGTCGTGTGTCAAAGATTAGTTGGTACTGGAGGAACTGATCGTTCCTCTCAACAAAATGATGAAGAACCATAGCCTCATAATCCAAATAAGCAGGAGGCAACTCAATATCATCCTCACGTACGGTTATACCAAGAAAATTAGCTATGCGGGTTGCATAAATTCCACCAAAGAAATCTCCATTAAATCTATTAAGATGCAACCTACGTGCAACAATAGCTCCCAAATTATAAGATTTATCTCCTAACACGGCACTCCTAAGAATACTGAGGTCAAGGACACACATATGACATGCTTCATATTTAGCATTAATGTATCTACCTATGAAGAGAGCAAAATAATGTATAGCAGGAAAGTGAATGCTCCCTATGGTAGCTTGTGCTATATCTCTAGATTCCCCCACAGTTATACTACCAAGAAAATCTCTAAATTCAAATTTGTGTGGTTCACTAGCACAACCCCATTGTGGAAGTTTGCAAGCAGTGGTAAAGTCCTCTAAGTCCATAGTGTAAGAATTTTCATAAAGATCAAACAGGACAGTTTGAGAACTACGTGAAGATGAAAATTCAAACCTCCTCACAAAGGAACTAGTGAGATAGTGGTACTAACGGCATTTTTCTACCTTGAAGCTCACAAGATCAGCATTACGCAAATATGCATTAAATTCTTCCTTAATTCCTGCTCGATCCATGAACTCCTCTAAAGGCCATTCACAAGACCGCACTGGAGCGTCCCTTGGTGGCTCATCATCAGCATCACGCATTGCAAGCCTGGGTCCTTGTTTCCTTGAAGAACCACCTTAGTACATTTTCCTAAACATATTTCTTCCTCTGAAAAATTTCTGAAATTTTTAGTAACTTCAAATAAAAGTAAACCAAACTCAATAAAATTGATAGCAACTACTCCTACAAGTGCCTAGAGCCTGTATCATGCATTAGAACTACTTGGAACCATATAAATTTGGCATGCAAGCTCAAGAACATGGTCACCTAGGCAGCACAAATTTGCAATGAATAAAACACTAGAAAAAAACTAATAGGACCAATGGAGGAGTCACATACCAAGCAACAATCCCCCAAAACAGTTTTGTGAAAGGTGCTTTGAGCAAGGAGATCGAAAATCGCAGCAAAATGAGTTAGAACTCGTGCTTGAGCTGGATAATGGTGTTTGTGGGAGGAAGAAGGAGTGTGTGGGTGCAGGAATAAGTGGAGGAGGGCCACCGTGGGCCCACGAGGCAGGGGGCGCGCCCTCCACCCTTGTGGCCAGCTGGATGCCCCCTGTTGTGTTCTCAGTGCCAAATATTCTCAAATATTCCAGAAAAATCATATTTAAATTTCAGGGCATTTGGAGAACTTTTATTTTCGGGGTATTTTTATATTGCATGGATAATTCAGATAACAGACAGAAAATACTATTTTTACTTTATTTAATATAAATAACAGAAAGTAAAAGGAGGGTACAGAAGGTTGTGCTTTTTAACTTCATCCATCTCATGATCATCAAAAGGAATCCATTAACAAGGTTGATCAAGTCTTGTTAACAAACTCATTCGAATAACATGGAACCGAAGAAATTTCGAATAACACTATGTTACCTCAACGGGGATATGCACATCCCCAATAATTAGAATATCATATTTCTTCTTGACAGTAGGAAGAGGAAATTCAAAACCTCCAAAAATAATCGATGGAACTTTTCCAATAGAATTAATACTATGAACTTGAGGTTGTTTCCTCGGTAAGTGTATCATATGCTCATTACCATTAACATGAAAGGTGACATTGCCTTTGGTGCAATCAATAACAGATCCTGCAGTATTCAAAAAGGGTCTTCCAAGAATAATAGACATACTATCGTCCTTGGGAATATCAAGAATAACAAAGTCCGTTAAAATAGTAACATTTGCAACCACAACAGGCACATCCTCACAAATACCGACAGGTATAGCAGTTGATTTATCAGCCATTTGCAAAGATATTTCAGTAGGTGTCAACTTATTTAAATCAAGTCTACGATATAAAGAGAGAGGCATAACACTAACACCGGCTCCAAGATCACATAAAGCAGTTTTAACATAATTCCTTTTAATGGAGCATGGTATAGTGGGTACTCCTGGATCTCCTAACTTCTTAGGTATTCCACCCTTAAAAGTGTAATTAGCAAGCATGGTGGAAATTTCAGCTTTTGGTATCTTTCTTTTATTAGTAACAATTTCTTTCATGTACTTAGCATAAGGATTCATTTTGAGCATATCAGTTAATCACATACGCAAAAACATAGGTCTAATCATTTCAGCAAAGCGCTCAAAATCCTCATCATCCTTTTTCTTGGATGGTTTGGGAGGAAAAGGCATGGGTTTCTAAACCCATGGTTCTCTTTCTTTACCATGTTTCCTAGCAACAAAGTATCTCTTATCATAACGTTGATTATTTGATTGTGGGTTATCAAGATCAACAGCAGGTTCAGTTTATATATCATTATCATTACTAGGTTGAGCATCAACATGAACATTATCATTTACATTATCACTAGTTTCAGGTTCATTACCAGATTGTGTTTCAGCATCAGAAATAGAAATATCATTTGGATTCTCAGGTGTTTTAGCAATAGGTTCACTAGAAGCATGCAAAGTCATATCATTTTTCTTTTTCTTCCTTTTAGAAGGACTAGGTGCATCTATATTATTTCTCTGAGAATCTTGCTCAATTCTCTTAGGGTGGCCTTCAGGATACAAAGGTTCCTGAGTCATTTTACCAGCTCTAGTAACCACTCTAACAGCATAGTCCTTATTCTTACTATTCAATTCATTGAGCAAAACATTTTGAGCTTTAAGTACTTGTTCTACTTGAGTGGTAACCATAGAAGCATGTTTACTAATAAGTTTAAGTTCACCTTTGACATTAGTCATATAATCACCCAAGTGTTCAAGCATATCAGCACTGCATTTTAATTCTCTACCAAAATAAGCATTGAAGTCTTCTTGCTTAACCATAAATTTATCAAACTCATCTAAGCATGGGCTAGCAAACTTAGTAAATGGGATTTCAGCTTTATCATATCTATAGAGAGAATTTACCTTTACTACCTATGTCGAGTTATAAAGACCATGTGTTTCTTCAGTAGGCGGTAAATTAAGAGCATGTATTTCTTCAATAGGAGGTAAATTCTTAACATCTTCAGCTTTAATACCCTTTTCTTTCATAGATTTCTTTGCCTCTTGCATATCTTCAGGACTGAGAAATAGAACACCCCTTTTCTTCGGAGTTGGTTTAGGAATAGGCTCAGGAGTTGGCTCAGGAAGTGTCCAATTATTTTCATTTGTCAACATATTATTCAATAGAATTCCAGCTTCATCCGGTGTTCTTTCCCTGAAAACAGAACCAGCACAACTATCCAGGTAATCTATGGAAGCATCGGTTAGTCCATTATAAAAGATATCAAGTATTTCATTTTTCTTAAGAGGATGATCAGGCAAAGCATTAAGTAATTGGAGAAGCCTCCCCCAAGCTTGTGGGAGACTCTCTTCTTCAATTTGCACATAATTATATATATCCCTTAAGGCTACTTGTTTCTTATGAGCAGGGAATTATTTGGCAGAGAAGTAATAAATCATATCCTGGGGACTACGCACACAACCAGGATCAAGAGAGTTAAACCATATCTTAGCATCACCCTTTAATGAGAACGGGAATATTTTAAGAATATAAAAGTAGCGAGTTCTCTCATCATTAGTGAATAGGGTAGCTATATCATTTAATTTAGTAAGATGTTCCACAACAGTTTCAGATTCATAGCCATAAAAAGGATCAGATTCAACCAAAATAATTATATCAGGATCAATAGAAAATTCATAATCCTTATCAGTAACAAAGATAGGTGAAGTAGCATAAGCGGGATCATATTTCATTCTAGTATTCAGAGTTTTTTGTTTAAGCTTAGCTAATAATTTCTTAAGATCACTTCTATCATTGCAAGCAAGAAAGTCTCTTCTAGTTTCTTCATCCATAACATAGCCCTAAGGCACAACAGGTAATTCATATTTATTAGGAGAGCCTTCACAATCACTTTCATCAGTATTATCAGTTTCAATAATTTCATTCTCTGTAGCCCTAGCGAGTTGTTCATCAAGAAATTCACCGAGTGGCACAGTAGTATCAGACATAGAAGTAGTTTCATCATAAGTATCATGCATAGCAGAAGTGGCATCATCAATAATATGCGACATATCCGAATTAATAGCAGAAGCAGGTTTAGGTGTTGCAAGCTTACTCAAAACAGAAGGTGAATCAAGTGCAGAGCTAGATGGCAGTTCCTTACCTCCCCTCGTAGTTGAGGGATAAATCTTGGTTCTTGGATCTTTCAAGTTCTTCATAATGATAAGAGGATATAAATCCCAAGTGACTCAAAGAATGGAGCTATGCTCCCCGGCAATGGCGTCAGAAAATAGTCTTGATAGCCCACAAGTATAGGGGATCGCAACAGTTTTCGAGGGTAGAGTATTCAACCCAAATTTATTGATTTGACACAAGGGGAGCCAAAGAATATTCTCAAGTATTAGCAGCTGAGTTGCCAATTCAACCACACCTGGAAACTTAATATCTGCAGCAAAGTATTTAGTAGCAAAGTAATATGATAGTAGTGGTAACGATAGCAAAAGTAATGGTAGCAAAAGTAATGTTTTTGGTATTTTGTAGTGATGATAACAATAGCAACGGAAAAGTAAATAAGCGAAGAACAATATATGGAAAGCTCGTAGGCAATGGATCGGTGATGGAGAATTATGCCGGATGTGGTTCATCATGTAACAGTCATAACCTAGGGTGACACAGAACTAGCTCCAATTCATCAATGTAATGTAGGCATGTATTCCGAATATAGTCATACGTGCTTATGGAAAAGAACTTGCATGAAATCTTTTGTCCTATCCTCCCGTGGCAGCGGGGTCCTAGTGGAAACTAAGGGATATTAAGGCCTCCTTTTAATAGAGTACCGGACCAAAGCATTAACACATAGTGAATACATGAACTCCTCAAACTACGGTCATCACCGGAAGTGGTCTCGATTATTGTCACTTCGGGGTTGCCGGATCATAACACATAGTAGGTGACTATAGACTTGCAAGATAGGATCAAGAACTCACATATATTCATGAAAACATAATAGGTTCAGATCTGAAATCATGGCACTCAGGCCCTAGTGACAAGCATTAAGCATAGCAAAGTCATAGCAACATCATTCTCAGAACATACTGGATACTAGGGATCAAACCCTAACAAAACTAACTCGATTACATGATAAATCTCATCCAACCCATCACCGTCCAGCAAGCCTACAATGGAATTACTCATGCACGGCGGTGAGCATCATGAAATTTGTGATGGAGGATGGTTGATGATGACGATGGCGACGGATTCCCCTCTCTGGAGCCCAGAACAGACTCCAGATCAGCCCTCGCGAGAGAGTTTAGGGCTTGGCGGTGGCTCCATATCATAAAACGCGATAAATCTTTCTCCTTGATTTTTTTCTCTCCGAACACGAATATATAGAGTTGGAGTTGAGGTCGGAACAGCTCCAGAGGGCCCACTAGATAGGGAGGCGCGCCCCCCACCCTCGTGGCTACGGTGTGGGCCCCTGGTCTTGATCTTTTGCCAGTATTTTTTATTATTTCCAAAAATAATCTCCGGGAAGTTTCAGGTCATTCCGAGAACTTTTGTTTGTGCACATAAATAACACTGATACGTCTTCGTCGTATCGATAATTTTTGATTGTTCCATGCCAATATTATTCAACTTTCATATACTTTTTCGCAACTTTTTATATTATTTTTGGGACTAACATATTGATCCAGTGTCTAGTGCCAGTTCTTGTCTGTTGCATGTTTTTGGTTTCGCAGAATCCATATCAAACGGAGTCCAAACGGGATAAAAATGGACAGAGCTTATTTTTGGAAAATTTGGAAGGAAAATCAACGCGAACCAGTGCCCGAGGTGGTCACGAGGCAGGGGGGCGCGCCTGCCCCCCTGGGCGCGCCCCCTACCCTTGTGACCCCACCGTAAGGCAGTTGACGCTCTTCTTTTGCCGCAATAAAGCTAATATTCGGGAAAAAAATCACGGCGAAGATCTCAGGCCAATCGGAGTTACGGATCTCCTTATATATACGAAACGGTGAAACAGAGCCAGGAGAGAATGCAGAACCAGAGAGAGACAGAGAAATAGATCCAATCTCGGAGGGGCTCTCGCCCCTCCCACGCCATGGGAGCCAAGGACCAGAGGGGAAACCCTTCTCCCATCTAGGGAGGAGGTCAAGGAAGAAGAAGAATGGGGGCCCTCTCCCCCTTGCTTCCGGTGGCGCCGGAGCGCTGCTGGGGCCATCACCATCACCGCCATCTTCACCAACAACTTCACCGCCATCATCACCAACTCTTCCCACCTCTATGCAGCGGTGTAACCTCTCTCTTACCCGCTGTAATCTCTACCTAAACATGGTGCTCAACACTATATATTATTTCCCAATGATGTATGGCTATCTTATGATGTTTGAGTAGATCTGTTTTGTCCTATGGGCTATTTGATGATCAAGATTGGTTTGAGTTGTATGTTTTATTATTGTTGTTGTCCTATGGTGCTATCTGTGTCGCGCAAGCGTGAGGGATTCCCGTTGTAGGGTTTGCAATATGTTCATGATTTTCTTATGGTGGGTGGCGTGAGTGACAGAAGCACAGACCCGAGTAAGTAGGTTGTTTGCGTATGGGATAAAGGGGACTTGATACTTTAATGCTATGGTTGGGTTTTATCTTAATGAATCTTTAGTAGTTGTGGATGCTTGCTAGAGTTCCAATCATAAGTTCATATGATCCAAGTAGAGAAAGTATGTTAGCTTATGCCTCTCCCTCAAATAAAATTGCAATAGTGATTACCGGTCTAGTTATCGATTGCCTAGGGACAAATAACCTTCTTGTTGACAAAAGCTCTCTACTAAAACTAATTTAGTTGTGTATTTATCTAAACAGCCCCTAGCTTTTATTTTCGTGTTCTTTACTTTCTTGCAAGCTTACCCAAAAACACCTACAAAGTACTTCTAGTTTCATACTTGTTCTAGGTAAAGCGAATGTCAAGCGTGCGTAGAGTTGTATCGGTGGTCGATAGAACTTGAGGGAATATTTGTTCTACCTTTAGCTCCTCATTGGGTTCGACACTCTTACTTATCGACAGAGGTTACAATTGATCCCCTATACTTGTGGGTTACCAAGGCCTTTTTCTGGCGCCGTTGCCGGGGAGCAATAGCGTGGGGTGAATATTCTCGTGTGTGCTTGTTTGCTTTATCACTAAGTAATTTTTATTTGTTGTTCTTAGTTGTTTTCTATCTTTAGTTATGGGTAGGAAACGCAAAATACCAAAAAAAAATTAGTTGTGCCTACTGAACCAATGGTTGAAGAACCACTCAAAATCTATCACACTGCTAAAGCTTATTACTTGGATCATCTTCGATCCATATGTGCTCGTGCTGAAACCCCAACTAGCTTAGTTGAGGGAAAATCTTTAGATGAGCATGCTTGTTATGTGCGACACCGTATATCTGAAAAAGGGAAACTTTTACAGCATCAAACTAATACTATGCAATGTTATGCTTGGAATTTATGCTATTATTGTGATTTTACTTGTTGTTCTAAAAACCCTAAGAAACACCTTCCCTACCAATGTGAGTTTATTGATAATGGAATCTTATCTTCATATTCTAATGGTGTTTATAATTACTATGATGTTCAACAAATTGAAGAATTTGTTGCTTTTAAGGGTGCTTTTGAAATTGCTTCTTTGATTGAAAAGTATGATGCTACTCTTTACAAATCTAAAAAATTTGCTATACTTGAATATTGTTATGAGAATTATGCTTCTAATACCTATGATAAACAATATATTGAGGAATACTTCGCTGTCCAAGAAGAGACTAATGTTTTGCGGGGGTCTATGGAAGAAGAAATTGATGAAACTATGAGCTCATTGGATGAAAAAGATGAGGAGGAGAGCAAAGAACAAAAGGAGGAAGAGCGGATTGATCACCCGTGCCCACCTTCTAATGAGAGTAACTCTTCAACTCATACATTGTTTAATTCCCCTTCATGCTTACCGAAGGATGATTTCTATGATGACTGTTATGATCCCTTTGATTCTCTTGAAATATCCCTTTTTGATGATGCTTTCTATGCTTGTGGCCAAGATGCCAATATGAATGATGCTTATGTTGATGAACTTGCTATAGTTCCTTATGTTAAACATGAAGTTGTTGCTATTGCACCCACGCATGATAGTCCTATTATCTTTTTGAATTCTCCCAACTACACTATATCGGAGAAGTTTGCACTTATTAAGGATTATATTGATGGGTTGCCTTTTACTACTACACATGATGATTTTGATGAGTATAATATGCATGTGCTTGATGCTCCTACTTGCAATTATTATGAGAGAGGAACTATATCTCCACCTCTCTATGTTTCCAACACGATAAAATTGCAAGAAATTGTTTATACTATGCATTGGCCTTTACTTTGTGTGCATGAATTGTTCTTTTATGACATGCCGATGCATAGGAAGAGAGTTAGACTTCGTCATTACATGATATATGTTACTTTGTGCTCACTACTAAATTACAAATCATTGCTAATTAAAATTGGCTTTGATATACCTTGGGATCCGGGTGGATTCATTACTTGAGCACTATATGCCTAGCTTAATGGCTTTAAATAAAGCGCTGCCAGGGAGACAACCCGGAAGTTTTAGAGAGTCATTTATTTCTTTTGAGTGCTTTCATATAGTTTAAAAACAACAAAAATAAAGAGGGAAACCCAAAACTTTTTCAAAAAGAAAAGCGAAAGTGAGAAAGACGAGCATTGTTAATGTGGGAGCTAGCCTTGAACTTTGTTCATGCTCACGGAAACTTTGTGAATCTTGATTACAGAAACTTTTAAATAAAAATAATTATCCCCGTGTACAATTCCATTGTATTATAAAAATAATATGCCAAGGTTTGCCTTTAGGATGTTTACATTTGCTTGATGGTTTGTACGGTGCAGGACAGAAACTTTGGCTGTAGTGAGCGATTTTACATTTTTAGCTGGAACGTCAAATGGTTCTGATTCTTTTTGCAATGTCTTTATGTACAAAATTTTTATTTTTCCTAATTTGTGCATAATTTTTCAAGTATCATAAGTATGGTGAATGTTCAGATTGCTACAGACTGTTCTGTTTTAGACAGATTCTGTTTTTGATGCATAGTTTACTTGTTTTGATGAAACTATCGATTCATATTAGTGGATTAAGCCATTAAAAAGTTATATTGCAGTAGACACAATGCAAAAACAAAATATGAATTGGTTTGCAACAGTACTTAGAGTAGTGATTTGCTTTATTATACTAACGGATCTTACCGAGTTTTCTGTTGAAGTTTTGTGTGGATGAAGTGTTCGATGATCGAGAAGGTCTCAATGTGAGAAGAAGGAAGAGAGGCAAGAGCTCAAGCTTGGGGATGCCCGAGGCACCCCAAGTAAATATTCAAGGAGACTCAAGCGTCTAAGCTTGGGGATGCTGGGGAGGCATCCCCTCTTTCTTCAACAAGTATCAGTATGTTTTCGGATTCGTTTCGTTCATGCGATATGTGCAAGTCTTGGAGCGTCTTTTGCATTTAGGTTTTTACTTTTCTTTTATGCACCATGCTGGTATGAGATGGTCCTTGGTTGATTTATAGAACACTCTTTGCACTTCACTTATATCTTTTGAGTATGGCTTTATAGAATGCTTCATGTGCTTCACTTATATCATTTGAAGTTTGGATTGCCTGTTTCTCTTCACTTAGACAACCGCCATTTGTAGAATGCTCTTTTGCTTCAGTTATATTTGTTAGAGTACGGGCATATCTTTTGTAGAAAGAATTAAACTCTCTTGCTTCACTTATATCTATTTAGAGAGATGACAGGAACTGGTCATTCACATGGTTAGTCATAAAATCCTACATAAAACTTGTAGATCGCTGAATATGATATGTCTGATTCCTTGCAATAGTTTTGCGATATAAGGATGGTGATATTAGAGTCATGCTAGTCGGGTAATTGTGAAATTGAGAAATACTTGTGTTGAGGTTTGCAAGTCCCGTAGCATGCACGTATGGTGAACCGTTATGTAACGAAGTCCGAGCATGAGGTGTTTATTGATTGTCTTCCTTATGAGTGGCGGTCGGGGACGAGCGATGGTCTTTTCCTACCAATCTATCCCCCTAGGAGCATGCGCATAGTACTTTGTTTCGATAACTAATAGACTTTTGCAATAAGTATGTGAGTTCTTTATGACTAATGTTGAGTCCATGGATTATACGCACTCTCACCCTTCCACCATTGCTAGCATCTCTAGTACCGCGCAACTTTCGCCGGTACCATAAACCCACCATATACCTTCCTCAAAACAGCCACCATACCTACCTATCATGGCATTTCCATAGCCATTCCGAGATATATTGCCATGCAACTTCCATCATCATCATATACATGACTTGAGCATTCATTGTCATATTGATTTGCATGATCGTAAGATAGCTAGCATGATGTTTTCATGGCTTGTCCATTTTTTGATGTCATTGCTACGCTAGATCATTGCACATCTCGGTACACCGCCGGAGGCATTCATATAGAGTCATATCTTTGTTCTAGTATCGAGTTGTAATATTGAGTTGTAAGTAAATAAAAGTGTGATGATCATCATTATTAGAGCATTGCCCTAGTGAGGAAAGGATGATGGAGACTATGATTCCCCCATTCGGGATGAGACTCCGGACTTTACAAAAAAATAAAAGAGGCCAAAGAAGCCCAAATAAAAAAGAGGCCAAAGAAGCCCACCAAAAAATAAAAAAATGAGAGAAAAAGAGAGAAGGGGCAATGTTACTATCCTTTTACCACACTTGTGCTTCAGAGTAGCACCATGTTCTTCATATAGAGAGTCTCTTGAGTTATCCCTTTCATATACTAGTGGGAATTTTCATTATAGAACTTGGCTTGTATATTTCGATGTGGGCTTCCTCAAATGCCCGAGGTCTTCATGAGCAAGCAAGTTGGATGCACACCCACTTAGTTTTAGTTAGAGATTTCATACACTTATAGCTCTAGTGCATCCGTTGCATGGCAATCCCTACTCACTCACATTGATATCTATTGATGGGCATCTCCATAGCCCGTTGATACGCCTAGTTGATGTGAGACTATCTTTTCCCTTTTGTCTCCTCCACCGTCATATTCTATTCCACCTATAGTGATATGTCCATGGCTCACGCTCATGTATTGCGTGAAAGTTGAAAAGGTTTGAGAAACGTCAAAAGTATGAAACAATTGCTTGGCTTGTCATCGGGGTTGTGCATGATGTGAATGCTTTGTGTGGTGAAGATGGAGCATAGCCAGACTATATGATTTTGTAGGGATGAGCTTTCTCTGGCTATGTTATTTCAATAAGACATAATTGCTTGGTTGGTATGCTTGAAGTATTATTATTTTTATGTCAAAGGATAGACTATTGCTTTGAATCACTCATGTCTTAATATTCATGCCATGATTAGACATATGATCAAGATTATGCTAGGTAGCATTCCACATCAAAAATTATCTTTTTTATCATTTACCTACTCGAGGACGAGCAGGAATTAAGCTTGGGGATGTTGATACGTCTCCGTCATATCTATAATTTTTGATTGTTCCATGCCAATATTATTCAACTTTCATATACTTTTTGGCAACTTTTTATATTATTTTTGGGACTAACATATTGATCCAGTGCCCAGTGCCAGTTCTTGTTTGTTGCATGTTTTTGGTTTCGCAGAATATCCATATCAAACGGAGTCCAAACGGGATAAAAATGGATGGAGCTTATTTTTGGAAAATATGGAAAATTTGGAAGGAAAATCAACGCGAACCAGTGCGCGAGGTGGTCACGAGGCAGGGGGCGCGCCTGCCCCCCCTGGGCGCTCCCCCTACCCTCGTGAGCCCACCGTAAGGCGGTTGACGCTCTTCTTTTGCCGCAAGAAAGCTAATATTTGGGGGGGAAATCACGGCGAAGGTTTTAGGCTAATTGGAGTTACGGATCTCCATATATATACGAAACGGTGAAACAGAGCCAGGAGAGAACGTAGAACCAGAGAGAGACAGAGAGATAGATCCAATGTCGGAGGGGCTCTCGCCCCTCCCACGCCATGGGAGCCAAGGACCAGAGGGGAAACCCTTCTCCCATCTAGGGAGGAGGTCAAGGAAGAAGAAGAAGAAGAAGGGGGGCCCTCTCCCCCTTGCTTCCGGTGGCGCCGGAGCGCTGCCGGGGCCATCACCATCACCGCCATCTTCACCAACAACTTCACTGCCATCATCACCAACTCTTCCACCTCTATGCAGCGGTGTAACCTCTCTCTTACCCGCTGTAATCTCTACCTAAACATGGTGATTAATGCTATATATTATTTCCCAATGATGTATGGCTATCTTATGATGTTTGAGTAGATATGTTTTGTCCTACGGGTTATTTGATGATCAAGATTGGTTTGAGTTGTATGTTTTATTATTGGTGCTGTCCTATGGTGCTCTCCGTGTCGCGCAAGCGTGAGGGATTCCCGCTGTAGGGTTTGCAATATGTTCATGATTTGCTTATGGTGAGTGGCGTGAGTGACAGAAGCACAGACCCGAGTAAGTAGGTTGTTTGCGTATGGGATAAAGGGGACTTGATACTTTAATGCTATGGTTGGGTTTTACCTTAATGAATCTTTAGGAGTTGCGGATGCTTTCTAGAGTTCCAATCATAAGTGCATATGATCCAAGTAGAGAAAGTATGTTATATGCCTCTCCCTCAAATAAAATTGCAATAGTGATTACCGTTCTAGTTATCGATTGCCTAGGGACAAATAACCTTCTTGTTGACAAAAGCTCTCTACTAAAACTAATTTAGTTGTGTCTTTATCTAAACAGCCCCTAGCTTTTATTTTTGTGTTCTTTACTTTCTTGCAAGCTTACCCAAAAACACCTACAAAGTACTTCTAGTTTCATACTTGTTCTAGGTAAAGCGAACGTCAAGCGTGCGTAGAGTTGTATCGGTGGTCGATAGAACTTGAGGGAATATTTGTTCTAACTTTAGCTCCTCGTTGGGTTCGACACTCTTATTTATCGAAAGAGGCTACAATTGATCCCCTATACTTGTGGGTTATCTAACACCATGGCAATTCTGCTGAAAACAACGTTAGTCCAGGTTAGTTCCATTCAAATCATGCAAGTTAGAGTCCAAAACAAGGGCAAAAGTGTTTGGAAAAGTAGATACAATGGAGACGTATCAGTGCTACTTAAGCTTATTTACGTAAACAAGAGCAAAAGAGTTCGTAAAAGTTTTCTTTTTCACTTTCAGTTTATCAACTGGATTGCTTGGGGGAGTTGATGCGTCTCCGTCGTATCTACTTTTCCTAACGCCTTTCCTCTTGTTTTGGACTCTAATTTGCATGATTTGAATGAAATTAACCTGGACTGATGCTATTTTCAACAGAACTACCATGGTGTTGTTTTTTGTGCAGAAATAAAAGTTCTCGGATTGGAACGAAATGTTGCAAGGATTTTTTATTCAATAAATAAGAATTTCTGGAGCCAAGAACCACCGGAGGGGGGCACCTGGGTGGGCACAACCCACCAGCCTCCCCCCCCCCTCTAGGCACGCCCAGGTGGGTTGTCCCCACCTGGTGGCCCCGCAGACCTCAACCCTGATGCTATAAAATCACATATTTGGCGAAAAAAACAGGGAGAACGAATTATCGTGTTTCACGAGACAAAGCCGCCGCCACCTCCTGTTCTTCATCGAGAGGCCAGATCTGGAGTCCGTTTGGGGCTCCAAAGAGGGGGATCTTCGATCTTCGTCATCACCAACCCTTCGTCATTGTCAATTCCATGATGCTCCCCACCGGGAGTGAGTAATTCCCTCGTAGGCTCGCTGGTCGGTGAGGAGTTGGATGAGATTCATCATGTAATCGAGTTAGTTTTGTTAGGGCTTGATCCCTTGTATCCATTATGTTCTGAGATTGATGTTGCTATGACTTTGTCATGCTTAATGCTTGTCACTTTGGGCCCGGGTGCCATGATTTCACATAACCATTATATCTATGTTCTAGATCCGATCTTGCAAGTTATAGTCACTTACTATGTGTTATGATCCGGCAACCCTGGAGTGACAATAGTCAGGACACTTCCCGGTGATGACCGTAGTTTGAGGAGTTCATGTATTCACTATGTGCTAATGCTTTGTTCCGGTTCTCTATTAAAAGTAGGCCTTAATATCCTTTAGTTTCCAATAGGACCCCACTGCCACGAGAGGGTAGGACAAAAGATGTCATGCAAGTTCTTTCCATAAGCATGTATGACTATTTACGGAATACATGCCTACATTATATTTGTGAACTGGAGCTAGTGTTGTATCGCCCTAGGTTATGACTGTTATATGATGAATATCATCCAACGAATTCATCGATCCAATGCCTACGGATATCTCTCATGTTGTTCTTGCTAAGTTACTACTGCTACGTTACTGTTATACTCGCCGCCAAATCAGTGCTATCACTGTTACCGTTACTATTGTTGTTGCTACTACTATAAAAGCTATCATACTACTTTGCTACTGATCACTTTGCTGCAGATAATTAATCTCTAGGTGTGGTTGAATTGACAACTCAGCTACTAATACTTGTAAATATTCTTTGGCTCCCTTATGTGAAATTAATAAATTTGGGTTGAATACTCTACCCTCGAAAACTGTTGCGGTCACATATACTTATGGGTTATCAGTCAGGAAGTTGATCCTTAGAGGATATGAACTTGATATGAAGAAGCTTCTGTGCAACACGTTCCCTCACAAAGTGATATTCAACTTTGATGTGCTTGGTACGAGGAAGGAAAACTGGATTAGATGAAAGATACGTCGCACCAATATTATCACACCAAAGAACCGGTGGTTGCTCTTGAGAGACTACCAACTCTCTCAAGAGAGACTGTACCAACATGAGCTTAGCCGTGGCATTGGCAACCGCCTTAGACTCTGCTTCAGTGCTAATCCGAGAGACGGTGGCCTGCTTGCGAGCACTCCAGGCGATCAAGTTGTGACCAAAGAAGATAGCATAGCCCCTCGTTGATCACCAGTCATCCAGGCTCCCAGCCCAATCAGCATCAAATAACACCGAGAGAGCATTCAAGGAGGTAGACCGAAGATGCAAACCATAGGTGACAGTATGAGAGAGATAATGCAGTATGCGCTTCACAGCTGACCAGTGCGAAGTCCGAGGAGCATGAAGATACTAGCACACACGGTTTACCGCATAAGAGATGTCCGGCCGTGTGATAGTCAAGTACTGCAACCCACCAACAATGTTGCGGTACTCTGTAGCATCATTTGAAGGAAGCAAGGCACCATCCAAGGCTGATAACTGATCAGTCGTAGACATAGGGGTGGTAGCATGCTTGCACTGCAACATACCTGCACGTCATAGCAAGTCCAAGGAATACTTATGCTGAGTGAGAGTTAGGCCAGCAGGAGACTGTGAAACCTCCAGACCAAGGAAGTAATGGAGAGCACCCAGATCCTTGACAGCAAAATGACCACTCAGAGCAGACAGCAGACGATCAGCAGCAGTCCTTGAGGAGATGATAAGAATAATGGCATCAACATAAACTAGCAGGTACATAGTAACCTTAGGACAATGGAACATGAACGGAGATGTGTCAGAAGTGGGCGGAGAAAACCCAAGACGTCAAAGAACTGAGCCAAGTTAGGCATACCATGCACGGGGAGCCTGCTTGAGTCCATAAAGCGCCTTATCAAGATGACTCAATGATGCGGATGAGCAGGATCAACAAAACCTGGAGGTTTCCGCATGTAGACCTCTTCCTCCAAGACCCCATGGAGGAAAGCATTTTGGACATCAAGCTGACGCAGAGACCACCCTTTGGCAATAGCCAAGGATAGAAGCACAGGAATGGTGGTAGGTTTGACAACTGGACTGAAGGTATCCTCATAATCAAGACCATACTGTTGTTTAAACCCTTTAGCCACCAGTCGTGCCTTGTACTGCTCAATAGATCCATCAGCATGCTTCTTTGCCTTAAACACCCACTTGGAGTCGATGTTGACACCACACACACGAGGAACCAAGCGCCAAGTATTATTCCTCTATAGTGCCTGAACTCCTACTCCACGACATTGCGCCAATGAGGAATCCGAAGAGCTGCCTGAAAATGTCGAGGCTCAGCAGTGGGGTCAGCATCTGTCTGTGCCATACATGCCGCAATCCATGCAACCGTGCCGTCAGTGCGGTCCTTCGGCCGAAAAATACCACTCTGACTACGCGTACGAGCACACAGAATAGTGACAGGCGGCGGAGGTGGTGGCGGAGACGGGGTCGGCAAAGATGAAGACGACGACGCAGACTACTCCCCAGATGCAGAACAAGTCACACCAGGTGACAGGCCAGGCGAGGGAGTTGGCTCAGGCGACGATGACCGCTCAGTCGACACGGGCGGGAATGCCGGCGCGGGCGCCGGCTCGGGCATGGACGTAGGCGAGGATGTCGGCTTGGTCGGCGCATCGGGAAGCCCTGTGCCCGGCTCGGCCAGCCCCGTCGGTAGGCCAGATGATCAAGTGTAATATAGCAGGGTTTTTACGCCCAAACTACGGATGTCATGTTCTCCACAGGGATCTAGAACTTCGAAGCACACATTCAAAACATTCAGAACAACGGAACATAATGATCAAACCCTAGTGATAACAAGCAGCCACTAGCACAAGTTAAAACCAAATAATAAGCAGCAGAGGTAAAGGGGTTCAGAAATAGGATTTTCTCTTTTTAGTGGTTTACTTATAATCAAACAGACAAGTAACACTAGCAGATGGAAGAGGGTTCAGACATCACACACAACTCATGCAACCAATTAAAGTAACAATAGCTCACACGACAATAACTACTAACTCAATATCCAACAAAGGGTCACAACAATTCAGCAAGGATACATGAGGATTCAGCAAAGGTACACAAGTAACAAGGTAAATTTCAGACTCAATAGTGCATATATTTAGGGAACAGGAACAAGAGAAGATAGAGATTCAAAGCCTATGGGTCTTGATGATCTTCAATTCGAAGCTGAAGACGTTGCAGGCGAAGAAGAATAAAAGCAGGACCACATTGGAGACGATCTGTAGTAGGAGAGGCTTCCGCGTGGTCGTTGAGGAAGAGTAGCAGAGAAGATTCCTTGGGAAGATCTGGAGCAGAGCACCACCAGAAGGCCCGACGCCCCTGGCCTTTAGTCAATCCTCTCCCTCTCAGTAGCGAGGAGGAGGGGAGAAGGAGTGGCAGTGGCAAGGCATAGGAGATGCGGCGCTGGTGGTGACGATGATGACTGGATGATGGCACTGGTTATGGTGGAGGCGGGTGATGGAGATGGTGGAGGCACGGTGGTGGATCAAGCGGCGCTGGCGGCGGCGTTGATGGAGGCGTAGTGGTGGATCCGGTCGTTACCCTGCCTCCCTTGCCTTCGTTTGGTGTGGTGGGTGAATAGCGAGGAGGACCAGCCGCGCGTGGCAACAGACAGCTGTATGGCCGGTCGCGCCAGCCCCCGGCTCCTCTCACGCGTGCCATAGGACGCTTCCTCTGGTTCTTTTCGGTTTTGCCCCCTTTAGAACTGAACTCCTCTCCAAGTTGATCCCTGCTTTAGTGTTGGAAGCATTTTCGATGAAGATTGGGTGCCTAAACGCACCAATTCTGCATAATATGAAGAAGTGTTGTAAGAAATGTCATAATAGGAACATTTCTGTAGGAATGAATATTTTATAAGTAATTATTGTGGTCAAATGTTTAACTTGAGATGCAAAAAGGCTTAAAATACTATATGCATAAATGTGCTATCAATTTCCCCCACACCCAGATCTTTGCTTGTCCTCAAGTAAAGGAGAATGATGGTGACACTACCCACACTGCCTAGTAAAGATGCACTTTTGGAAAGATAGTAATTCCGACAATACTGGAACTAGGCAACTGTACTCTACTGAAGCTAGATTGTGATAAGCAATAATTTATAACACACTGTAAATGTTCCAAGTCAATGGCCTTGAGTGAAAGTGAATCCTATTAATCAAGAGCTAACTGTGTTTTCAGCCCTAAGATAAGCTGGGACCCCAAAATCAATTAAAAAACAAGTTACTTATAGAATTTAAAGCACAAGTGAAGATATTATATCAGTCTCACCGAAGGAGCATACTACCGATCCTGAGAACATAGTATACACCTGGCTCGACCAATTATTATTATTATTATTATTATTATTATTATTATTATTATTATTATTATTATTATTATTATTATTATTATTATTATTATTATTATTATTATTATTATTATTATTATTATCATTGTTATCTCCCCAAAGGAACATACCACCGATCCAGAGAACGTGGTATACACCTGGTTCGACAATTATATAAAATTTTACAGTCCAATCTACCAGATTTCACAAGCCACCGATCCAGGGAACATGACATGCTACTGTAGGTCGATCGGACTTAAATAATTATAAATATTTTATTTATTTATACGAAGATTACTTAGCTTAAGTAAAATAGGAGTAATTGAAAGAGAAATCCATAGCTAATGGCACTGTTTTTCACAGACTACAGATCCAGAGATCATAGTTACTACTTAAGTGCCCCCAGCTACTTAGCTTAACTTGGGACAGTCAGACACAGCAAATCAATTCATCAGTAGGTTTCACTTAGACTCAAGGCATTCCCATTGAACGTTTACACGGAGGTATAAAGTATTCATTATCACAATTTACCATAAGAAGAAGACATCTGCATAGTTTTAGTATTAAGAGAATAAACAATCTTCTTGAGGTAAATCCTACTTTGCAGTGATGAGTAACGTGTCACAGTGCAGAAAAAGAAAGATTTTCAAGGCAATTCAATGCCAGTCCTCATACTAAATTTTCTAAAGGTTGCTTCAAGTGGAACAGAATCACCTGGTATTTGTATAATCTTCTCCCCTAGTTTCTTTTCTCCACTCTTCCCGTTTTGTATTCCCTGTTTGTGCTCCCCTTGCCTTTATTCACTGAAAAAGAAAGACATAAACACATAAAAACTCTTCTGTGAAAACTAAATAGAAAAAGAACTTATTAAAGATTCAGGTTGCCTCCTGAAAAGCGCTTGTTTTAGGTCTTTAGCTCGACCATGTCTCTTCAGTAGGGGTCAGGGTCCTGCAAGGATTGACATCACCCCTTGGCTCCCCTCACGTTCTTGAATTTCCTTCTCCAGGTCTTGATCTTCGCTTGCATTCTCATCTTCAGAAATCAGAGGTGTGTCTCCAGGGATATAGGGCTTCAGTCTTTGACCGTTTACAAGGAAGAGACCTCCAGAAGTACTTTGCACTTGGATAGCACCACTTTTCAGAATCTTCTTCACCTTGCAAGGGCCATACCATCTTGACTTGAATTTACCGGGAAATAAATGAAACCTCGTATCATAGACCAATACCAACTGTCCAAGATGAAATTCTTTCCTCAATATATGCTTATCATGCCAGATCTTGGTCTTTTCTTTGTAAATTCTTGCACTCTCGTAAGAGTCAGCTCTCAGTTCTTCCATTTCACAGAGTTGAAGTTTTCTATGTTTTCCTGCTGTATCAAGGTCCATATTGAGTTTCCTTATTGCCCATTGAGCTTTGTGTTCAAGTTAAACAGGTAGATGACATGCTTTTCCATATATTAACCTGACTGGTGACATTCCAATTGGTGTTTTATAAGCTGTCCTATATGCCCAAAGTGTGTCTGGTAATTTCAGTACCCAATCAGACCTTGACTTTGATACTACCTTCTCGAGGATAGCCTTTATTTCTCTATTAGAGAGCTCCACCTGTCCATTTGCTTGTGGGTGATATGGAGTTGTAATTCTGTGATTATGAACTCCATATTTTGCTAAGAGAGATTCTAGTTGGGAGTTGTTGAAATGCGTTCCTCCATCACTGATAACAATCCGTGGCACACCAAATCTTGAAAGATCACTTGCTTAAATAAATTGCAAACTGACTTGGAATCAGCGTTGACGGTTGGTACAGCCTCAACCCATATTGACACATAGTCCACTGCCACCAATATGTATTTGTACCCTTTTTATGATGGCAAGGGTCCAACATAATCAATTCCCCATACATCAAAGAGCTCTACTTCAAGAATTCCTTTTTGAGGCATCTCTTGCCTTTTTGAAATCTTTCCAGTTCTCTGACAAGGATCACAAGCTTCAATATAGGAATGTACATCCTTGAATAAAGTTGGCCAATAAAATCCTGCTTGCAAAATTTTTGCTTGAGTCTTTCGAGTACTTGCATGACCTCCATAAGGGGATGAATGGCAATGATAGATCACACTTTTAGTTTCACCTTCCGGCAAGCATCTTCGAACAATACCATCAGCATAATGCTTGAATAAGTAAGGTTCATCCCAAAAGAAGTGCTTCATATCTGATAGGAATTTTTTCTTCTTTTGATACCCAAAATCTGTAGGAACTTTGTTACAGACCAGATAATTAACTATATCTGCGTACCATGGTGTATAGTTTTGTATACTAGTCACTTGCATAAGATTGATCCCTGGTGAAACATCATTGATTGCCAAGGAGTCTAATGCATTGTTTTGCAATCTCGACAAGTGATCTGCCACAACATTTTCAGCTCCTTTCTTGTCCTTGATTTCCATATCAAATTCTTGAAGCAAGAGTATCCATCTAATTAACCTTGGCTTGGCTTCTTTCTTGCTGAGTAGATATCTTATTGCAGCGTGGTCTGTATAAACTACACAATGAGATCCCACAAGATATTGCCTAAATTTGTCGAAAGCATACACTACTGCCAACAACTCCTTTTCGGTGGTTGTGTAATTAGCTTGAGCATCATCAAGTGTTTTGCTAGCATAGTATATTACATGCAAATCTTTTCCTTTTCTTTGTCCAAGTACCGCACCTACAGCAAAGTCACTTGCATCACACATTATCTCAAATGGTAATTCCCAGTCAGGGGATTGCACTATTGGAGCTGTGACCAATGCTTCCTTGAGCAGGTTGAAGGATTTTTCACATTCTACATCAAAGTTGAACTTAACATCATTGTTTAGGAGATTAGTGAGGGGTTTGGCGATCTTTGAGAAATCCTTTATGAATCTTCTGTAGAACCCAGCATGTCCCAAAAAGCTCCTCACTCCCTTCACATTTACAGGTGGTGGAAGTTTTGATATTACTTCGACTTTTGCTTGATCAACCTCAATTCCTCTTTTAGATACCAAATGTCCCAAAATAATTCCTTCCCTTACAAGAAACTGACACTTCTCCCAGTTTAGGACTAGATTGTGTTCTGAACACCTCTAAAGAACTGTTGCCAGATTATTCAAGCAATCTTCATAACTTTTTCCAACGACTGTAATATCATCTATGAACACCTCCACTTTAATTCCTATCATATCTGAGAATATAGAGAGTATAAACCTTTCAAATGTTGGGGGTGCATTACAAAGTCCATAAGCTAATCTTTTGTAAGCAAATGTTCCGTATGGGCAAGTGAAAGTTGTTTTGTCTTGATCATCCGGGTGAATTGGGATTTGCAGGAATCCTGAATACCCATCTAAGCAGCAGAAATATTCATGCCTAGCAAGCCTTTCCAGCATTTGGTCAATAAATGGTAAAGGAAAATGGTCCTTCCTTGTTACTTCATTTAACTTTCTAAAATAATTGACCATTCTCCACCCTGTGACAGTCCTACTAGGAATAGTTTGCCCTTGTTCGTTTTCAATGACAGTTATTTCTCCTTTTTTGGGCACCATGTGAATGGGACTCACCCACTCACTATCCTAAATTGGGTATATGATATCAGCAGAGAGCAATTTCAGAATCTCCTTTTTGACCACCTCTTGCAAATGGGGATTTAACCTTCTTTGGTTTTCTCTAATTGGCACACTACTTTCTTTCAAGTAAATCCTATGAGAGCAGACAGCAGGTTTTATCCCTTTCATATCATCAATCGAATATCCGATAACATCCTTGTACTTTTGCAAAACTGCTTGAAGCCCTTTTATTTGCGTTTCCGTCAAATCACTGTTTACAATAATTGGCCACTGGTTTTCATTATCTAAGAATGCATACTTCAAACTTTCTGGAAGTTGTTTCATTTCTATTTGCCTTGGTTGCATCTTCTCTAATGACCTTGCACAACTTTCCAACATGCTCACGGGTCTGATTTCCTCGTATCTGATTTCACTATTGTCCTCCTCAACTACTTCACAACAATTACTTCCATACCTCTCTTCATAACCTTCTTCCAAACATTTCTGTAATGTATCAATTCTGTAGCAGTGTTCTTCACTTTGCGGAACATGTGTTGCATGCTTCATGTCAAACTCCACCTTTTCATTTCCGAACCTCAAGCTCAATTTAGCTTCTTGGACATCAATAAGTGCACCAGCTGTGGCCAGAAATGGTCTTCCAAGAATCACAGCCTCACTCTTGTCCTCCATATCTAGCACTACAAAGTCAACCGGATAAGCAAACTTCCCAACTTTGATTGGAACATCCTCAAGAATTCCAACAGGTCTCCTATATGTTGTATCGGCCAACTGAAGAGTTATGGATGTTGGATTTAATTCTCCCAAGAACATCCTTTTGCTAACTGAATGTGGTAACACAGTAACACTTGAACCCAAGTCACATAGAGCACTGTAAGTTTTGTTTCCAATCACACATGGCACACAAAAACTTCCTGGATTATCCAATTTTTCAGGCATGGAGTTCTGAATTATTGCACTGCATTCCTTTGATAGAGTTACAACTTCTGGCTCAGACATGCTTCTTTTCTTTGTTAATAATTCCTTGAAATATTTGGCATACATCTGAACATGCAAGACAGCTTCAAGAATAGGAATAGTAATCTGAACTCCTTTCATAGTTTCCAAAAATTTGGCAAATTGCTTGTCATCTTTGGGTTTGTTGAACCTCTCAGGAAAGGGAATGTTGTTGGTTGTTATTGCTTCCTCTAGCAAAGGCTCAGCTCTTGTTTGAAAACCAGGAAATTCGACTTCAGTTTCAATTCGATTATCAACTTATTTCTCCTTTATTTTCTCTGATGATGTTGAAGGTGAAGTTCCGGATGAACTTGGCCTCATAGCAGGAGGCACATATCTCTTCGGAGTAGGAAATAATGGTCCTGTCATGGCTCCACTCCTTGTAGTCACTGCATCAACTGAAGATATCGCCCCACAGTGAGCTTTCGGGTTTGGAATTGGTTGAGCAGGCAGCCTTGCTTCATTTTCTCCCACCATACTATCCATTTTGCTCACAAGCATCTTAACAGAATCTTTTAAGCCATTAACTTCATTTGCCATCTTGTTCATTAATTCCAACTGCATCTTCATGATTTCCTCCATTCCATTTGACTGAACTTTTTTTTGTTCATTCTGCCTCGGCACTTGAAATTGACTTGGATGATTTGGTGGTCGATTTCCTTGTACTGTCGATCCACTTGCATATGACTGATTGTTCTTGTACGACAAGTTTGGATGGTTCCTCCAAGAAGGATTATAGCTATTTGAGAATGGACCTTGACCTTGAGCATAACTTACTTCTGAAACCGATGATCCAATTGCTGAATAGAAGGTACATTCTGTTGAAGGATGACCTGCTTGGCCACATACATCACACATTTGAGGCACACTTACTGAAGCTACGGAGGTACCGATGCAATTTGACATGATACTATCCATCTTCTTGTTCAAGATGTCAATCTGA
Organism: Triticum dicoccoides; assembly: GCF_002162155.2. Taxonomy (NCBI): domain Eukaryota; kingdom Viridiplantae; phylum Streptophyta; class Magnoliopsida; order Poales; family Poaceae; genus Triticum; species Triticum dicoccoides. The sequence goes on along the minus strand of NC_041384.1, from coordinate 254,999,087 downwards.
GCCGCCATGCTATCATTTGCGGACACATTATACACACCAGGATGTGTTGGTGCTATTGCTCTTTCACTTGACCATTGAAAATGATGAGACGCCATACTTTCAATCAATGCAAATGCTTCATCAAGGGTTTTATTCATAATTCCTCCTCTAGCAGCAGAATCGACAAAAGCTCTGGTCTGAGTGGACAGTCCTTTGTAAAAGGTTTGTAACACCGGCCATCTTTCTAAACCATGATGAGGACACATTCTGATTAAAGAGTTGAATCTTTGCCATGCGTCATACAAACTTTCTCCATCATATTGAGTAAACCTTGTTAACTTGTCCCTGTATTTGGCAGCTTTTGTGGGTGGGAAGTATCTCTCAAGAAATGTCTGCAATAAGGTCTCCCAAGTATCTTTCATATGTTCAAGCAATGAGTGAAGCCATACTCTTGCTCCATCTCTCAAGGAAAATGGGAATAGTGATAATCTGATAGCACTCGGTGAAACTCCATTTTGCTTAAGGGTGTTACAATACTCCAAGAAAGTCCTTATATGCTCATGTGGGTCTTCTAAAGCTGTTCCACCAAATCTGGACTGTTGTACCATGTTAATCAGAGCAGGCTTCAATTCAAAATTGTTCGCCTGAATAATTGGTTGAACCATTTCTCCTGGTATCCCATGATCCCTTGGGATCCACAAGTCCCTGAGCAAAGGAACTTGATCAGTCATCTTTTCTTCTTCTTGATCTTGCAAAGTTTTGGCAACTTGAAACCGCGTTTGATTCTCTCTTCTTCTCCTCAATAAAGTCCTTTCAATTTCTGGATCAAATGGCTCTAGTGAATATTTAGGTTGAAGCATAAGACAATTTCCTGTAAAATTCCTGAAATTGACACATGCTAGTTTCTCTCAAAACTGCAGCCAATGTTAGGAAATGGTTAGTTGCCTAAAATAAATCCTGATCTACTTCTACTAATGTGCTAATGGAATTTAAATCCCCGCCAACGGCGCCAAGATGATCAAGTGTAATATAGCAGGGTTTTTACGCCCAAACTACGGATGTCGTGTTCTCCACAGGGATCTAGAACTTCGAAGCACACATTTGAAACATTCAGAACAACGGAACAGAATGATCAAACCGTAGTGATAACAAGCAGCCACTAGCACAAGTTAAAACCAAATAATAAGCAGCAGAGGTAAAGGGGTTCAGAAATAGGATTGTCTCTTTTTAGTGGTTTACTTATAATCAAACAGACAAGTAACACTAGCAGATGGAAGAGGGTTCAGACATCACACACAACGCATGCAACCAATTAAAGTAACAATAGCTCACACGACAATAACTACTAACTCAATATCCAACAAAGGGTCACAACAATTCAGCAAGGATACATGCGGATTCAGCAAAGGTACACAAGTAACAAGGTAAATTTCAGACTCAATAGTGCATATATTTAGGGAACAGGAACAAGAGAAGATAGAGATTCAAAGCCTATGGGTCTTGATGATCTTCAATTCGAAGCTGAAGATGTTGCAGGCGAAGAAGAATAAAAGCAGGACCACATTGGAGACGATCTGTAGTAGGAGAGGCTTCCGCGTGGTCGTTGAGGAAGAGTAGCAGAGAAGATTCCTTGGGAAGATCTGGAGCAGAGCACCACCAGAAGGCCCGACGCCCCTGGCCTTTAGTCAATCCTCTCCCTCTCAGTAGCGAGGAGGAGGGGAGAAGGAGTGGCAGTGGCAAGGCATAGGAGATGCGGCGCTGGTGGTGGCGATGATGACTGGATGATGGCGCTGGTTATGGTGGAGGCGGGTGATGGAGATGGTGGAGGCACGGTGGTGGATCAGGCGGCGCTGGCGGCGGCGTTGATGGAGGCGTAGTGGTGGATCCGGTCGTTATCCTGCCTCCCTGGCCTTCGTTTGGTGTGGTGGGTGAATAGCGAGGAGGACCAGCCGCGCGTGGCAACAGACAGCTGTCTGGCCGGTCGCGCCAGCCCCCGGCTCCTCTCACGCGTGCCACAGGACGCTTCCTCTGGTTCTTTTCGGTTTTGCCCCCTTTAGAACTGAACTCTTCTCCAAGTTGATCCCTGCTTTAGTGTTGGAAGCATTTCGATGAAGATTGGGTGCCTAAACGCACCAATTCTGCATAATATGAAGAAGTGTTGTAAGAAATGTCATAATAGGAACATTTCTGTAGGAATGAATATTTTATAAGTAATTATTGTGGTCAAATGTTTAACTTGAGATGCAAAAAGGCTTAAAATACTATATGCATAAATGTGCTATCACCAGGTGACGGAGTGATGTCACGAGCGGGCTCGGCGGACATCCGAGAGGATGCGGGCAGCTGCTCATCCAGAAGCTCAAGGCGTGCTCCGCGCCCAGTACCTGCACCATGGTTAGATAGCAACAAGGGGGTATATGCAGCATCAACAAATTGATCAGGCAAAGGTAAAGCGTATTTCTCAGGTGCAGTGAGAGTGGTGGAGGTGACCGGAAGTGCGGAAAAAGGAAAAACATTCTCATCAAACACCACATCACGTGAAATGTAGATGCGGTTAGAGGGAACATGAAGACACTTGTACCCTTTATGACTGTAAGCATCAATGAAACTGACATAGTAATTATGGCCACTAACATAGGTTTGGGCATGGCCTCATACATTTGAAAACACAAGTTCAGGCGGTTTATTGACTGCACGACTTGACTCGGAAAAAGGAAGTTGGTGACTCTTGCCTTGCTGACAGGCATCACAAACTGCATCAACATGTCTATTTGACACTACTGTAAGCTCATGACGATGAAGTACATGGCGAACGATGGGAGTGGCAGGATGACTAAGGCGTGCATGGCAATGTGACGGAGACACACGAACACCGCTGAAAGCACTAGGAGCTAGTGGCACATCAAGTGCATAGAGACCATTATTACGCAGTCGACCTCTAAGGAGTACGTCCCTCGTGTCCCGATCCTTAACAAAAAAATAAAAATGATGAAACTCAGCAAGAACATTATTATCACGGGTAAGTTTAGGAACTGAAAGTAAACTAGGTGAAACAGTGGGAACACGAGGGACATTAAGAAGACGTAATTGTGTGGATCGACGTTTAAGAAGTGATGCCTGACCAATATATGAGATGTGCATACCTTCCCCATTAGCGGTGCGAACCTGGTCATGTCCACGGTACGGCTCCTATGTAGAGAGCTTGCCATCTCACTCGTCAGGTGATTGGTAGCTCCCATATCCATGTACCGACATGCATCAATTGGACAGGAAGGAGTATGCCCCTGCTCATAACTCGCCAGGCCAGCCTGCTTCTCATTACCCTTGCCATTGTTCTCAATCCCCAAGAAATCCTGCTTCAAGCGACGATGACATCAAGAGGCAAGGTGACCATCAAGTCTGCATAGCTGGTAGGGGACCTGAGCACCACATGAAGGACAGCAGGCACGGACTCGGCCTCCCGTCGAGGTAGTGGTGTTCCACGAGTTAGGCACGGTCGACGGAGGTTTGCCACCAGTTGGTGGCTTGTAGGGCTTGCCCTTCCCAGCGTTGCAATGTTGGTGGAAGGGAAACTCGACGTAGAGCGGCGAGCCTGGATGCGCTGCTCCGAAGCGAGGAGACGTGTGTACAACTAACGCGGCTGAATGGGAGTGTCACAACCATTGATATTCTCCACCAAATTATCATAGTCGTCACTCAGTCCATTGAGCACATAAGAGGTGAACTTCTCCGGACCAAGAGCCTTGCCAATGGAGGCAAGTGTGTCAGCCATACCCGTCACCTTGTTGAAGTAGTCAGTGACGCTGAGATCATGAAGCTTCACCTCCCCAAGCGTAGTGCAGATAGCATGAGCCCGCGCCTGAGACTGTGAAGCAAAACTGATATGAAGAGTCGTTCACGCATCTCGAGATGTAGCGGCGAAGATGACTAGTGACGAGACCCCCTTCGTGAGAGAGGACTAGATGGCAGAGAGTATGGCATGATCCTAAGCAACCCAAGCATGATGCCCCGGGTGGTATGGTGGGGGGCACGGCAGAGTGCCATCGACAAAGCCCTCCAGGTAACGACTGCGAAGAAGTGGCATCACCTAAGCACGCCACGACAGATAGTTATCCGTCATCAGCTTCACCGGGATGAGATGCGCAAAGTAGAACGGTGCATTGAGTACACCATGATCCGAAGACGGCGATGGTGCATAAAAACCCCGAGGTGAAGGACCACTCGGTAGCACGGAGGGGCCACCAGCTCAATCGACGGACCACCGTAGGGCGCCCCATACAAGAAGGACGCGCCATAAGGAGGCGCGGTCACCGAGGCAGTCGGGTAGGCGTAAAACAACGGAGCAGTCGTAGATGTAGTCGACCATGGAGGGGCCGTGGCGGCGCCGTGGGATCCTGTCGCCGGCGCTTGCTGCTGCTGTTGGGGCAGAACGCCGCTGGAAGCGGCCGCGGGCGCTGCACCATATGTCGGCGCTGGTACGCCTGGTAATCCATATGCATACGCGGGCGCTGCACCATATGCATGTTGCTGCTGGTACGGCCGGTAATCCAACCAGGAAGCAGCCACGGGCGCTGCACCAGATGCATGCGGATGTGTACAGGGCGGGGCGAGGCCATTAGGAGCGGCGGCGGCGTAGTTGCGTAGATCGGCCACTGGTGTCGCGTTCGGGACCAGACCAGGAGATGCTGCGGCGGCGTAGTGGACCGGCGGCTCGGCGGCGCCATGGGAGCCTGGAGGCATCTGGACGGGGAACGGAGGGCGGCACCGGTCTGGGCCGCGGCAGCCATGGAGGCGGCGCCCAATGGGATGAGCGGTCGCGACGCAGAAAACAAGGAGGTTGGGGCGACCTGAGCAGCGGCAGCCGGGGCGACGAAGGGTGAGACGGCGGCGGCGGTCGGGGCCGACGGCATCGGGGTGATCGAGAGATCAAACGAGACAGGAGCTGAAGCGATCGAACCTAATCTAATGCCTGTTAAACATTAGGGTTTGGGAAACTGCACGACATCCAATATGGGTGTGGCTAGAATTGGATAGTACAGAACTTATAATTTAATTTTTATGCTGCCTAGAATTGAAATTGGATGATTTCCCCTTTGTATTATTGCTTGTAAATATTTTACTACTACCTCCGTCCGGGTTTTTAGGTCCCCTCGGTGCCGCACGCTCGTACCACATTTACAGGGCCGCTCCTTCGGGCGCCATGTAAAAAGTGAAGGCGCTGCGTCTTCCCAAAGCGCAATCAATTCAAAGCTGCTGGCGTATAGCTTGCATGCAGATGGGCTATTACTAATACTACTCCACCCCGCAATACTAGTACTCCACCCCGCAGAAGCACGAACAGACGCGAGCGCGACCAGCACGCCGCGGCCACCCACGCGACAGCTTGCGAGCATGCCGCCGCGACCGAAGACGGAGAAAACGGGGCTTCGCCGCCGCCGGCGAGAGGATGCGCTGCATCACGTCGTCCATACTGCGGCGGAGGTAGGCGTGGACGACGTGGCGCTGGCGCAGCACGCCGTCGAGGTCGATCCTAACGCGGAGACCCAGGCGGGGCGGGGCTTGGATGCGCCGCCGCCCGACCTCGTCGTTGGTGGGCACGCAGAGCTCGGCGTCGACGATGGGGCGCTCGTCGAGCATGGCGTCGAGGTCGATCCTGACGCGGAGACCCAGGCGGAGCTCGGCTTGGAGGTGCCAGCGCACGCAGAGCTCGTCGTTGGTGATGCGACTCGGGGTACTCAGGTAAGTGTTCATGGTTTATTTATGCTTGTCATGTTGATGCATGCTAGCCGGTGCAGTTCGGACGCCCATGGTATTTTTCCCCGGCCAACATGGCGTGATTTGTTCTTACAACATGGCTTCGCGCAGGGCATGGGTCCGGACCTTGGCGCGCTGCTGCACAAGGTGAAGCCACTCCCGCCGAGCCATCCAACAGCTTGTGTACGACCGGCAAGACCGAGCCGCCCATGAGTGCGTCCTCCGCTTGAGCTTGATGGGAGCGATCCGCGGCTCGGGTCAAAAGCTCCTCGCCGGCGTCCTGCTAGACCTAGCGGAGGAAGGCCGACGACGCGAGCTCCAACTTGTGGTCCTCCGGCGCCCACTCCGCCGCCGGCAGTCCCATCGTGCCCACGTCCAAACGCCTCCCCTTCGCCGCCGCCGTCCTCTAAGTCTACTGGAGGTAGGTTTAGATCAAAAAACGCCATGGAGTTCTGGAAGAAGGACGAGAACGAATGAGTACGATTAAGCATGCATCATGTGTTGTTCTTATAAGGAGAATTTGAAGCTGTGTCGATGGCCGTGGCGCCATTTTTTCTCTGGCCGAGCTTTGATCGATCCGTGGCATCGTGAATTGACCAATGGATGGTTGATCGATCCGTGGCATGATGAATTGTTCAATGGATGCTAGCGAGGGAGCAAGCTGATTGGGTCACGGCGCCCACGCCGGATCATGCAAGCGAGAGTACTGCATGCACGCGTGCAAGGAAAAAGCGAAGCGTTGCATGCATGCAGTAATATCTGTGCGAAGCTCGTTGGCCGTCGCTCTGCCACAATATCTGCTGCTGCTGCAGCAGATCCTGCCTTGGTCCGTGCGTTCCGGTCGGAGGGACTTAAAAACCCGGACGGAGGTAGTATTAATTTAATGAAAATACCATTGTTCTACAGTCACATGTTCAAAAAGACACAGACGATATCTCACGCAGCCGCAGCTGGGCACTCAGCATCAGAGCAACAATCCTATAAGGTCTGATAAGATGCATGGTGAATTTTGCCTAGCTCTTTGATTGTGGATTTAGGCTAGAAGAAAGAACACTCTAGGAAGTTGATGTAAGTAATCATGGCTACTAGTAGTTGAGGATAATAGCAGAACAAAAGAGTGTCGGTCTCCCAGCAACATGGCAGTTCAACCACGGAACTAACAACCTAACATGCATATCGTTGTTCTACGATCACAGGTTCAAAAAGACACAGACGATATCCCACACAGCTGCAGCTGGGCACTTAGCATCAAAGCAACAATCCTATAAGGTCTGATTAGATGCATGATGAATTTTACCTAGCTCTTTGATTGTGGTTTTAGGCCAGAAGAAAGAACATTCTAGGAAGTTGATGTAGGTAATCTTTGGCTACTAGTACTTAAGGATAATAGCAGAACAAAAAGAGTGTCGGTTTCCCAGCAACGAGGCGGTTCAACCACGGAACTAACAGCCTAACATGCATGTTGGGATACAAAATAGGAGTGGTACTCTGGTAGTAGTAGATCAATTCCATATGAGATTACAACAACCGGCCAGCGTTGTCGTGGATTCGCTTTGTTTGTATTTGACGAAACGTGTAATGCATGATTGATGACTCGCATAATTAAGAAGCTTAGAACGCCCCCGCAAGATGAGAAAGAAGAAGCTTAGAGACGATGATGAGTGTGTTTCAGACGAAATGCGCTGTACTAGGTCTAACAGAAACACGTCACGGATCGAGCATAGTTTAGTGAGAGACGGCGGAGCAGTAGCATCATCACTCTGCAGCAGATGGCATGGATAGGCAATCCCCATGAGAACCCTGGATAATCAATCACATTCCAGATTACCGGTACGGCCAAGCTGACGGGGCGCATCTAGATTTACACGCACGATTAGAAGACAGTGACCGGTCAGCGTGGTGCCGCTCCATCATAAAGAAAAAGGTCCGGTGGGGCGAGGGAGTTGAGAGAAAGAAGAAGGGGCGAGGCATCTATCTATCCATCATCAGCGGGGCACGCTGTTTGGGCAGGTTCACCGCACGCACCAATTCCCATACTCTCTGTGCATGGGTACGCACGCTCTGCCGGCCGGACGGACGGAGTGTTGAAATTCGTCCACAGAACCGATCACATCAAATCACAATAAACACAAAACTTTTATAGCCAAGGACTTTTATCGTGCCCTTTGTTTCTCTTTTTTTTATTTTCTGTTTTCTCTTTTTCTGTCAATGTTACATGATCAACCTGGTGCATATATATATATGCAGACCAGTACACGGACACAAGCCCACGCCCATGATACAAATCCTGACCGGACTCCTGTGCAACAACTTCTATTTAACTACGACTAGGACTAGGACTAATTGTACTTACGTGGACCAGTGTACTCTACGTATATGAACCGAACACAAACCAACCTAACGCAAACACGTATAGGAAACTAGACTCACACGCACATGTAACCACAGCACGTATGTGCATGTATACCTGTCTATTTTGCTCAAGATTACAGCTAACAATCTCTTCCTAATCTTGACACTTGTCTTCTGTGCTTCTCCGATCTTGAATCGTTGTAAATCCATCCCATGTCAACTCATCTGCTTACACCACGACAAATCAAATTGACGGTCTTGATTGCTCGCAAAAATGTCTCCCCAATTTTAACTTGGCGAATTTACGGACCACTTCAATTATGTCTTGGACTACCCAGTCTCGCCAGTAACCTGTGGAATACCCCACCCGGTGGACTTCACCATCCACCCTAGCAAGATACATGCCAGCTCCTTGTGGATCACACCACCCTTGAAGAGACTCACCTTCACTGGTTTACCGCCCCCACATAGTTGAACTTGATCATCTCGTCGAGACACATAGACGACCTGGATGGGCTTCATCTTCAACGCCTCCTCACAAAGACGAGCACTTGGACATGACGACGCTGACACAACGATGATGACCGACCGACCGAGATGTGTTGACTCGCACGACTCCTTGACTCATGAAACTCCCGCAGACGATGATCTTGATGAACTTCCGGCACCATACCTCGGTACCACCGCTCCCATCAATGATCATCTTCCACTGCCTGGAATGGGGTGCCACCGGACAGTTTTGCATGCTGGCGTGTCAGTTTGCTATCGTGCGATCCGGGTGAAGCGAGAGATGGGCGCCGCGGGTTTGTTTTCCGAGTTAGATTAGGTGATCCGAGGGAACTACGTGGGTTTGTGTAGCTGCGTCAAATTGTGACGTCACAGCTATCAAACGACGGACGACTTTGTCTGAGCATCTCCAGCCGCGTCCCCAACAAGCTCCTCTATGACCATTTTTTAGTGTCGGCATCGAAAAAACGGCTCAGTTCCGTTCCCAACAGGTCCTTCTAGGAGCCTATTTTTTGCCGGTTAGGTTTGAAACTGGCACCGACAGACACAGGCCGAACCCGGCGCGCTGGAGGGCGCTCGAGGGCGCCGTGGCAATCGTTTTTGACGCGAAAGAACGTCAGGCATGCCGACTCAGCGGCCCCCACGCCTCGTCGTCCTCATCGCCTTGGTTTTCTGTGGGGAATCAATGCCAAGGCTGCCGCCGGTCAGCCTTCCATTGCTTCCTCACGGGGCGGCGCAGTGCGGCGACGCGCCCCTTCCCGCCATGCGTACACATGTTGCCGCCCTCTGGCCGCTATAAAAGTCGCCCCCTCCCTCGCCGGTGGAAGCACCCGCCCGCAGCCCCCTCTCTCGTCGCGGACGCCCTCTCTTTCCCTCCCTCCCCGTCTAGCCACCGCGTGCACGCACAACAGATGGGCGAACTGTTCCCCGGCGACGCGGCGGCGGCCAACGGCTTCGGCCGCCGCTCGCTACATGAGTGGGAAGCCCACCTCCTCCACGAGGCGAACTACCCGGTGCCCCCTGACATGCGCATGCCGGGGCGGTGGAGGCTCAGCGTCGGGGGCGTCCCCGTCCCTCCTCTTCCCGACGTCGAACACCCCGCCTACTTCCACGCCGAGATCGAGCATGTGCGGGCCTCCCTGTCGGAGGAGGACTGGGCCCTCCCGGAGTATGACGCCAGCAACCACGAGGCGTGAGCGGCGTACTTCGAACGCCAGCGGGCGGAGCGGCTAGCCTCCATCAACAACGTGCCGGTGGTGCGGGGGCGCAACAACAGCGATGGTCGCCGCCTGTGGTGGGGAGCCCCGGGCCGCACACTCCACGCGGTCCTCGAGTACCTCGAGGGCGGCAACGATCCGCCGCTCGAGTACCCGGCTGCCCCGGCCCCCCGCCGGAGTGGCGGCGCGTGGCTGCCGAGGAGAATGCTGGGTGGGTCCTCCTCCTCCTCCTCCCGATCCTCCTCCCACTCCTCCCGGTCGCCGGCACTCGTCAGCGTCAAGGCCAAGCCCGTAGAAATGCCGCTTGGCCAGCGCACCCGCAGCGTCGGCTTCGTCATCAATGAGGGCGGTCGTGCCTCCTCCTCCCCCCTCCCCCACCTCGTCAAGCCGAAGACAGAGCCGGGGCTCGCCACCGTGAAGAGCGAGGCCGATGATGCACTCGATGACGAGTCCGCCATGAAGTTTGCGCGGGAGGATTGAGCCCGGCTGGAGATGGAGCGCCAGCGCCACGCCCTGGAGGAGATCGCCCCGCGCCGCCGTGGACGCGAGGAGGGAGGCGTGATCGTGCTCGAGGACAGCAACGAGGACGACGCGCCGCCGTCGGCCAAACCTGTCCGCCGGGGCGACCCCGGATCCAGCAGGGATGGCCGTGTGAAGGAGAAGGAGGACGGCGGCGACGACGACTACGCCGCGTTCAGCCAGTTCTTCGGCCTGTAGGCGCGGCCCTTTATTTTTTAGTAGATTTTATATTTTCTATATGTAAAAAAACTGTGGAATGCCTAATCTATGACGTGTTTGCCGAATATATGTCGTGTTTGTCGAATTTTGACCGTATGTTTTTTTTAAAATGTTTACAAAAAAAGTCTGGGGCGGCAACTGAGAACCTATCTCATGATGAAAATATCGCCGGTTCGCCCATAAACGGTGCTTTTTCTGACCCACAGGGACAAACGGCTGGAGATGCTCTTAGAAAATGCCGTAGCAACAACTTGTCTTTGCGCACAAACGGACAGTTGAAAAACGAGGTCGTACCAAAGCTCGCCCGCGCAGCGCCGTGTCCATGGCCAGGCCCAGGCGGCCTGCCAAGAGCTTATAAAAACTGCATTGCTCTTTTTTCAGTGAACACATATGCGTCGCAGTGGCTGCGGGGTCCAATCCTGATGGGGCAAGCGCCTCTATTATATGAAGTTGAATCTTTTATGCCCGCAAAAACATTATGTCTTTTTCCCGCAAAATAAACTTTGTGTCTTTTATTGTTTTGCTAGTTCTATAAAAAAATGTTGATTGCGTATAAAAAAAGTTAAAAAGGTATTAAAAATGTTCCTGATATATACAAAAAATGTACAATGTATATGAAAAAAAATTAGTCATCAAACATTAAATATTTGAAAAAAAAAATGTTAATCATCTATTTCAAAATATTAAAAGTGTATAAAAATGTTCATTATGTATATGGAAATTTTGAAACATGCACTAAAAATTTGAACAACAAAACATAAACTTTTAAAAATGGTGATCGTGTATTAAAAAAATTTAATCATATATTTCAAAAAAATTGAACTTATATTCAAAAAATTCAGATGTATAAGGTAAATATACAATCTGCATGAAAAGAAGTAGTTGTGAAACATAAATGTTAATCATGTATTTAAACATTCCTGATGTATACACAAAATGTATGCATATGAAAAAAAAAACTAGCCATCAAACACATATATTTAGAAAATGTTTATCAAGTAATTAGAAAGAATTGAACTTGTATAAAAACATATTGTTGACGTATACGAAAAGTACATACCTCAAAAATATTTATTTAAAAAATGTTAGCTGTGTACTTTTAAAATGTTTAGCATGTATAAAAACCAAGAAAAAACTATACAAACAACACATAGAAAACAAGACAAATGACAATCAAAAAGGTTTTTAAACTGGTGAAAACCATAAAGAAACACAAAGAAAAAGAAAGAAAGAAATGAACCCAAAGAAAACCAAATAAATTGGTGAAAAAGAAATATAAATACAAAAACCAGAGAGAATAAATGAAAATCGAAGAAAGATAAAAGGAAACAAAACAATGAAAACAGAGAAAAGAAAAGAAAACCAAAAGAAAAACGAAGAACAACAGAAAAGAAAATAAAAACAAGTGAAAAACAAAGAATACAAGTGTAATATAAAGAAAACTGGAATTATAACGAAGAAAAGGGAAAAACAAAATATGGTTAAAAAATAAAAATAAAAAGGAAAAGAAAAGAAAAATGAAAAAAATGAAAAATGGAAGAAAACCGGAGCAGAGCAAACCTATAGTGAGCGAGTCCTGCCCTAATTTGCCGGGCCGCGTGTGTTGTTCCTGATGCAAGAGTAGCTTCTATCTCGCTATAAGCGAGATATAGCTCTTGCGGAAAAACATTAGTTAACTATGAGAACTCATGACTCACGAGGGATACGCCACCAGAGAGGCCCACACGTTGCACTAAGGGTATTATTTAGTCGACTGGCTCAACATTCAACGGGTGGCCACCAAATAGGCCGACATGGTAAAAAAAAGCAGAAAAGAAGAGAACAAAAAGTTTCCCTCACCCGTGAGAGTGGTTTATTGTCAGCCCGTTTGGCGCCTTGGACCATAGGTGATGATCCAGCCTCGTCGTCGACGCTGCTCACCCATCTCGTCTTCACTGGGTTGTAGCTCTGCATGCTCGTGGTCGCAACACTCGGTCGCCGTGTTTGCACTCTCTCTGATCTCTCGTGGCACCACCATCCAGCGTGTAGCAAACTTCGTCGCCTTTCCTACCCCCCCTCCCCCCCAATCACCGGTAGCAACACTGCCATCGCCGCCCCTCACTCGCTATCATTTGGCTTTGCACGACTGTGTCCTAGCAAACAACAAATTTTAGGAAAAAAATCTTCAATAGTCGCCGGTCGCTGCACAAAATTCGCCGGTCCCAGTAAAATTATCGGCGGTTCTAGAAAAAAAAGATGCTTCCACATCGTCGGTCACGGCAAAAAAATTCGTCAGCAAAAGGTTAGGAATCAGTGGTCTCGGTTAAAAGGTAGTTCGTCAGCACCAGACTCCTGGAGAACGTCAGTCAGATAACATTTTCCCTTCCTTTTTCTTTTGTCACCATGGGGATTATTGGATTTGACCTCCGGGAGGCGCTGCGGCTGGCAGCGCGAGAGAAGCTTGGCGCCAACATAAACCCAAAACAACCGAAGCAAAGCAAAAGCCAAGTAGCCAACCGAACCAAAGCAGGAGCGAGTCCCTTCTAGAGAGCCCCTTGAGAGTCGCCTGTAGCTTCCCCGATCCCGCCCGATCCCCAATCTCCGACGACGGCGATGCCGGCCGGACGAGAGATGGGAGAGGTGTGTGGAGATCTGTAAATAGCAGGTCTAGGATTAGATCGAGTCTTGCCCAAGTGGTGTCTGGCGCTATGCCGTGGTGGAGCGCGCCGCCGGCGCACGCGAGCTGCGCCTGGTGGCTAGCGTCGGCGTTTCTGATGGTTGCGGTGGCGAGGTGCTGCGTGCAACCGGAGGAAATGACGGCGGCGACTCCTTCAATAAGCTCGTTGTGTTTCCTGTTAAGGTGGAGGCCCGGCTGCTCTTCCCTTTCTTTTCAAGCCATCGTGGTGGTGGATGGAGGAAGAAGGAGAGGCGGCGAGCTGGACTTTGCAGTTTGGGAAGGAGCTCATCCTCAATGGGTTTGAGACGAGGCAACGGCGCCCGCTTCGGCTGTCGGCAGCCGGTCCTCACCGTCTCGCCATTGAATATGCTGGCCGAAGGGCGGCCCTTTCTCTTCCTCCCGGCCTGGTGCCTAGATGGGAGGCAGTTCATCTCCGAATCGGAGTCTAAGGCTTCTTCTTCTGCGGTGTTGTGCTATGGGAGAAGCAGCTGCGGAGGTCCCGACGTACCAAGTGCTAACGTCCCCGGCGACGACGGGATTGGATCCGGTTGGGAGATGATTTGGACCCGATTGCATTTCTTGTTTCCTGTTCGGGGTCCTCCATGCAAAAAACAGGGACTGGTCTGTAATTTTCTTTCCTTTGTGTGTCCTGTTGTAAACTACGGTGTGCTAGTGCTACCGATCTATGGTTAATGCAGTTTCTGGGTCGCGTGACCCATCTTTTGTTCAAAAAAAAGCAAAAGCCAAGAGCAGATCCGTGGTGGGCACAAAAACTTGGAGAAAACGTAACCACGGCACGTGCAGCCTGTGATGCGTATTATAAGAGGAGTTCACCTCACCTAGCCACAACCTCCATTCCCGGAACACCAACTGCGCGCACCTCATCGGCCCGCGCGCCCGCCCGCTAAACCCTACCCTACTCGCCGGCGACAGAGGTTTTCGCGAGCTCGTCCGACAATGGCGTCCCGTAAGTCCCCCTCCGATCCTGCCTGCCTTGTTAGGTTTCCTCTCTTTTTTTAAAAAGAAAAATTTGATCGATGTGAATTGTGATGATGCTTTGGTTTGGTGTCTCTCTGCTGCAGGCCTCAAGTTTGAGAACTCATGCGAGGTCGGGGTGTTCGCGAGGCTCACCAACGCCTACTGCCTCGTCCCGGCCGGTGGGGCGGGGAATTTCACCAGGTTGGCTGTCCTCGACTCGATCTGTCATGGTTAATCGCGACCCCCTCCCCTGGTGGCTTCTTCTCTTCTAATTGGTCCTGTGGTTGCAGTGTGTTTGAGGCCGAGCTCGCCGACACCGTCCCGGTGGTCAAGGCATCCATCGGCGGCATGAGGATCCTCGGGACATTGTGCATGGGCAACAAGAAGGGCCTTTTCTTCTACCACACACCACCAACGACCAAGGTAAGAAAGAAAGGTCCTTCCTTGTCCAGTGAGTGAGTCAGCAGTGACCTGACATGGGTTTGAAATGCCTGCCTGCCACAGAGCTCCAGCACCTCAAGAATAGCCTGCCTGATGAGGTGGTCGTCCAGCGTGTCGACGAGCGGCTCTCCGCCCTCGGCAACTGCATTGCTTGCAACGACCACGTGGCTCTCACAAACCCAGATCTCACCAGGGAAACCGAGGAGATCATCTCGGACGTTCTTGGGGTGGAGGTGTTTAGGCAGACCATCGCAGGGAGCATCCTGGTCGGCAGCTCCTGCGCCTTCTCCAACAAAGGGGGACTTGTAAGCTACGCTCCTCATCACACCCACGCCAGCTACCTAGGGTTCAACCTAGCTCACTGCTTGATTTCTGAAACTCGTCGACCTGACTGTTCGTGTGTGTAGGTTCACCCGCAGACGTCGGTGGAGGACCTGGACGAGCTGTCGACGCTGCTGCAGGTGCCCCTCGTCGCCGGCACCGTCAACCGGGGGAGCGAGGGCATTGCGGCCGGCATGGTGGTCAACGACTGGGCGGCCTTCTGCGGTTCCGACACCACGGCCACCGAGCTCTCAGTGGTGGAGAGCGTCTTCAGGCTGAGGGACGCCCGGCCGGGGGCATTGGGCGCAGACGTCAGAAAATCCTTGGTTGAAAGCTGCTTTCTTTAGGGGAATTTTGCCTTGAGGGATTTTCTCCCTTGCTGTATCTGTGTTTGCCATGAATATTCTGAAGTAGTACTTTTAAGCTCGTGATAAGACTTTCAAGTAGCAAAGGCCGGAGGGTTTATCTCTGAAGACCTGAGTTATAAACAAAAATGAGGGCACAAATGACAATGCAATAGCCAAATATTGCGAGTCCTACAGTTCTGTTTTTCAGCTCAAGGCCTCTTTGGAGGAATAGTATAAGTGATATGACATGCATCTCAATTGTCAATCCTATAGTATAGGGAAAGAGATAGAAAGAGAAGTCACTTGATTCATAAGATACGAATTTTTATGTTGGTTCAGACTAATGTCATTTTTCCTTTGAAATGTGAAGGATTGATTTCAAGTAATTGCTCTAAATTCCTATCCTTTAGAATCCCTACAGAATTGCTCTAAACCCAAGTAAAACTGGCCTAAAGTTTTCTTCATAGGTTGTACCAAAGGAACGCTGCAGATTAGACAAGACCACTACACTTTATTATAAGAAATTCCAGGAACAAACTTCAATGTCCACATCCATCATACGAGCATCAGTAGAGAATTCCCACAAAAAGCAATCTAAGGCCCTCAGCCATCGGTCCTTCAAAAATTGCTGGTAAAATAGGGAATATTTACAGGGAAACAAGTAGAAAGAAACATAATTTAAGGATCAACATAAATAAGAATCTAGGGCAGCAGCTCGATATCTATTCCTGGCAGAAAGTTCAGTAGTGCATGAGCACCCAAGTGCAAAACAAACACTAGTGGTTCGTTACATGACCAAAACATTATTATCTCAATCATATACTTTAGCAGAAACCCGTAAGCAGCAAATGTATATTGCATGGCAACGGGATGAACCTAACGGTATTCCAGATCCTACTCGAGCATGTCAGATAATGTCTTCTTCTTGTTGAATGGATCGGTAGCAGCAAGTAAAGACGCGATGACATTATTGGGGAAAATGTTATCAGCCTTCATCCTCTCTCTAAATCCATAAACAGGTGTCTTTGCATGCACATATGCATTTAGCAGCAACTGGTACTGCCTAACCCTCCCATTATAACCCATCTGCCGCAACTGGTCAAACACCTTCTCTGAATTGTGGATGTCCCCTTTCTTTGAATAAGTATCAAGCAACATGAGGTATGAGCTGTACTGAGGCTTCATCTTGTTACTTTTAGACAGCTTGTGCAGTATAGATTCAGCTTTATCCACCTCTCCAGCGCCCACATAGAGCTTCACCAGCGAATCAATTGTTGAGATGCCTAGTCTGCAACCATCCTCATCCATGCGCTTTGCTAGCTCCTTACCCTTCTCGAAAAGGTTTTGATCAGCATACACCTTCATCAAAGCATTGTAGAATTTGGAGGAGAGTGTTTTCCATGTCGCGAACATATCCTCAAAGACTTTCTCTGCCCGTTCAACGTCTCCAAGCCTACCAAAAGATTCTATAGCAGACAAGCACTCGTCTAGACGAGGATTGGCCTCGCAAACCTGCCACATCCGCTCAACATCATCCTTCTTTCCAAGAAAAGCATACAAAGGTAATAAAATCTTGCAGGCATTGCGGTTTCCTTTGATATCACCACCCTCCATTGACTCCAAAATTGCTTCAGCTTTCTCACGGTGACCAGCAAATATGTAGTGTTTTGCAATTGTTGCTTGAAACAGAAGATCTGGCTCAACACCTTCTGCTTGCATCGACTCAATAACTTTTTCCATACCTGCAATATCTCTTATAGCACCTTTGGTGTCCACAAGGAGCTTATAAGTGAAGAGTGATGGTTTCACATTCTCCTTTTCCATCTTCGCGAGAACATCAGCAATCTTCTTCTTGTCCACCCTTTTGTACAGTAGCAGAAGCTGATTGATAGCAAATACTGTAACTGGGAACCCAAGATCCTTCATCTTATTGAAGACTTCCTCTGACTTCTTCACATTTGCTTCAGACACACAATTAGCTAAAAGAGTTCTGTATACAATCTCACCCCTATGAGATATAGGAATGCTATCTATATACTTTTCAGCTTTGTAAACACCATGAACTTTAGCCACCAAATCAAGGCGCGAAGCATAATCACGTTCTCCCAGATCAATTACTTTGGAATCTTCAAGCCACTCCAGGAGCTGCGTAAAAGTGAATGAATTATCTTTCATGTAATAAGACAAACATGCTGGGATAAGAGACTACAATAAGAACAGTCATGTATTCTCATGATACTATAGAGACAAGTAGTAAAGAAATTAAACAGGTGGCGATTGACACGGCAAAAGGCTATATAAGGAACATGTTTTATTGTTCAAAGAATGTTAATTCCATTGTATAGCTATGAAACAACAAATAATAGGCGTTCTATAAATGGTTTGAAGAACAAAAAAGGACTTGAGGTTGTACAAATGCATCCAGTAAAAAAAGTAATTTTGACTTCATTTTGATTTAAGCCAGAGATTGCTTGCATGTCTATCCATAATATGAGCAGCGTGTAAAAAAAAAGAATTCACAATCATGGGGAAATAGACAGAAAAGTTATACAGGGCAAAAGTTAAACACCTGCAATGCTTTGAAGTAGAACTTCCGCTTCCTAAGGTTCATAATGACATAAAAGATATCACTTCTATCAAATGTATTGCCACCATCAAGCCATTTCTTCAGTGTTCCAGAGACACCATTCCTTGGAGCTTCCAACATCACCTTGAGAAGGGGGGACTGGGAGGCCTTCTTCATTGGCTCCTTGTCAGGTTTTGCATCAGCATCATCTCCCAACAAGCCAATTCCATCAACAGCATCATCATCAGAACTCTCTTCAGATGGCAACTCCACATCCTTTTTATCAGCTTCTGGCGGAACCTCGAGATCAGAAAACCCGTCCTCCAAGTCATCGACCTTGTCACCAGAATTTGCACTAGTCTGAGAAGAGAAACTCCTACTCCACATGGACCAGCCAGATGAGAACGGCAACCGACAGGCTGGTGGCTTTGGTGTACTGCAGCAACACGATTTCTGGCAACCCTGCTCACAGTGTCGTTCTGCATTCTTAGTATCAGCACTTAGAAGTACGTCAAGGCTTGCGCAACTCCGGACACTTGCAACCTGGCGGGCACTGACCCTGAATCAGAGGCAAAAAATGTCAGCTAAACCAGTTAACAGAATTAAACTGTGTATGCAATACAAGATGCATGTTATATAGTCCTGAGCAAGCAGCCACAGGCAGATAAAATAGGTATAACTGGCTCATTTCATGAAAGATGGGCACATAATTGGACATCAATCAAGTAAAAGAAAGGACAAGTATGGTCCTTCAATCAAGCATCAGAAAGAAAAAAGGAAACGGGGAAATGCCAAGGCTTCAGGTACGTGGACATCCAACAGCATCGTGCGGAAGCAGGGGTGTCGGGGTGAGAACTGCGATTTCCGACTACAGAGCAGATCAAGGAATAAATGAACCCAACGACGGTGCGAGCTTTCCACCTCCCATCACCTGGAGATGCTATTATCAATGGTTACGATAGATCGCGACCTATTATTAAATGGGGATCGCGCTAGTACGGCACGGGGAATCAAATCAAAGGAATCTATAGGACGAAGAGATTTAACTGGCGTCGCCGCGACAAGACGAAATATACTGAGCTAATGGAACAGATCACGCGTCAGACTGTCCGCTGAAGCCACTGACCCATCATCCGGACAAGAGCATCTGAATCCCTAGAGGGAGGCGGGGAAGGGCGGTACCTGAGGGGGTTGGCGGCTCGGCGGAGCGCCCACATGTTTGCGGCACGGGAGATTGCTGGGCGGCGGTGGCCTGAGGCGTTGGGGAAAGGGGAGGCGGCGGTGCGGGGAAGGGGAACGCAGCAAGGGGGGGTGGGGAGGGAGGCGGCTAAAACCCTAGAGGAAGACGGGCTGCCTTTTGGGAGCGGGGAGAGGGGAACCTAAAACCCTAGCCGCCCGCGAGAAGAGGGGAATGGATGGGATAGAGGCGCGGTTCGGCGAGGAGAGTTTAGATATTTTTGTTGGGGCGCTAGGCGGAGAAATTACACTTTTCTTCCTTCATGTGCAACACTTTGGTACTGCAACTTTAGAAACATAATATTACGGTTCTTATATACATAAAAATATGTAACAAATACGGTCCTATGAACGGTCACCTCATCTCAATTGGTCCGTCGTTTTAGTGTCGCCGCATTTTTGTACAAACCCACCTCGCATTTTTGGAAACCAACGCGCGCTCTGGTTTGGCACCACACGTTAGGGTCATCGTCTCGAGCCTACTTGTCGGTCACACACGCCGAGTAATCAAATCGCCGCGGCCTTATTCAATAGTCACCTCCACTCCACCACTCCTCTCTCTCGTCGCTCTCGTCCCATCGCCTCCCTTCTCGTCTCTATCACCCTCATCTCTCTCTCTCTCTTTCTCAAATCCCTAACCAACCAACCAACTGCCCGTGCCGTCAATGGCGAAGACCAATGTATGGAAGATGATGGTCGACAACTAGGTCCGCACCGATCCGGTCAAGGTCGCCATCGCCCGCGAGATCATCGCCCGGTTCACGAGCGTACCATTGCTCGTGAATCACGCGAGGGGGTTGCTCAAGCAGTTCAAGGAGGGTGAGAAGGTTCGTGTGTTCCGGACGGCAAGGGTGTGCCTGTGGTTGCCATTGTCGTGTGGTGCATGCTCGAGTCGTGGTCTGATACGTCTTCGTCGTATCTATTTTTCCGAACACTTTTGCTCTTATTTTGGACTCTAATTTGCATGATTTGAATGAAACTAATCCGGACTGACGTTCTCAGCAGAACTATCATGGTGTTGTTTTTTGTGCAGAAATAAAAGTTCTAGGAATTAGACGAAACATTTTGAAGATTTTTTAGGGAATAAATAAAAAATACTGGAGCGAAGATCTATCGGAGGGGGTCCACCTGCAACCAACAAGGCACCAGGGCGCGCCCACCCACCCCCTATGACACCCTGTCCGGTTAAGATCAAAGGGACCAGATGGCACCTAACCAAAAATCCACTTGCTATATATAGGGGGCAACCCTAGCCCTACCCTGTCCAGTCCATCCAATTGCTACCTCTTGAGCACTGTGTTGGTTTCCCTTAAGAGGAAAGGGTGGAGCAGTAAAGCAGCATAAGTATTTCCCTCAGTTTTTGAGAACCAATGTATCAATCCAGTAGGAGACCACGCGCGAGTCACCTCGTACCTACACAAACAAATAAGAACATCGCAACTAACGCAATAAAGGGCTTGTCAATCCCTTCACGGCCACTTGCAAGAGTGAGATCTGGTAGATTACAATAATAAGATAATTTTTTTTGGTATTTTTATGATATAGATTGAAAGTAAATAAAGCAAAATAAAATAGATTGGAAACTTGTATGATGGAAAATAGACCCGGGGGCCATAGGTTTCACTAGTGGTTTCTCTCAAGATAGCATTAGTATTACGGTGGGTGAACAAATTACTGTCGAGCAATTGATAGAAAGGCGAATAATTATGAGAATATCTAGGCATGATCATGTATATAGGCATCACGTCCGCGATAAGTAGACCGAAACGATTCTGCATCTACTACTATTACTCCACACATCGACCGCTATCCAGCATGCATCTAGAGTATTAAGTTCATAAGAACAGAGTAATGCTTTAAGCAAGATGACATGATGTAGAGGGATAAACTCATGCAATATGATATAAATCCCATCTTTTTATCCTCGATGGCAACAATACAATATGTGTCATTTCCCTTTATGTCACTCGGATCGAGCACCGCAATATTGAACCCAAAGCTAAGCACTTCTCCCATTGCAAGAAAGATCAATCTAGTAGGCCAAACCAAACTGATAGTTCGAAGAGACTTGCAAAGATAAACCAATCATACATAAAAGAATTCAGGGAAGATTCAAATATTGTTCATAGATAATCTGGATCATAAACCCACAATTCATCGGATCTCGACAAACACACTGCAAAAGAAGATTACATCGAATAGATCTCCAAGAGAATCAAGGAGAACTTTGTATCGAGATCCAAAGAGAGAGAAGAAGCCATCTAGCTACTAGCTATGGACCCGAAGTGTGATAGCCTGGCTTATAGGGATGATAGACTACTCATATAAATAAGGAATTCCTTCTTTTTCGGAAGCCCATTCAAACAGAACTCCAAAGTTAAGCGTGCTCAGCTTGGAGTAGTTTCAGGATGGGTGACTGACCGGGAAGTTGCTCCCGGGTGCGCAGGAGTGAGGACAAAGTGCGCAGAAAAGACTAGTATTGATCTGTGGGGCCAGTCTAGATCCCGCCAGGAGTAATGACCACCGGCGGGTGTGTCCGGGGCGTTACAAGTTGGTATCAGAGCCGACCCTCGCGGTTACACGGATGTTTGTGGATAGGTGCGCGGTCATGTTGTTCATGACGTTTGTGACCTGTCATGGCACACGGCATGACACATGTACCGGACTGGATGCACAGATGTATGTACCAAGAGGGAATGTTCCTGTGGCCCGACGAAGACGTTGGTTCCTCTGAGTGGGGGTGTATGTGATAGCCTGGCTTATAGGGATGATAGACTACTCATATAAATAAGGAATTCCTTCTTTTCCGGAAGCCCATTCGAACAGAACTCCAAAGTTAAGCGTGCTCAACCTGGAGTAGTTTCAGGATGGGTGACCGACCGGGAAGTTGCTCCCGGGTGCGCACGAGTGAGGACAAAGTGCGCAGAAAAGACTAGTATTGATCTGTGGGGCCAGTCTAGATCTCGCCAGGAGTAACGACCATCGGCGGGTGTGTCCGGGGCGTTACACGAAGGTCTGAAGTAAACTACTCACACATCACCGGAGAGGCCATGGAGTTGATGTAGAGGCCCTCTGTGATCAGTGCCCCCTCCGGCGGAGCTCCGGAAAAGGCCCCAAGATGGGATCTCTTGGGTACAGAAGGTTGCGGCGGTGGAATTAGGTTTTCGTGGTGCTCCTGGATGTTTGGGGGGTACGTGGATATATATATATAGGAGGAAGAAGTACGCCGGTGGAGCAACGAGGGGCCCACGAGGGTGGAGGGCGCGTCAGGGGGGTAGGCGTGCCCCCTGCCTCGTGGCCACCTCGTTTATTTCTTGACGCCCACTCCAAGTCTCCTGGATCACGTTCGTTGAGAAAATCATGTTCCCGAAGGTTTCATTCCATTTGGACTCCGTTTGATATTCCTTTTTCGGCGAAACACTGAAATAGGCAAAAAAAAAACAATTTGGACTGGGCCTCCGGTTAATAGGTTAGTCCCAAAAATATGATAAAAGTGTAAAAAGAAGCCCAATAACATCCAAAATAGATAATATAATAGCATGGAGCAATCAAAAATTATAGATACGTTGGAGACGTATCAACATCCCCAAGCTTAATTCCTGCTCATCCTCGAGTAGGTAAATGATAAAATAATTTTTGATGTGGAATACTTCCTAACATATTTCTCAATGTAATTTTTCTTTATCGAGGCATGAATGTTCAGATCTGAAAGATTCAAGATAAAAGTTTAATATTGACATAGAAATAATAATAGTTCAAGCATACTAACTAAGCAATCATGTCTTCTCAAAATAACATGGCCAAGAAAAGTTATCCCTACAAAATCATATAGTCTGGCTATGCTCTATCTTCATCACACAAAATATTAAATCATGCACAACCCCGATGACAAGCCAAGCAATTGTTTCATACTTTTGATGTTCTCAAATTTTTTCAATCTTCACGCAATATATGAGCGTGAGCCATGGATATAGCACTATGGTGGAATAGAATGGTGGTTGTGGAGAAGACAAAAAAGGAGAAGATAGTCTCACATCAACTAGGCGTATCAACGGGCTATGGAGATGCCCATCAATAGATATCAATGTGAGTGAGTAGGGATTGCCATGCAACGGATGCACTAGAGCTATAAGTGTATGAAAGCTCAACAAAAGAAACTAAGTGGGTGTGCATCCAACTTGCTTGCTCACGAAGACCTAGGGCAATTTGAGGAAGCCCATCATTGGAATATACAAGCCAAGTTCTATAATGTAAAATTCCCACTAGTTTATGAAAGTGACAACATAGGAGACTCTCTATCATGAAGATCATGGTGCTACTTTGAAGCACAAGTGTGGAAAAAGGATAGTAACATTGTCCCTTCTATTTTTTCTCTCATTTTTTTATTTGGGCCTTCTTCTTTTTTTGGCCTCTTTTCTTTTTTTTCCGTCCGGAGTCTCATCCCGACTTGTGGGGGAATCATAGTCTCCATCATCCTTTCCTCACTGGGACAATGCTCTAATAATGATGATCATCACACTTCTTTTTACTTACAACTCAAGAATTACAACTCAATACTTAGAACAAAATATGACTCTATGTGAATACCTCTGGCGGTGTACCGGGATATGCAATGAATCAAAGGTGACATGTATGAAAGAATTATGAACGGTGGCTTTGCCACAAATACGATGTCAACTACATGATCATGCAGAGCAATATGACAATGATGAAGCGTGTCATAACAAACGGAACGGTGGAAAGTTGCATGGCAATATATCTCAGAATGGCTATGGAAATGCCATGATAGGTAGGTATGGTGGCTGTTTTGAGGAAGGTATATGGTGGGTTTATGGTACCGGCGAAAGTTGCGCGGTACTAGAGAGGCTAGCAAATGTGGAAGGGTGAGGGCGCGTATAATCCATGGACTCAACATTAGTAATAAAGAACTCACATACTTATTGCAAAAATCTATTAGTTATCAAAACAAAGTACTACGCGCATGCTCCTGGGGGGATAGATTGGTAGGAAAAGACCATCGCTCGTCCCCGACCGCCACTCATAAGGAAGGCAATCAATAAATAAATCATGCTCCGACTTCATCACATAACGGTTCACCATACGTGCATGCTACGGGAATCACAAACTTCAACACAAGTATTTCTCAAATTCACAACTACTCAACTAGCATGACTCTAATATCACCATCTCCATATCTCAAAACAATCATCAAGTATCAAACTTCTCTTAGTATTCAATGCACTTACATGAAAGTTTTTAGTATTGCCATGTTGTTCTAAAGGACTCTCAAAATAATATAAGTGAAGCATGAGAGATCAATTATTTCTATAAAACAGAACCACCGCCGTGCTCTAAAAGATATAAGCGAAGCACTAGAGCAAAAACTATATAGCTCAAAAGATATAAGTGAAGCACATAGAGTATTCTAATAAATTCCAATTCATGTGTGTCTCTCTCAAAAGGTGTGTACAACAAGGATGATTGTGGTAAACTAAAAAGCAAAGACTCAAATCATACAAGACGCTCCAAGCAAAACACATATCATGTGGCGAATAAAAATATAGCTCCAAGTAAAGTTACCGGTGAACAAAGACAAAAGAGGGGATGCCTTCTGGGGCATCCCCAAGCTTAGGCTTTTTGGTGTCCTTGTATTTTACCTTGGGGTGTCATGGTCATCCCCAATCTTAGGATCTTGCCACTCCTTGTTCCATAATCCATCGAATCCTTACCCAAAACTTGAAAACTTCACAACACAAAACTTAAATAGAAAATCTTGCGAGCTCCGTTAGCGAAATAAAACAAAACACCACTTCGAGGTACTGTAATGAACTCATTCTTTATTTATATTGGTGTTAAACCTACTATATTCCAACTTCTTTATGGTTTATAAACTCTTTTACTAGCCATAGATTCATCAAAATAAGCAAACAACGCACGAAAAACAGAATCTGTCAAAAACAGAACAATCTGTAGTAATATGTAACTAACGCAAACTTCTGGAACCCAAAAATTCTAAAATAAATTGATGTACGTGAGGAATTTATATATTAATCATCTGCAAAAAGAATTAACTAAATAGCTCTTCAATAAAAAATGGCAGCAATTCTCGTGAGCGCTAAAGTTTCAGTTTTTTTACAGCAAGATCAAAAAGACTTTCCCCAAGTCTTCCCAACGGTTCTACTTGGCACAAACACTAATTAAACACAAAAAACACAACCAAAATAGAGGCTAGATAAATTATTTATTACTAAACAGGAGCAAAAAGCAAGGAATAAAAATAAAATTGGGTTGCCTCCCAACAAGTGCTATCGTTTAACGCCCCTAGCTAGGCATAAAAGCGAAGATAGATCTAGGTATTGCCATCTTTGGTATTAGGAAAGAAAAGAGAAAAATTATTTTCCATAGCATTTATCTTTCTATTTTGAGATAGCACATGGCCATTGATAGTAGAAGAAAGATTAAGTATGTTACGGAAATTGGCATCTAAGCTAGCCCTCATTTCTTTGATAATTTCATTTTGGTAAAAGCACAAAAGAGAGGTAGATTCAACCTTCTCACACATGGGGTGTCCAAATATAGTTTTCATCCTTTCATAAGTACCAATAGGATCCCCCTCAAGAAAACCTTCTTCAAAGATAGAATCTAAAACTTGCTTGAATGAGGAGGGCAAACCAATATAAAAGCTTTTCAGGTAAACCTCAATTTGATATTGGGGCACATAGCTAGCTTGAATCCTTAATTGCCTATCCCAAGCGTCTTTCAAAGATTCATCAAGTAAATAACGAAAAATTCTGAGATCATCTTCATCGAAATTATTCAAACTCTCATTGATAACCCCGGTAGGTCTTTCCATAGCATCATTATTTATGAGCTTAGAGAGAACAGAGGGACTATCCAAGGTAAAACCCGGGAGAGAACCCTTAGCCCTTTTTGAATCGGCCATGGTACAAGAAAACAGATGGGAAAGAGGCGAATAAAACGGCAAGGGTGAAGTGGGGGAGAGGAAAACGAGAGGCAAATGGCAAATAATGTAATGCGAAGGATAAGAGTTGTGATTGGTACTTGGTATGTCTTGACTTGGCGTAGATCTCCCCGGCAACGGCGCCAGAAATCCTTCTTGTGACCTCTTGAGCACTGCGTTAGTTTTCCCTTGAAGAGGAAAGGGTGGAGCAGTAAAGCAACACAAGTTTTTCTCTTAGTTTTTGAGAACCAAGGTATCATTCCAGTAGGAGACCACACGCAAGTCACCTCGTACCTACACAAACAAATAAGAACCTCGCAACCAACGCAATAAAGGGGTTGTCAATCCCTTCACGACCACTTGTAAGAGTGAGATCCGATAGAGATTATAATAATAAGATAAATATTTTTGGTATTTTTATGATATAGATTGAAAGTAAATAAAGCAAAATAAAATAGATTGGAAACTTATATGATGGAAAATAGACCCGGGGGCCATAGGTTTCACTAGTGGCTTCTCTCAAGATAGCATTAGTATTACGGTGGGTGAACAAATTACTGTCAAGCAATTGATAGAAAAGCGAATAATTATGAGAATAACTAGGCATGATCATGTATATAGGCATCACGTCCGCGACAAGTAGACCGAAACGATTCTGCATCTACTACTATTACTCCACACATTGACCGCTATCCAGCATGCATCTAGAGTATTAAGTTCATAACAATAGAGTAACGCTTTAATCAAGATGACATGATGTAGAGGGATAAACTCATGCAATATGATATAAACCCCATCTTTTTATCCTCGATGGCAATAATACAATACGTGTCATTTCCCTTTCTGTCACTCGGATCGAGCACCGCAAGATTGAACCCAAACCTGAGCACTTCTCCCATTGTAAGAAAGATCAATCTAGTAGGCCAAACCAAACTGATAATTCGAAGAGACTTGCAAAGATAAACCAATCATACATAAAAGAATTCAGAGAAGATTCAAATATTGTTCATAGATAATTTGGATCATAAACCCACAATTCATCGGATCTCGACAAACACACCGCAAAAGAAGATTACATCGAATAGATCTCCAAGAGAATCAAGGAGAACTTTGTATTGAGATCCAAAGAGAGAGAAGAATCCATATAGCTACTAGCTATGGACCCGAAGGTCTGACGTAAACTACTCACACATCGCCAGAGAGGCCATGGAGTTGATGTAGAGGCCCTCCATGATCAATGCCCCCTCCGGCGGAGCTCCGAGAACGGCCCCAAGATGGGATCTCTTGGGTACAGTAGGTTGCGGTGGTGGAATTAGGTTTTCGTGGTGCTCCTGGATGTTTGGGGGGTACGTGGATATATATAGGAGGAAGAAGTACATCGGTGGAGCAACGAGGGGCCCACGAGGGTGGAGGGCGCGCCCAGGAGGGGTGGGCACGCCCCTGCCTCGTGGCTGCCTCATTTGTTTCTTGACGCCCACTCCAAGTCTCCTGGATCACGTTCATTGAGAAAATCACGTTCCCGAAGGTTTCATTCCGTTTGGACTCCATTTGATATTCCTTTTCGACGAAACAGTGAAATAGGCAAAAAAACAACAATTTGGGCTGGGCCTCCGGTTAATAGGTTAGTCCCAAAAATATGATAAAAGTGTAAAAAAATAAGCCCAATAACATCCAAAATAGATAATATAATAGCATGGAGCAATCAAAAAATATAGATACGTTGGAGACGTATCACCAATCCTCCTCAACGCCGCCACTCCTCTCCCTCGGGATCCACCCCGCCAACCAGCGTCTCCTCCGACCAACTCCCCTATTTTCCGCACGCCCCAACCAGCTCTTTCCAGCCCACAGCCACCTCCCACCAGATCGCAAGGCCCCCATCGCACCAGTTCTTCCGCACCAAAGCTCCTCATAGCCTCAACGCTCGGAGGCGCCTGAGGCCTCGACTTCCATCACCGCGCCTTGCCTCGCTGGAGCAGTGTGTCGCCCGCGAGCCACCAACGAAGACCAGCAGCAGCGCTGCCCCTCCGCCTTCTTCCTTCCTCCCTTCTTTCTCTCCCTTCCTTGTCTCACCTCCCTGACCTCTCTTTCTCTCTTGGAACAACATCCGCAGGAGCTCCGCCGTGGCCATGGAGCCCCAAGTCCGGCCGCCCCAAGCTCTGCTCCTCCCTTGCCTCAGCTCCATTGGGAGACGACCACGCTAGCCGTCGTTCCCCATCTCGACCGGATCTAAGGACCCCGCCGCCTCCAGCCACCTCTCTGCGGTCATGGCGTCGCTGGAGGTTCCCTGCCCCACCTCTACTTCAGTCGAACGGGGAGGACGACACGCCTTGTCCTCCTCTGCTCCAACGCACGCCTCCGGTGGCCTCCTCGTCAACAACGTTGTAAGGGCATATTTATCCCTTAGTTGTTTTGGTGATTGATGACAATGCTTTTTGCGGACTAATCGTGTGCATTGAGTATTTCAGACATTTCGTCACTAGGCACAAGACGATTTGGTACCCCTCGAAGACTATTGAAGACGACGTTTCTCTATGTTTATTTTCGGTGGATTTGAGTCGTAGGAAAGCCATACTATTAAGAGGGGGTCCGCTTTGGAAAGGTTTGGGTGGAATCATCACATACACGTCTACTCCTTTGCACCGCCTTTCCTTTGGCACTTTGGAGCATCATCCGTCTTTTCTTGTCTATGCAAAATATCATATTTGCTGATCTGGGCATGCAGTAGTACTGCTCCTAGGAGCGGTAGTACCGCAGGCCCTTGCGGTAGTTGAGGGAGTCCTGGATTAGGGGGTCCTCGGACAGCCGGACTATATATTTTGGCCGGACTGTTGGACTATGAAGATACAAGATTGAAGACTTCGTCCCGTGTCCGGGTGGGACTCTCCTTCGTGTGGAAGGCAAGCTTGGCAATTCGGATATGTAGATCCCCTCCCTTGTAACCGACTCTGTGTAACCCTAGCCCCCTCCAATGTCTATATAAACCAGAGGGTTTAGTCCGTAGGACGACAACAATCATAATCATAGGCCATCTTCTAGGGTTTAGCATCTACGATCTCGTGGTAGATCAACTCTTGTAATACTCATATCATTAAGATCAATCAAGCAGGACGTAGGGTATTACCTCCATCGAGAGGGCCCAAACCTGGGTAAACATTGTGTCCCCTGCCTCCTGTTACCATCTGCCTTAGACGCATAGTTCGAGACCCCCTACCCGAGATCCGCCGGTTTTGACACCGATATTGGTGCTTTCATTGAAAGTTCCACTGTGTCGTCACCATAAGGTTTGATGGCTCCTTCAATCATCGGCAACGATGCGGTCCAGGGTGAGGTTTTTCTCCCCAGACAGATCTTCGTATTCGGTGGCTTCGTACTGCGGGCCAACTCGCTTGGCCATCTGGAGCAGATTGATAGCTACACCCTGGCCATCAGGTCAGGTTTGGAGGCTTGAACTATACTGCCGACATCCGCGGAGACTTGATCTTCGACGAATTCGAGCCCATGTCAGGTGCACCGCACAGTCGCGACGAACATGACTTAGCTCTGCCGCCGGACGGTGTTTGGGAGATCACACATGTGGCTACTCCGGCCCTCAATACGGAGTAGATCATGCCGTCCGAGGACAGGTGGATGGACCCCGCCACGGAGGCCGCACACCCAGCAGCGATAGAGCCGAACACTGACTCCACCTCCTATGAGACCTGTGTTGCCGGATCCTTGGATTCGTCCCCGGCCACAGGCTCTGAACCGCCTGCATATGTGCCTATCGAATCCAATTGGGCACCGATCATGGAGTTTACCTCCGCGGATATCTTTCAGCACTCACCCTTGGGCGACGTGCTAAATTCATTGAGGTCTCTCTCCTTGTCAGGAGACCCTTGGCCGAACTATGTCCGGCTTGAGTGGGAAGTGGACGACGAAGAAATTCATTCCCCACCCACCACCCACTTAATAGCCACTGTCGACGACCTAACCGACCTGCTTGATTTTGACTCCAAAGACATCGACGGTATGGACGACGATGCAGGAGAGGAACAGGAACCACCGCCCACAGGGCGCTGGACAGCCACTTCATCACACGATATATACATGGTGGATACACCCAAAGAAAACAATGACGAGGAACGGAAGGATGCAGCAGAGGATAATTCCCTCGAGAAGCAACCAAAGCGACGATGTAGGCGCCACTCCAAACCTCGCCTCGGCAAAAACAGCGATAACAACGCAAGAAAGAACAATACCCCGGTCGACTCCAAAGCAAATGACGACCACATGGACCCAGCGACAGAGCAGGATGAACCAGCGGACAACGAACATAGCACGGAGCCGCTGTCCGATCACGGCGACGCCAAGGGTAAAGCTCATCAACCTGTCTCCGAAGAGGAGAACAGTCCGGACGATGATGCACACATCATCCCGGAAAGGAACTTGGAGCAAGAGGACCTCCATAGAAGGCTTATCGCCACCGCGAGGAGTCTGAAGAAACAGAAGCAAAGGCTTAAGGCCGCGCAAAATACACTCAACAGTAGATGGAACAAAGTAATCGACACTGAAGAAAAGTACAGGGCAGCCGCCACACAAAGAGCTATCCAAAACGCAAGCTGCTGCCCGAATTCGATGACGAGGCCTTAGAGCCTATAAAGCCGAAAAATAAAACAGCCGATCAGCCGGATCGACCACCCCGTGGCCGCGATAGGGCGGCTAACAGTGTCGCACATAAGTCAGCACACGATTTACGTGAGGACTTGCACCAAAAAGCCGGTATGACCAGGTCCATCTACGGAACTAGGAAGCGCGCTCCGACACAGAATTAGAACTGAACACTACAACCGTCAGAATGCCATGACACATACCAAGGTGCCGCGCACCCCCTATGCTTCACCAATGAGGTTCTGGATCATGAATTCCTAGAAGGATTCAAACCTGTGAACATAGAGGCATACGACGGAACGACGGACCCTGGGGTCTGGATTGAGGACTTTATCCTTCATATCCACATGGCTCGCGAAGATGATCTCCACGCCATCAAATACTTACCCCTCAAGTTGCAAGGACCATCTAGGCACTGGCTGAAGAGCCTCCCCGAAAACTCAATTGGAAGTTGGGAAGAGCTTGAAGATGCTTTTTGGGCTAATTTTCAAGGGACCTATGTCTGACCTCCGGATGCAGACGATTTAAGTCACATAATTCAACAGCCCGGAGAGTCATCCCGAAAGCTTTGGAACAGATTCCTCACTAAGAAGAATCAAATTGTCGACTGCCCGGACGCCGAAGCCTTAGCGACTTTCAAACACAATGTCCGGGACGAATGGCTCGCCAGACACCTCGGCCAGGAAAAACCGAGGACAATGGCAGCCCTAACAAGCCTTATGACCCGCTTTTGCGTGGGCGAAGATAGCTAGTTGGCTGGCCCATAGCGGCACTAGCGACCCAGGCACATCCGAAGTCAGGGATGGCAATGGAAAACCACAACGCAATAAAAGCAAGCGTCAAAACAAGGAAGACATCCAGACAACATGGCGGTAAACGCCGGATTCAGGAGCTCTCGACCCGGTCAACGAAAAAAAGGCATTTAAAGGTAGCAGAGATGGACCATCCAGCCTAAACAAGATTCTAGATAGATTATGTCAGATTCATGGCACCTCCCACAAACCCGCAAATCACACC
The DNA here is from genome assembly GCF_002162155.2 of Triticum dicoccoides. Taxonomy (NCBI): domain Eukaryota; kingdom Viridiplantae; phylum Streptophyta; class Magnoliopsida; order Poales; family Poaceae; genus Triticum; species Triticum dicoccoides. Next base: position 254,967,367 of record NC_041384.1, on the reverse strand, counting down.
AACAGAGAATGATGGGTCTTCAAGCAGGCCGGCAAGCTAAACGCCGAACACAAGGGGAGGGAGACACCAAGCGAAGACGAGGATGAGCCTCGCCAGCCGAACACTGGGGGACAGAAAAATTCCCACCGGAGGTCAAAACAGTGAACATGATTCACGTAACGAAGACGAGGAGCAAACACACACTCCGAGACGTACACGCCGTGGAGCCCTTTACCCCCAAGTTCAACCCTTGGTCGGCCTGCCCGATCACTTTTGATCGCAGGGATCACCCGACTAATATCCGGCAGGGAGGATTGGCTGCCTTGGTACTAGACCCAATAATTGACGGATACCATCTCACCCGAGTCCTTATGGACGGCGGTAGTAGTCTTAATCTGATATATCAGGACACAGTCCGCAAAATGGGGATAGACCCGACAAGAATCAGCCAAAGCAATACTACCTTTAAAGGAGTAATACCAGGCTCAGAGGCCCGCTGCACAGGCTCTCTAGTACTAGAGGTTGTATTCGGTTCTCCTGACAACTTCCAAAGTGAAAAGTTAACCTTTGACATCGCTCCATTCCGAAGTGGCTATCAAGCACTACTCGGAAGAACGGCCTTCGCTCGTTTTAATGCAATACCGCATTACGCTTATCTTAAGCTTAAGATGCCCGGTCCATGTGGCATCATCATAGTTAGCAGAAACACAGAATGTTCCTTACGTGCGGAAGAACATGTGGCAGCTTTAGCAGCCGAACACTGAACGCCCTCTCCAACCAGAATAAATGATAGGTCGTCAAGACCGCGGACACGGCTAGACGAGTCTGGCGCACAACTAACTGTAACAGCTCGGATAAACCCAAGACTGGGTCGATGAATACACCCCCATAGGTGGTGCTAGGGGCTTCCCACATGTAAAAAGGACTACAGTTCGGCTTGATCTTATTTAGATTGAATTTTAAAGGTTTATTAAGAATAACCAATTTTTCGCACGAAAGCTTTCACCTGGGCTTTTCTCTCTTACAGATGATCATCGTGCTACACCCTTCTAGGATACGGCACAACGGAGACACAGGCGCAGACGTGCAGCAGGGCCCCGTTCAAAGGTTTCTTTTTAGATTAAGACCCTATGTAAACCTTTTTTACTGTCTCTTGTTGCTTCACCCCTTAGGATACTCAACATAACCAAGAGGGATGTTGGCGTTATTGACATTTTGTCACGTCAGACTAATGCACGTACCTGGAAATTCAGGGCTTATTATCGAGGGTGTTACTCAGCCCAGTATAAATTGTAAAGACCAAATACCTTAGGGAGTGTTCGGCGTCACGAGTTTGGCCTTATATGCATCAGCTCCGAATCATGTCTTTGGTCAATAGTTGGGTTTTCCCGGCTCCCGTGTTTTGCTACCTTACATTCCGCTCTATCGGCTAAGGTGGCAGCGGGAGAACTACTGCGATTGTGCCCTGGTTCATCTGGACGAGAACCTTAGTAGAGAAAGCCGAAAACTGACTGTCATGATAAAGCGCGAGACTGGTCAACCACTCGAGGACTCAGCGGAATCTTCACGATTCCTCCGCATTAACGAAGGACCGGTTTCTCGGTCATGTATGTACGCACACCGCATTTGGATAAGCGCGGAAGTACCAGGGGCTATATAGTAGCCCCACTGTCAAACTCCTATGGCTAAGTGAAAGTGTTAAAGCAATATAGTCTGATTGCCTTGTTCGCCGCGCTATCACCTCCTTAATGGACCAAGACATTGGATCAAGTGTGAATACACGCTTTTCCGAACACCCCCGCATTATATGTGTGGGGGCTGAAGCCGACAACTGCAAACTTTCAGGTTATATACATACATAAAACGGCCGCACAGGAGGCCTCATAATACTTTCAGGCAAAAGTATAAACACAACCTTTTATAAGCCAAATAGCACTGTTTTTACAAATTGGGATACATGTCACTCGAACATGATACTCTTCGAGCACTGAGCCTCTATTAGACGAGCGTCTTCTAGGACTTCTTCAAAATAGTGCTCGGACAAGACCTGGCCTACGGTCGGACCCCGGGTTGCAATAGCGGTGGCATCCATCTCTGTCCAGTATGTCTTAACACGGGCAAGAGCCATCCGCGCACCCTCTATGCACGCCGACCTCTTTACAGCATCGATATGTGGCACAACACCAATGAATCTTTGCACTAACCCAAAATAACTATTCGGCCTTGGTCCTTCCGGCCAAAGATGATCCACGACAGACCTCATGGCAAGCCCGGACAACCTATGGAGCTCAGCCCACTCGGCCATTTGCTCATTTAACAGCAGCGGACGCGTTGGAGCACTGAACTGTGACTAGAACAACTTTTCCACTTCGTGATCTTTTTGATCTTTGAAAAACTCAGTCACATCTGCAGCACTCATTGCCAGGTCCGAATACACGTCTGCAGCACTCCATAATTGATCCAGAGGGGCATACTTCAGATCTCCGAACTTCGTCCGCAATAAAAAGGGCTTCCCAGCTGTGATATCTCCGGCTTGATGAAGCTCCTCCTTCGCTGCTCTGATTTTAGAGCGGGTCTCCTTGGCTGCTACCATGGTTTTCTCCAGGTCCGCCGCTTTCGCTTGGCTTTCCTTTTCAAGAAGCTCATACCAGTCAGCGGCATCCTTCAGCTCAATAGCCATGTTGGCTATTTTATCTTCGCTTTGGCGACGAGCAGCCTGTTCGGCTCTTAACTCTTCGGCCACCTTTAGGGCGGCCGCATCACTCCTCCTGGCTTGTTCCTTGGCTTGGGCAAGTTCCGCCCGAAGGGTCTCCACGGCGGCAACTCCATGTGCAGTCACAACACATTATAGATACTAGCATCATGCTCCTCTTAATATTTGTTGACCACCCGAAAATACATACCCTGTGCCTCGTCAAGCCGCTTGTTCACAAGCGCGATGTCAGCATCTGCCGCGTCAAGTTGCCGGCTAAGTCCGGCAAATTAAGCAGTCCGGCGAGCCACCGGACCGTCAGCTGCCTGCACATGAAAGTAGCACAATCATTACCTGGGACTACGATCCTCTGTTTGACGCCTCCGGACAGCAACTAGAGTCTCAGGGGCTACTATTTGTATAGAGCACACCTAGCGTGTGCGGTACCATCAAAAAAATTTATATATTACTTTGCGTACCTCAAAGCCTCTTAGCAGACTCACAAAAGCTTCATGCAACCCACTTTTGGCGGATGAAATCCTCTCAACCGCCGTACCCATTAAAGTACGATGCGCCTCTGAGATAGCCGCTTTCTCCAAAAGACTCATCAGTGCGTATGGTCATGCACTGGACAGTCCCGGACTCTTTCTGTTGCTCTCCATAGGAGATGAATATTCCGGACTTCGGGTGGCCAAAGGGTTACCTTCTGGCCTTGGCAGGTTAGGAGAAACCCTCCGTGACGACACCTCAGGGTCGTCCACGCCAGGAGGCGGGGAGGCAGGGGGAGGCGTTTCGCTCTCCATCATCTCCGGAAGAAGATCCCCCAAATACGAACTCTGTTGAGAAGGGCTACGAGCTGGACTGCAAGATATATGTCTCAGTTATTGTCCTCGGAGATAAAGCAGGATATATTTACCAAAAATACTCTTGATTCACTTACAGCTCGGTGGAGGGCTGGCCCCCTTGTGGGCACTGTGCGGTAAGGACGCCCTCCGGGGCAGGGCCCCCTGGCGAAGGTTTCTTCCCTCGTTTGGAAACCTTCGTTTCCAGGTCTTCAGGGGCGGTTATTTTCCTTCCTTGGGGAGAGGGGATTCTAGATTCTTCTCCCCGATTATCCTCCTTCGCGGAGACACTAATTCCCTCGGTTTGGATGAGTAATGCGTGAGGCCCGCTTTCGGCTTCTTTGTCTCTGCCTTTATCTTCCCCTGATGGCACTTGATAAAGTGCGTGCTCGAGCATCCTAGCTAGCACAGGATCCGGTGAGTCTTCAGGAAGGGGGGCTGAACACCTGATCATCTTCGCCTTTCTTATCCAGTCCTGGCCAAGAGCAATTTTTTCAGAACGATGTTGTGATAAATAAATAGACAGCATGTTCGGCCGCAGAATTACTTACATGGGTATCTAAACGATTGCAGTTTAGACCCGCATCCTCGGTGGTGTCCGGACACTTTATCCGTGATCCGAAGAACAATCCATACATCCCTTCGAGCGTCATGCCGAAGAATTGCTGAATAGTTCGCAGTCCTTCCCGGTTGAACTCCCACAGACGGAGAGATCGGTGTTGGCATGGCAGGACCCGACGAACTAGCATAACCTGCATTACCTTGACGATACTGACATCCCTCTTGAGGAGATCTCGGATGCGACTTTGCAATGTCGGCACGTCATTAACTGGCCCCAGTCCAACCCCTTGTTGACCCATGACGCCAGTTGTGGCGGGGGGCCTGAACGGAAGGTGGAGGCAGCTACCCACTTAGTACTTCAGGGAGCTGTGATGTAAAACCACTCCCGCTGCCATAAGTTGGACACCTCCGGGAAGGAACCCTTTGGCCATGGAGCATCGACGACTTTGCTTATTATGGCACCTCCGCATTCCGCGTGTAGCCCATCGATCATCTTCGGCTTAACATTGAAGGTCTTGAGCCATAAGCCGAAGTGTGGGGTGATGCGTAGGAAGGCCTCACACACGATGATAAATGACGAGATGTGAAGGATGGAATCCGGGGCTAGATCGTGGAAATCGAGCCCATAATAGAACATAAGCCCTCTGACAAAGGAATCAAGACTAAAGCCTAGCCCTCGGAGGAAGTGGGAAACAAATACGACGCTCTCGTTGGGTTCAGGAGTGGGGATGACCTGCCCTTGAGCAGGCAACCTATGCGAGATTTCAGCGGTCAGATACTTGGCTTCCCTTAGCTTCTTGATGTCCCCCTCTGTGACAGAGGAGGCCATCCACCGGCCTTGAAGGTTGGATCCGGACATGGTTGAAGGTCTGAGGCGCTTAGCCTGAACCTTGGGTGTTGGAACTCGAGGTGGGGGAGGGGAAGGATTGAGTGCGAGAAGAAAAGGACAGGTCTGTGCCCCTTTATAAAGAGGATGAATATCAAGCGTCCTCCGCGTGGCCGTTCAAAACTTGCCTAAAATCGAGGAGTCATACCAGCAGGCGCAGTTGGGTTACCCACACCCGTATTGATGAGAATCCCGTGATAAGGGGATACAATCTCTGCTTCGACAAGAGATACCAAGAAAACTGCCTCGCAATATGTGCGGTAGCTGGTTGAGAAAAACGGTTCGAATAATGACCGGGCCATGGCGTGATGTCATGTTATGAAAAGTTGTCAGTAGATTAGATTTGTGGAAATATTGTACTCTCTACGGTGGTATGTGGAATTTTTTTGTAGAGCTGGGCACAATCCTTGTGTTCAAAATCTTCTATGGAGTATTCGGAGAAGGAACCCGCCTTGCAATGCCGAAGACAATCTGCGCGCCGGACTCATCGTCATTGAAGCCTGGTTCAGGGGCTACTGAGGGAGTCCTGGATTAGGGGGTCCTTGGATAGCCGAACTATATATTTTGGCCGGACTATTGGACTATGAAGATACAAGATTGAAGACTTCGTCCCGTGTCCGGGTGGGACTCTCCTTTGCATGGAAGGCAAGCTTGGCAATTCAGATATGTAGATCTCCTCCCTTGTAACCGACTCTGTGTAACCCTAGCCCCCTCCGGTGTCTATATAAACCGGAGGGTTTAGTCCGCAGGACGACAACAATCATAATCATAGGCTAGCTTCTAGGGTTTAGCCTCTATGATCTCGTGGTAGATCAACTCTTGTAATACTCATATCATCAAGATCAATCAAGCAGGACGTAGGGTATTACCTCCATCGAGAGGGCCCGAACCTGGGTAAACATTGTGTCCCCTGCCTCCTGTTACCAACCGCCTTAGACACACAGTTCAGGACCCCCGACTCGAGATCCGCCGGTTTTGACACCGACAGTAGTACCGGCCTCTGGCGCGGTAGTACCGCAAGTGCCCACGGTAGTACTGCTTCCTTGGAGCGGTAGTACTGTGGCCTCAGGCCAGGCGCTGCTGCTTTTGCGGTAGTAGGGGCGGATGTAATTTTTTTACATCTGCACCCTACGCGGTAGTACCGCGCTAGGTGCGCGGTAGTACCGCGCGCTCTGGCCAGGCTCAGCAGCTTGCGCGGCAGTAGGAGCGAATGTAATTTTTTACATCCGCACCCCGCACGGTAGTACCGCTCCTGGCTTGCTGTACTACCGTGTCGGATTTTTGCATAGGTCCCAACTCAGCGGAAGTTGCCACGGATGTACTTTTATATGTCCGTGCCTTCCCAAAATCTGAACCATCCCTGCCTTGCGGTAGTACCACAAGGGGGAGCAATAATACCGCGCCAGCGGTTCTACCGCCCTCTGCTTCATTGCATCTGGGCTGTTCTGGTTTCTGGTGCTAGGGTGGTAGTACTGCGGGGCCCTATGGTAGTACCGTGTGCCCTTGCGGTAGTACCGCGTCCCCCGCGCGGTAGTACCGTGCTACGCAGGCTGAGTTGGTGGATAACGGTTTGATTTGTTCTTCCACTATATAAGGGGTGTCTTCTTCTCCGAGTTGACCATCTCTTCCACCCCCAAGCTCCACTATTGCTCCAAGCTCCATTTTCGCCCGATCTCTCTCCCTAGCCAATCAAACTTGTTGATTCTCTAGGAATTGGTTGAGAAGGCCTAGATCTACACTTCCACCAAGAGAAATTTGATTCCACCACTCATCCCTTGCAGATCTTGTTACTCTTGGGTGTTTGAGCACCCTAGACGGTTGAGGTCACCACGGAGCCATATTCCATTGTGGTGAAGCTTTGTGGTATCATTGGGAGCCTCTAATTAAGTTGTGGAAATATCACCAACCTTGTTTGTAAAGGTCCGATCGCCGCCTCCAAGGGCACCAATAGTGGAATTACGGCATCTCGCATTGTGTGAGGGTGTGAGGAGAATACGGTGGCCCTAGTGGCTTCTTGGGGAGCATTGTGCCTCCACACCGCTCCAACGGAGACGTACTTTCCATTAAAAGGAAGGAACTTCGGTAACACATCCTCATCTTCACTGGCTCCACTCTTGGTTATCTCGTGCCTTTACTTGTGCAAGCTTATTTGTGTTATATCCCTTGCTTGCTTGTGTACTTGTTCTTGTTGCATCATATAGGGTGCTCACCTAGTTGCATATCTAGACAACCTACTTTGATGCAAAGTTTAAATTGGTAAAGAAAAGCTAAAAAATGTTAGTTGCCTATTCACCCCCTTCTCTAGTCAACTATATCGATCCTTTCAATTGGTATCAGAGCCTCGTCTCTTTCTTAAGGACTTTACCGTCCAAAGAGTATGGTTGACACCGTAGACGGTGAGGAGGAGCACTCCGGTGCAAATCCGATCTCATCTATGGCCGATGGGGGAACCACGGTCTCTCGTGAGGAATTCAATGTGGCTTTAGACACATTGAAAACCTCCATGACGACCGAGGTTGAAAGCATGTTTAATAAATTCATAGAAGGGCTTAAACTATCTACCGCGCCAGTGAAAGTGGGTGATCCCACTAACAAGGTGACGGATGCTAACTCTGACAAGGGGGAAGCTACTAGTGAAAAGGCTCCTTCCTCTAGTGGTAAAATTGGCAACGACATCTTTGCCCATGTGGAACCTCCACTTACTTATGGTGGACCGATTCCTTCCACTCATTTGAATCATGCCAGTCCTCCCCCTAAGATTGTAAAAAATGAGGACTTTGATTCTTGGGTTTATCACTTTAAGCGTCATTTGAATCATGTTAATACTAACCTTTGGAGAATCATTAAAGAAGGTTTTTATCTGCATGACCGAAGCAACTTCACCCCTAGAGAAGCCGCGGACAATCAATTCAATGAGAATGCTCTCTTCATCATCCAAGATGCAATTCCACCCGAAGATCTTGCTCACCTCCGGCCATTCACTGTGGCCAAGGATGCATGGCGCCATGTTGTGTCCCTCTACCGGGGAAGCGCAAGCATTCAACGCTCCAACTATGAAGTGGTGCAAGATGAAGCCGATGAGTTTGCAATGAAAGAAGATGAAGAACCTCGTGAGCTTTATCGGAGATTGAATACTCTCGCGGTCTCACTTCGAGATCATGGGAGCAAGGATACGGATGACAATTGGATCAAGCGCAAATTCCTCAAGGCCATGATGCCTTACCACAAGGCCATGTCCTCCGTCATTTGTCAAAGGTCGGACTTCCACACCTTGTCCTCAAGTGAAGTGTCGGATGAGTTTGTGGCTATGAGCATCTTGGACAAGACCGCCGACAATGTGGTGTTACGCTCTCAAAGAGCAAAGAAGCCCAACCTTGCTTTCAAGGCCAAAGTTAGTGTGGAAGAATAATAATAATAATAAGAAGAGGAGAGCAATCCTGAAGATACAAAGTATGCTTATCATGAACACATGGCTCTTGCTTCAAGGCAATTTTGGAGCAAGAAGAACACAAGGCCCAACTTCAAGGTCAAGCAACGAGTGAGGACTTGCTATAATTGTGGCAATGTGAGCCACTTTGTTGCGAATGTCCTTATGAGAAAAGGGAAGACAATGGTGGCAAGCTCATCCGAAAAGACAAGGCCAAGTCTTTCCCCAACAAGAGCAACTTCATCAAGAAGACTCCTCCCAAGGGGTTGGTGGCACAAGAAGAGTACCATGAGGATGATGATGGTGAAGATGGTGAGTCGGTTGCCATGGCCTCCGTTGCCATTGCAACAACTCCACGGGCGTCTCTCTTCGACTCACCCAATGAGAACATCACCACCAAGTGACTCATGGCTAAAGCCTCCAACAAGGTAACTCCCAACATCAAAACTACCATAATTAATAATCCTTCATTGACGGATTGCATTGATGAACATGAGGGGTCCAATGTGGAGGAGAATGAATTTGAGTCCTTTATGAGTAAACTCAAGGGCAAATCCAAGAAGCACTTTGTTGTTCTCTTGGAACAACTTGGTGAAGCCAATGACATGATCGAGGCTCACGAAGATACCACCTCTAAGATGGAGGGGCATAGTCGTGACTATGCCGATAAGATTTCGGATCTTTCCAATGCTCTTGAGGAAGAGCGAGGTCTTCGTTTGGCTCTTGAGGAGTCATACAATAGTGACCACACTAAATTAAAGAAAGATCTTGATCATGCTCTTATTGTATCTCATGTGCTAAACTCCGAGAAGGCCAAGCTTGGGGTTGATCTTGCTAGACTCAAGGAGGAGTTTGACTTACTTGACAAGGCTCACAAGGTCTTGAAGGGTGCTCATGCTAGTCTCAAAGAGTCTCATGATCAACTCCAAGTAAAGCTAACCAAGGAGAAAGCCACCTTTCCTCATATGGTCTTAATTGATAATGCAAATGCTACTAACCCATGTTGTGAGCATGTGCATCTTGTTGAGGAGAATGCAAATTTGAAGAAGCAACTTGAGAAAGGCCTTGTGTCATGCATACAAGGTGAGAAGAACCTCAATGACCTTTTGAGCAATCAAAAGGAAGTTGTGGCCAAGGAAGGAATTGGGTTCACACCCAAGTCCAAGAGCAAGACGAAGGATGACAAGGCCAAACGACCTCCCCCTCTCAAGCAAACGTTTGTGAAGGAGGGAGAGGGTGCTTCTAAGAAGAAGAAGAGCAATGTGAAGGGTAGTGATGCCAAGAAGGGCAATGCTACCCCTCCCGACAAAGCCGGCGACTTTAACCCTTCTTATGTATTATGCCGTGCTAGTGATGGACATGTTTATGCCAAATTTGTTAGTTCTTCTTATGAGTACATTGAATGGTATATTTGGGTTCCTAAGACCCTTGTTACTAACATCAAAGGACCCATTACAAAATGGGTACCTAAAACCAAGCATTGATCTCTTGTAGGTGTTTGCTTCTGGTGGGGGATCATGGTTGCTCGACAGTGGAGCCACTAATCATATGACCGGAAGCAAGGACTTGGTGGTGGACGTTCACAACATTCCATATATGCCCACAAATGTCGAGTGGGGTGATGCCTCGTCCTCTCAGGTATTGGGACTTGGCAAGGTTGTCATTTCTCATGATCTCATGATCGAGAAGGTCATGCTTGTTGAGTCCGTTGCATACAATTTACTTTCCGTTCGTCAACTTGCACTCATGGGCTTTGCCACTTTCTTTGATGTTGATACCGTGGCCCTCTTATGGAGCAAGACTCTTAAAGTAGCCTTCGTTGGGCATGTCGAGAACGGTCTCTATGTGATTAACTTTTCGGAGCGACCCACTAAGACCGCGACATTCCTAATGGCTAAAGTTGATGTGGGATGGCTTTGGCATCGCTGTTTAGCCCATGTCAATATGAGATATTTGCAAAGTCTTCTCAAGGGGGACCATGTCCGTGGACTAACAAATGTTAGTTTTGCTAAAGATCATGCTTGCAGTGCTTTTATCGAAGGAAAGCTACATGAAAAGGCTCACCCTCCCACGACTATCATTTACTCGAAGAGGCCTTTGGAGCTCCTTCACATGGATCTCTTTGGGCCTCCATCCTTTGATAGTCTTGGGGGTAGAAAGTATTGCTTGGTGATTGTGGATGATTATTCAAGATACACTTGGGTATATTTCTTCAAGAGGAAGAGCGAGACCCAACAAACCGTCATTGACTTTGCAAATGAAGCTCAATGTCAACACAATGCAAAGATCTTGACAATAAGAAGTGACAACGGCACCGAGTTCAAGAACTACACCTTGGATGAGTTTCTTAGTGATGAGGGGATCAAGCATCAATATTCCGCACCTTACACCCCTCAACAAAATGGTGTAGCGGAGAGGAAGAACCGGACGTTGATGGATGTGGCAAGGACCATGATGGCGGAGTTAAAGTCTCCATATAACTTTTGGGCTGAAGCCATCAACACTGCGTGTCATGCATCTAATCGGCTCTACCTCCGCAAAGACTTGAACAAGACTCCATATGAGATACTCACCGGTAACAAGCCCAACCTCAAGTACTTCCGGGTGTTTGGGTGTAAGTGTTTCATTCTCAAGAAAGGTGTTCGTTTGTCTAAATTTTAGGGTAGAGCTCATGAGGGCATATTTGTTGGTTATGCTACAAACTCCCATGCTTACTGTGTCCTCAGTAAGTCCACGAGACTTATTGAGGATACATGTAACGTGGAGTTTGATGAGAATAATGGCTCCCAAGTGGAGCAAAGTGGCACTTGTGATGTAGGTGATGAAATTCCTCCCCAATCCATAAGAAGAATGGGTGTTGGTTTTATGCTACCCATTGAGGATCCCCTTGTGGCCGAAGGAGAAGGACAATGTTCCACTCACGTGGAGCCATCACCAACCCAAGGCCCACACGCTTTCGAAGAACAAAGTGAAGGCCCTCAACCTCATGAACAAGACCAAGGGCAAGATCAACCTCAAGATGGTGTTGAATCACTAAGTGATGCCCAAGGTCAAGTTCTCTCATCCAAGCAAGTTCAAGATCAAGAATGAGCTCAAGACGACGCTCAAGATGATCAAGTAACCACTCCTCAACTCTCTCTAGAGGAGGAATTAGAGCATCGTGCCGCCAAGATCGCATCCAAGCTATCCACCAGAGATCATCTCATGACAAATGTGCTTGGAAGCTTAAGAAAGGGGGTAAGCACTCGTAGACAATTAGCAAACTATTGTGAACATCACACATTTGTATCTTGTGTTGAACCCCAAAAGGTCTATGAGGCGCTCGAGGATCCAGATTGGCTTAATGCCATGCATGAAGAACTCAACAACTTCGAGCACAACAAGGTGTGGAGATTGGTGCCAAGGCCAACGGGGAACCATAATGTCATTGGAACCAAGTGGATATTCAAGAACAAGCAAGATGCTCATGGGATTATCATTCGCAACAAGGCTCGTTTGGTAGCTCAAGGCTACTCCCAAGTTGAGGGTATCGACTACGGTGAAACCTTTGCTCCCGTTGCTCACCTTGAATCCATTCACATGTTGATTGCTTATGCTTCTCATCATAACTTTAAGTTACAACAAATGGATGTGAAGAGTGCATTTCTTAATGGTCCTATTAATGAGTTGGTATATGTGAAGCAACCCCTCGGGTTCGAGGACCCCTATTTTCCCGATCATGTGTACCAACTCGATAAGGCACTCTATGGCCTTAAGCAAGCCCCACATGCATGGTATGACCACCTTACCGAGTTGTTGCAAGATCGTGGTTTTGAAATTGGGAAAATCGACCCCACTCTTTTTACTAAGAAGGTCAAAGGGGAGTTGTTTGTGTGCTAACTATATGTTGATGATATTATCTTTGGTTCCCCTAACAAAGCTTTCAATGAGGAATTTGCCGCACTCGTGACCTCCAAGTTCAAGATGTCCATGATGGGAGAGTTGAAGTTCTTTCTCGGGTTCGAAGTCAAGCAACGAAGAGAAGGAACCTTCATCAACCAAGCCAAATACACTCAAGACATGCTCAAGAGATTCAAGCTAAGTGATGTCAAGCCGGCTTCCACTCCAATGCCCGTCAAATGCCAACTTGACATAGATCCCAATGGTAAAGCGGTGGATCAAAAGGTATATCGCTCCATGATTGGCTCCTTGCTTTACCTTTGTGCATCTAGACCGGATATCATGTTGAGTGTGGGGATTTGTGCATGGTTTCAAGCCGCACCTAAGGAAAGCCACTATGTGGCGGTCAAGCGAATCTTTTGATATTTGTCTCATACCCCAAACTTTGGCTTATGGTATCCAAGAGGATCTAACTTCAACCTAGTGGGCTATTTGGACTCCGATTGGGCGGGAGACAAAGTGGATAGGAAGTCAACTTCGGGAGGGTGCCAATTTCTTGGTTGCTTTTTGGTGAGTTGGTCTTCCAAGAAGCAAAGTTGCGTGTCTCTCTCGTCCATGGAAGCGGAGTATGTGGCTGCCGGTAGTTGTTGTGCAGAACTTCTATGGATGAGGCAAACTTTAAAGGATTACGGTGTCATTTGTGACAAAGTGCCTCTTTGGTGTGACAACGAAAGTGCCATCAAGATTTCTCTCAACCCGGTGCAACACTTCAAGACGAAGCATATTGAGATTCAGTATCACTTCATCCGGGATCATATTAGGCGAGGGGAGATCGAGCTCAACTATGTCAACACTCTTGATAACCTTGCAGATATCTTCACGAAGCCCTTGGATGAAGCAAGATTTCGCGAGTTAAGGCATGAGCTAAATATCATTGATTCGAGTAATGTTTCTTGAACCCTTGCATACCCCACCATACTCAACTTGTTATCTTGTTTAGGTGTAGGCATGGACATAGGGGGAGTGTTGTTCTCTCAATGAACTACTCCTCCTCCATTATGAATAAATTGATCAACTCTTTCACATTAGCCATTGTTGATGGTACTTGTGCTTCAAAGACGAGTTTTGGTCATGGGCCCAAGGATAATTCTTCGCGGCGCCATACCAATTGACTCAAACATAGGTGGCTCCGGCCACCGCCCTCTCTTTGGAGAGGTTGGGTTGCTTGTTTAGTCCTCGTTGTCTCTTGTCTCTCTTTCTTCATGTCGTGCTTGTGTGTGTTGTCTCGTGTTTCTGTGTTTTGGTGCGTCTGTTCGCTTGAAGGTTGCTTTGCAAAGGCCCTTTGGTCTTCTTTGTTTTGAAACTGCATTTTCTTGGGCACACGGTACTACAGCAGGAGCTGCGCACTGTACTACCACACCCAGCACGGCAATAATTTTTTACTGCCGTCTGGGGGAGCGGTACTACCGCCCTCGGTGCGGTACTTCTGCCCAGGCAGTACTACCGCGATGACACGCGGTACTACCGCGCAATCGAGAGCGTGTGGGGGTTAAGAGCGGGCAGGGGAAGTTCCAACTCCCCCATAGCAATTCACTCTTTCTCCCCACGTCGTTTCTCTCTCTCTCCTGCCCAAGAACGGCGCCGGAGACCCTCGCCGGATCTCCATCTCCGGCCGCTCTCCTCGCATTCCGTCCGGTGGGATCGTTCCCCACCACTTCGTCTTACCATGGAACAAGGTTTCTCCGCAAATCCCTCTCTCTGTGATTCGTTCTTTCGTTTCTAGGTTTTTGGGGAGATGCATGTTGTTCTTGAGATTTTAGGCTAAATCTATGCAAGAGTAGGATGTAGGAGAGTAGTAATGTGTAGAGATGGTACTTGATATGTTGCCCCGTGGTAGATTTGATCAACCATAGTACCACTTTGTTGTCACAGTTGTGCTTGGATCCAGTTGAGGTTTCGGATCTGACACCATGCGGTACTACTGCATCTCCGGTGCGGTACTACTGTGCGTATGGTACTACTGCTCCTCAGGAGCGGTACTACCGCGCGAGGCATGGAACTAAAGTTTTATTGCCTCTCCGAGACAAGGTACTACCGTTCCACCCCGACGCGGTACTACCGTGGCTAGGAGCAGCACTAAAATTTTGGATGAGGAAAGGAAGATGACCTGGATGACCAACGGGCAGCGGATGACTGCTACATGGAAGGACTTCATGGATTTGCTTCAGGTTCCCAATGAGGGGCTCAACACACCCGTTGGTGTATGCCCTCATGCCAATCCCGAGTTAGCCAACAAGAACAAGCTTCAGCCCTACTATGTTGAGAAGTTGCTTCCTAGTGGCAAGAAGGCGTGGGTGCTGAACCCCTTCCTCGACATCATGTATCGCGTCTTCCACAACTCTCTTTTCCCCCGCATTGGTGGCAAGGACAAAGTGCATGCCTATCTGGTGGATATGATGCTCATCTGTGAGGAGGCGCGTCTCTCTTAGACTCAACCACTTGGTGTCTCACATATCATGTGGTGCGAGCTTCGGTTTGCGGCGTTCACCCGTAAGGTACCCATCTATGGACCTTACCTATTTCTATTGATCACGAGGACTTGGGAGAAGCTCTATCCTAATGATGAGTTTCTTTCCCCTAACTGGATTTGTCATGAGCCCATCAAGCTCTATGTCAAGCCCCAGTGGGCCAACACTACTACCCATGCTGAGGCAGCGGCTGCTCAGATGGATGTGGATGCAGATGAGATTGAGGAGGAGGATGCTGATGAGGACAGCTCTGCTGGCTACTCGCCTTCATATTCTGAGCCCTCTTGGGCTAAGAAGCTGAAGAACAAGATGAAGGCTCTGTTCTGTACGTAGGCCAAGGGGCAGTACCGGTCTCATGTTGCTTAGAAGGAGAGTCGCCGCCGCGACAAGCGGATCTTGAGGACGTTTGGCGAGCAGATATCCAGCGGATCTGAGAGTCTGACGAGGAGCATGCGAGTGATTACTCTGCTTGAGCCACCACTTGTGTTGTAGGTGTCCTCTCTGCCTTTTTGGTGTCTCAATGCCAAAGGGGGAGAGAGTGTAGGATTTGCGAGTTGTGAGTCGTGTTTTCGTTTGCTTTGTCATTGGACCTCGTTTGCTTTGGTTTGGTTTGCGCTTGTGAGACCTTTCTATCATGTGGTGTAAGACGTATGCACTTTATCGTACCTTATTGAGCTTATGCTATCTTGTGCTATTTACATTATGCTCACATGTACTATCTTGCTTAGTGTTAGCCGTATTGTTGCAAGATATGCCTTGTCTATAAAATATAGGGGGAGTGTTGATCCTAGTATGTGTGTGATACGTCTCCGTCGTATCTACTTTTCAAAACACTTTTGCCCTTGTTTTGGACTCTAACTTGCATGATTTGAATGGAACTAACCTGGACTGACGCTGTTTTCAGCAGAATTACCATGGTGTTATTTATGTGCAGAAACAAAAGTTCTCGGAATGACCTGAAACTTCATGGAACATCTTTTCGGAAATAATGAAAAATCCTTGCAAAAGATGAAGACCAGGGGGCCCACACCCTAGCCACGAGGGTGGGGGGCGCGCGGGCGTGCCCCCTACCTCGTGCCCCCTAAAGCTCCTCCGACCTCAACTCCAACTCTATATATTTGCTTTCGGGGAGAAAAAAAATAAAGAAGAAGGATTCATCGCGTTTTATGATACGGAGCCGCCGCCAAGCCCTAAAACCTCTCGGGAGGGCTGATCTGGAGTCCGTTCGGGGCTCCAGAGAGGGGAATCCGTCGCCATCGTCATCATCAACCTTCCTCCATCATCAATTTCATGATGCTCACCGCCGGGCGTGAGTAATTCCATCGCAGGCTTGCTGGACGGTGATGGGTTGGATGAGATTTATCATGTAATCGAGTTAGTTTTGTTAGGGTTTGATCCTTAGTATCCACTATGTTCTGAGATTGATGTTGCTATGACTTTGCTATGCTTAATGCTTGTCACTAGGGCCCGAGTGCCATGATTTCAGATCTGAACCTATTATGTTTTCATCGATATATGAGAGTTCTTGATCCTATCTTGCAAGTCTATAGTCACCTATTATGTGTTATGATCCGTTAACCCCGAAGTGACAATAATCGGGATACTTACCGGTGATGACCGTAGTTTGAGGAGTTCATGTATTCACTATGTGTTAATGCTTTGGTCCAGTACTCTATTAAAAGGAGACCTTAATATCCCTTAGTTTCCAATAGGACCCCACTGCCACGAGAGGGTAGGACAAAAGATGTCATGCAAGTTCTTTTCTATAAGCACGTATGACTATATTCGGAATATATGCCCACATTACATTGATGAATTGGAGCTAGTTCTGTGTCACCCTAGGTTATGACTGTTACATGATGAACCGCATCCGGCATAATTCTCTATCACCGATCCATTGCCTACGAGCTTTCCATATATTGTTCTTCGCTTATTTACTTTTCCGTTGCTATTGCTATCATCACTACAAAATACCAAAAACACTACTTTTGCTACTGTTACCTTTTGTTACTGTTACCACTACTATCATATTACTTTGCTACTAAATACTTTGCTGCAGATATTAAGTTTCCAGGTGTGGTTGAATTGACAACTCAGCTGCTAATACTTGAGAATATTCTTTGGCTCCCCTTGTGTCGAATCAATAAATTTGGGCTGAATACTCTACCCTTGAAAACTGTTGCGATCGCCTATACTTGTGGGTTATCTAGACTATTTTCTGCCGCCGTTGCCGGGGAGCATAGCTCTATTCTTTGAGTCACTTGGGATTTATATCTGCTTATCATTATGAAGAACTTGAGGATCCAAAACCCAAGATTTATCCCTCAACTACGAGGGGAGGTAAGGAACTGCCATCTAGCTCTACACTTGATTCACCTTCTGTTTTGAGTAAGCTTGCGACACCTAAACCTGCTTCTGCTGTTCGTTCTGATATGTCGCATGTTATTGATGATGCCACTTCTGCTATGCATGATACTTATGATGAAACTACTTCTATGATTGATACTACTGTGCCACTTGGTGAATTTCTTGATGAACAACTTGGTAGGGTTAGAGAGAGTGAAAATATTGAATCTGATAATATTGATGAAAGTGATGATGAAGACTCTTCCCCTAATAAATATGAATCACCTGTTATTCCTGAGGGTTATGCTTTTGAAAAAGTAGCTGCTTTAGCTATTTTAGCTTGCAAATATAGATACAAACTCAAGAGGTTATTAGGTAAATGGAAGCAGCAATCTCTTAATGCTAGAATGAAACCTGACACTGCTTTTGCTACTTCACCTATCTGTGTTACCGATAAGGATTATGAATTCTCTGTTGATCCTGATATAATTACTTTGGTTGAATCTGACCTTTTTCATGGCTACGAATGTGAAACTGTTGTGGCACATCTTACTAAATTAAATGATATAGCCACCCTGTTCACTAATGATGAGAGAACTCGCTACTTTTATATCCTTAAAATATTTCAGTTCTCATTAAAGGGTGATGCTAAGATATGGTTTAATTCTCTTGATGCTGGTTGTGTGCGTAGTCCTCAGGATATGATTCATTACTTCTCTGCTAAATATTTCCCTGCTCATAAGAAACAAGCTGCCTTAAGGGATATATATAATTTTGTGGAAATTGAAGAAGAGAGTCTCCCACAAGCTTGGGGGAGGCTTCTCAAGTTACTTAATGCTTTGCCTGATCATCCTCTTAAGAAAAATGAAATACTTGATATCTTTTATAATGGACTAACTGATGCTTCCAGAGATTACCTGGATAGTTGTGTTGGTTCTGTTTTCAGGGAAAGAACACCGGATGAAGCTAATATTCTATTGAATAATATGTTGACAAATGAAAATAATTGGACACTTCCTGAGCCTATTCCTAAACCAACTCCGAAGAAAAGAGGTGTTCTATTTCTCAGTCCTGAAGATATGCAAGAGGCAAAGAAATCTATGAAAGAAAAAGGTATTAAAGCTGAAGATGGTAAGAGTTTACCTCCTATTGAAGAAATACACGGTCTTAATTTACCGCCTGTTGAAGAAACATATGATCTTAATCCATTACCTATTGAAGAAACTCATGGTCTTGATAACCTGACACAGGTAGTAAAGGTAAATTCTCTTTATAGATATGATAAAGCTGAAATCCCATTTACTAAGTTTGCTAGCCCATGCTTAGATGAGTTGGATAAATTTATGGTTAAGCAAGAAGATTTTAATGCTTATTTTGGTAGACAATTGAAATACAATTCAAATATGCTTGAACACTTGGGTGATTATATGGCTAATGTCAAAGGTGAACTTAAACTTATTAGTAAATATGCTTCTATGGTTACCACTCAAGTATAACTAGTACTTAAGGCTCAAAATGATTTTCTCAATGAACTGAATAGTAAGAATAATGATTTTACTGTTAGAGTGGCTACTAGAACTGGAAGAATGACTCAGGAACCTCTGTATCCTGAAGGCCACCCTAAGAGAATTGAGCAAGATTCTCAGATAAATAATATAGATGCACCTAGTCCTTCTAAAAAGAAGAAAAAGAAAAATGATAGGACTTTGCATGCTTCTAGTGAACCTGTTATTGATACACATGAGAATCGAAATGATATTTCTATTTCTGATGCTGAAACACAATCTGGTAATGAACCTGAACCTAGTGATAATGTTAATGATAATGTTCATGTTGATGCTCAACCTAGAAATGATAATGATATAGAAATTGAACCTGTTGTTGATCTTGATAACCCACAATCAAAGAATCAACGTAATAATAAGAAAGACTTTGTTGCTAGGAAACATAGTAAAGAAAGAGAAGCATGGGTTCAGAAACCCATGCCTTTTCCTCCCAAACCATCCAAGAAAAAGGATGATGAGGATTTTGAGTGCTTTGCTGAAATGATTAGACCTATCTTTTTGCGTATGCGATTAACTGATATGCTTAAAATGAATCCTTATGCCAAGTATATGAAAGATATTGTTACAAATAAAAGAAAGATACCGGAAGCTGAAATTTCCAACATGCTTGCCAATTATACTTTTAAAGGTGGAATACCTAAGAAACTAGGAGATCTAGGAGTACCCACTATACCATGCTCCATTAAAAGAAACTATGTTAAAACTGCTTTATGTGATCTTGGAGCCGGTGTTAGTGTTATGCCTCTCTCTTTATATCGTAGACTTGATTTGAATAAGTTGACACCTACTGAAATATCTTTGCAAATGGCTGATAAATCAACTGCTATACCTGTCGGTATTTGTGAGGATGTGCCTGTTGTAGTTGCAAACGTTACTATTTTAACGGACTTTGTTATTCTTGATATTCCCGAGGACGATAGTATGTTTATTATTCTTGGAAGACCCTTTTTGAATACTGCAGGGGCTGTTATTGATTGCACTAAAGGCAATGTCACTTTTCATGTTAATGGTAATGATCATACGGTACACTTTCCGAGGAAACAACCTCAAGTTCATAGTATCAACTCTATTGGAAAAATTCCATCGATTATATTTGGAGGTTTTGAATTTCCTCTTCCTACTGTCAAGAAGGAATATGATATTCTTATTATTGGGGATGTGCATATCCACGTTGAGGTAACATAGTGTTATTCGAAATTTCTCCGGTTCCATGTTATTCGCAATGAGTTCGTTAACAAGACTTGATCAACCTTGTTAGTGGATTCCTTTTGATGAGCATGAGATGGATGAAACTAGAAGGCACAACTCTCTGTACCTTCCTTTTACTTTCTGTTATTTATATTAAATAAAATAAAAATAAGTATTTTCCCTCTGTTATCTGAATTATCCGTGCAATATAAAAATACCCCGAAAATAAAAGTTCTCCAAATGCCCTGAAGTTTAAACATGATTTTTTCTGGAATATTTGAGAATATTTGGCACTCAGAACACAACAGGAGGGGCTTCCACCTGACCACAAGGGTGAAGGGCGTGCCCTACCCCCTGGGTGCGCCCCTGCCTCGTGGGCCCATGGTGGCCCCCCTCCACTTATTCCCGCACCCACACACTCCTTCTTCCTCCCACAAACACGAATATCCAGCTCAAACCCGAGTCCAAGCTCATTTTGCTGCCATTTTCGATCTCCTTGCTCAAAGCACCTCTCACAAAACCGCTTGGGGAGATTGTTCCTTGGTATGTGACTCCTCCATTGGTCCAATTAGTTTTTGTTCTAGTGCTTTATTCATCGCATATTTTTGCTGCTTAGGTGACCCTGTTCTTGAGCTTGCATGTCAAATTTATATGGTCAAAAGTAGTTCTAATGCATGATATAGGCTCTAGGCACTTGTAGGAGTTGTTGCTATCAATTTTGTTGAGTTTGGTTTACTTTTATTTTGAAGATTACTAAAAATTTCAGAATTTTTTAGAAAATAATGAAGAGATTTTTGAGGGGCTCATCGAGCCGAAGCTCGAAGGAAAAGCAAAATGAAAAAGGAGAGAGGCCCAAATATAATCTGCCTCGCACCGCGGAGGTTCGGTCATGTGAATGGCCTTCCGATGATTTCCTGAGAGCAGCCGGGATTTATGATGATTTTTATGAATTGGCTGAGAATGCAAGCCTCACCGCCTTCCTCCACGACCAACGCGACCGGTATCTCTTACTCACCAATATCTTTGTGCAAAACTTTCATTTCCATTCTAGGAGCTCACCACCTATGGTGGAATTTTATTTATATGATGAGCATAAGGAGATGTCACTTTATGATTTTTGTCGGGTTTGTTTGATCCCTTTCGAGGGCACAATAGAGGAACCACATCACGGCGATGTGGATGGGTTTATTGGTACCATCACTGTAGGGGAAACGAGGAAGGTTTCCGATGCACGAATCACTAGCAAACATTTTCCTGTTTTACGCTACTTTGCAATATTTGCTAGTCGTTGCTTAATTGGTCGCGGAAACTGTGGAAACCTTAGTGTTCCTGATATTATTATTTTGTTCCACAGTTTATTCTGTGATAACTCTTTTAGTATGGGCGGTATTATTGCTAAACGGTTAAGTCTGAACCGTACAAAGGGCCCCATCTTTGGAGGCATCTATGCTTCAAGCCTAGCTGCACATTTTAACATACCTATTAGGCATTATGAGAAGGAAGAAAAATTGCTGCCCACTGTTTATATAGATTATAAGAGTATGGTGGCACACGATTTTATTGTTAAGAATAGGGAAGGGGAGCTTAAATACAAATTGTTCTTTCATAAACATCATCCCGAGACTATTACCTTGCCCGCTCCTTCCTTGTTTGATTTATCTGCAGGCCAGTACCTTGTTTCGTTAGAGGCTATTCACGCCTACCGGAACCCTACATCAGCCACAGAGCCAGAGTCGGAACCACAAGTTGATCCTCCACGACAGTCTAATTACCATTGGGATCCAGAAATTATTGCCAACCAGTGGCAGTCAGAGTCTTCTTCTTCACAGTACGACCCCAACTTTTACTATGGATATCCGCCAGGCCAACCGTGGCCATAAACCAACTTAGGCCAAAAGCCTAAGCTTGGGGGAGTACGTATTTCCCACCGACATTACATTCATGTTCACACACCCATTGCTAGATGTCGGTGCTTATACTTTTTCATTGTATCATCCATGCTAGTTTATTTCCCTTTTTATGCTTTCTTCTTATGTGTTTAATAAACCTTAAGAAAAACCAAAAAAAATTTAGTTGT
The DNA here is from genome assembly GCF_002162155.2 of Triticum dicoccoides. NCBI lineage: Eukaryota > Viridiplantae > Streptophyta > Magnoliopsida > Poales > Poaceae > Triticum > Triticum dicoccoides. Next base: position 254,945,397 of record NC_041384.1, on the reverse strand, counting down.
AGCTTTTAATTAGTTTACTTTCCATGCTTATAGTAGTAATTAAAAAGAAAAGCCAAAAATATTTCCTGTTCTTCTTTTGCTTGTTGGGAGCTTTCCCGTGTAAATAGTTTTATTTCTTTTCTTTTCTTTGGGGGTCAATAGGAGAAGACCATGATTAAATTGTTGAAGTGGCTCTTATATGCATTATTGTTGATCTGACAAAAGAGCCCATATTGCCTTGTCTTCTCCTGTTTATTGAATGCTTGCAGATTCTAGCTTAGTCCAATGCACGTGCACTATTATTATTATCCACATCGTTCGGTCGTGCAAGTGAAAGGCAATTATGACGATATATGATGGACTGACTGAGATGAGAAAAGCTGGTATGAACTCGACCTCTCTTGTTTTTGTAAATATGATTAGTTCATCGTTCCTGATTCAGCCTATTATGAATAAACATGTTTGCAATGACAACTAGAGATCATAGTTTCTTGTGACATGCTTAATTAGCTAGGAGCTTATAATGGTTTACCTTGCGTGCCAACATGCTATTAAAATGGTTGTGATGTGGTATGATAGGGTGGTATCCTCCTCTGAATGATTTAAGTGACTTGCCTTGGCGCATGTTCATGCATGTAGTTGAAACAAAATCAACATAGCCTTCATGATATTTATGTTCATGGTGGATTATATCCTACTCATGCTTGCATTCGGTGTTGATTAATTTTAATGCATGTTCATGACTGTTGTCGCTCTCTAGCTGGTCGCTTCCCAGTCTTTTGCTAGCCTTCACCTGTACTAAGCGGGAATACTGCTTGTGCATCCAACTCCATAAACCCCAAAGTTGTTCCATATGAGTCCACCATACCTACCTATTTACGGTATCTACCTGCCGTTCCAAGTAAATTTGTATGTGCCAAACTCTAAACCTTCAAATAAATATCTTGTTTTGCATGATCGAATAGCTCATGTATCAACTAGGGCTGTCCGTATCTTCCATGTTAGGCGGGTTATTCTCAAGAGGAGTGGACTCCGCTCCTCCCTAACGAGAAAATGGCTGGTCACCGGGATGCCCAGTCCCATGCTTTATGCAAATCAAATCAAAATAATTGCAAACAAAACTCCCCCTGGGACTCTTGTTAGTTGGAGGCACTCGTTGTTTCGAGCAAGCCATGGATTGATGCTTGTTGGTGGAGGGGGAGTATAAACTTTACCATTCTGTTTGGGAACCGCCTATAATGTGTGTAGCATGGAAGATATCGCCATCTCATGGTTGTTATGTTGACAATGAAAGTATACCGCTCAAAATATTATTCACCTCTATTTCAAAACCGAGCTCTGGCACCTCTACAAATCCCTGCTTCCCTCTGCGAAGGGCCTATCTATTTACTTTCATGTTGAGTCATCATCCTCTTATTAAAAAGCACCAGTTGGAGAGCACCGCTGTCATTTGCATTCATTACTGTTAGTTTACATTGAGTATGACTTGATAGGATCTCTTTTACCATGAATTACAATGTCTAGTCAGTCCTTGATCTTTAAAGGTGCTCTGCATTTATGTTTTGCGGTCTCAGAAAGGGCTAGCGAGATGCCATCTTGTTATATCATATTATGATTGTTTTGAGAAAGTGTTGTCATCCGAGATTTATTATTATTGCTCGCTAGTTGATTATGCCATTGATATGAGTAAACATGAGACCTATGCATTATTGAGAATATGGTTAGTTCATAACCTTTGCTGAAAACTTGAATGCTGGCTTTATGTATTTACACCAACAAGAGCAAACAGAGTTTGTAAAAGTTTTTCTTTATCAATTTCAGTTTATCAACTGAATTGCTTGAGGACAAGCAAAGGTTTAAGCTTGGGGGAGTTGATACGTCTCCGTCGTATCTACTTTTCCAAACACTTTTGCCCTTGTTTTGGACTCTAACTTGCATGATTTGAATGGAACTAACCCGGACTGACGCTGTTTTCAGCAGAATTACCATGGTGTTATTTATGTGCAGAAACAAAAGTTCTCGGAATGACCTGAAACTTCACGAAACATCTTTTGGGAAATAATAAAAAATCTTTGCAAAAGATGAAGACCAGGGGTCCCACACCCTAGCCACGAGGGTGGGGGGCGTGCCTGCCCCCTAGGGCGTGCCCCCCTACCTCGTGTGCCCCCTGGAGCTCCTCCGACCTCAACTCCAACTCTATATATTTGCTTTCGGGGAGAAAAAAATAAAGAAGGATTCATCGCGTTTTACTATACGGAGCCGCCGCCAAGCCCTAAAACCTCTCGGGAGGGCTGATCTGGAGTCCGTTCGGGGCTCTAGAGAGGGGAATCCGTCGCCATCGCCATCATCAACCTTCCTCCATCACCAATTTCATGATGCTCACCGCCGTGCGTGAGTAATTCCATCGTAGGCTTGCTGGAAGGTGATGGGTTGGATGAGATTTATCATGTAATCGAGTTAGTTTTGTTAGGGTTTGATCCCTAGTATCCACTATGTTCTGAGATTGATGTTGCTATGACTTTGCTATGCTTAATGCTTGTCACTAGGGCCCGAGTGCCATGATTTCAGATCTGGACCTATTATGTTTTCATCGATATATGAGAGTTCTTGATACTATCTTGCAAGTCTATAGTCACCTATTATGTGTTATGATCCGTTAACCCCGAAGTGACAATAATCGGGATACTTACCGGTGATGACCGTAGTTTGAGGAGTTCATGTATTCACTATGTGTTAATGCTTTGGTCCGGTACTCTATTAAAAGGAGACCTTAATATCCCTTAGTTTCCAATAGGACCCCGCTGCCATGGGAGGGTAGGACAAAAGATGTCATGCAAGTTCTTTTCCATAAGCACGTATGACTATATTAGGAATACATGCCTATATTACATTGACGAATTGGAGCTAGTTCTGTGTCACCCTAGGTTATGACTGTTACATGATGAACCACATCCGGCATAATTCTCTATCACTGATCCATTGCCTACGAGCTTTCCATATATTGTTCTTCGCTTATTTACTTTCCCGTTGCTATTGCTATCATCACTACAAAATACCAAAAACACTACTTTTGCTACTGTTACCTTTTGTTACCGTTACCACTACTATCATATTACTTTGCTACTAAGTACTTTGCTGCAGATATTAAGTTTCCAGGTGTGGTTGAATTGACAACTCAGCTGCTAATACTTGAGAATATTCTTTGGCTCCCCTTGTGTCGAATCAATAAATTTGGGTTGAATACTCTACCCTTGAAAATTGTTGCAATCCCCTATACTTGTGGGTTATCAGTGTGTCGTGCAGTCCAAAGCACTCGTCTAGATAGCACACATCTAGGGGGAGCCCGTCTATATTTTAGAGGTATGGGGTTTGCCCATGTTCTATGTTTTCTCCCTTTATGCAAATCCCGTATTGTCATCAATCCACCAAAAAGGGGGAGATTGTAAGGGCATATTTATCCCTTAGTTGTTTTGGTGATTGATGACAATGCTTTTGCGGACTAATCGTGTGCATTGAGTATTTCAGACATTTCATCACTAGGCACAAGACGATTTGGTGCCCCTCGAAGACTATTGAAGACGATGTTTCTCTATGTTTCTTTTCGGTGGATTTGAGTCGTAGGAAAGCCGTACTATTAAGAGGGTTCCACTTTGGAAAGGTTTGAGTGGAATCATCACGTACACGTATACTCCTTTGCACCGCCTTTCCTTTGGCACTTTGGAGCATCCTTCGTCTTTTCTTGTCTATGCAAAATGTCGTGTTTGCTGATCTTGGGCATGCGGTAGTACTGCTTCTAGGAGCGGTAGTACCGTAGGCCCTTGCGGTAGTACCGGCCTCTGGCGCGGTAGTACCGCAAGTGCCCATGGTAGTATCGCTTCCTTGGAGCGGTAGTATTGTGGCCTCAGGCCAGGCGCTGCTGCTTTTGCGGTAGTAGGGGCGGATGCAATTTTTTACATCCACGCCCTATGCGGTAGTACCACGCCAGGTGTGCGGTAGTACCGTGCGCTCTGGCCAGGCTCAGCAGCTTGCGCGGCAGTAGGAGCAGATGTAATTTTTTACATCCGCACCCCGCGCGGTAGTACCGCTCCTGGCTTGCTGTACTACCGTGTCGGATTTTTGCATAGGTCCCAACTCAGCAGAAGTTGCCACAGATGTATTTTTATATGTCCGTGCCTTCCCAAAATCTGGACCATCCCTGCCTTGCGGTAGTACCGCAAGGGGTAGCGGTAGTACCACGCCAGTGGTTCTACCGCCCCTCTGCTTCATTGCATCTGGGCCGTTCTGGTTTCTGCTGCTAGGGTGGTAGTACCGCGGGGCCCTACGGTAGTACCGTGTGCCCTTGCGGTAGTACCGCGTCCCCGATGCAGTAGTACCGTGCTACGCAGGCTGAGTTGGTGGATAACGGTTGCATTTGTTCTTCCACTATATAAGGGGTGTTTTCTTCTCCAAGTTGACCATCTCTTCCATCCCCAAGCTCCATTTTCACCCGATCTCTCTCCCTAGCCAATCAAACTTGTTGATTCTCTAGGGATTGGTTGAGAAGTCCTAGATCTACACTTCCACCAAGAGAAATTTGATTCCCCCACTCATCCCTTGCAGATCTTGTTACTCTTGGGTGTTTGGGCACCCTAGACGGTTGAGGTCACCGCGGAGCCATATTCCATTATGGTGAAGCTTTGTGGTATCGTTGGGAGCCTCCAATTAAGTTATGGGGATAGCCCCAACCTTGTTTTTAAAGGTCCGGTCGCCACCTCAAAGGGCACCAATAGTGGAATCACGGCATCTCACATTGTGTGAGGGCGTGAGGAGAATACGGTGGCCCTAGTGGCTTCATGGGGAGCATTGTGCCTCCACACCGCTCCAACGGAGACGTACTTCCCCTCAAAAGGAAGGAACTTCGGTAACACATTCTCATCTTCACTGGCTCCACTCTTGGTTATCTCGTGCCTTTACTTGTGCAAGCTTATTTGTGTTATATCCCTTGCTTGCTTGTGTACTTGTTCTTGTTGCATTATATAGGTTGCTCACCTAGTTGCATATCTAGACAACCTACTTTGATGCAAAGTTTAAATTGGTAAAGAAAAGCTAAAAATTGTTAGTTGCCTATTCACCCCCCTCTAGTCAACTATATCGATCCTTTCAAATGCCCGGTGAGCAGCAGCTCCACTGCGACCTCGCTCGTGCCTCCCTCTATCTCTTCCCTTCCTTTTCATCTGTGATGCTCTCTCTCTCGCTCACGGTCTCTCTATCTCTCTCCTTTTCCACGAACAGGAAGACCACGCTGCAATTGCCTCCTCCACCAGATCTCCTTCACTCCGTCACCCCGCCGCCGGATTCACACTGTTCTGGCCGGCTCCTGCCGACCCCATCGCCAGAACCTGCTTCTCTGTCCGTCCTCCTCTTCGTCTCGAGCCGACCCCCTGCTGCTCGCCCGCGTTGACTTCGCTAACCCAGATCCGGCCCGTCAGACCCGCTGGTGAGCCTTAGCCCAGCCACTGTTTGCCCCTGTGCATTGTTGGGCCAATCAGTTTTGGCCTGACTGTGTTTTTTTCCTGTCCATGTGATTTGCTAATTATCCTGAGAAAACAGATTTGCATAAAACCCCTTGAACTTCATGCATATAATAACTCCGCAACCGTGCATCGGATTAAAATGTTTTATATATGTAAAATCCTTAGAATTTCATCTAGTTTCATAATTTCCAAGTTTCATCTATGTTTAAAATGTTTAAATGGTGTTTGCATTAATTTGCATAAATAACTTGTTAAAATGATTTCTTTCATAACTAATAACGGTAGCTCCGAATTAAATAAACTTTATATGTAAATGGGGTAGAAAGATGCATAGACTAACATCGTGGCATTACTTTGCATGTTTAACAACTCTAAAATTGTGTATAGGGCAGAACAGTACCAAATCCAAAATATGCACACGGGGATTTTCCAGAATTGTTGTTTGTTGTTTCCGGCCTCATTTAAACTTTCCTAGATAGGTAGATTAATTATGCTTCACCTCTTGACATGTTAACCAATATTTAATATTGATGGTTAGCATAAACGAGAGTGAACTAAATAATTGGATGTTGTGTTTCGTCAATATGCAACTCGTTGCATATTGAGCTCCACTTAATTTGTAGTATTGTTTGTTGCACTTTGACATGCCATGACTCATTAAATCGGACATGCATCAGACTTTATTGTGTATCATGCCATGTTCATGTGATGGTTGTTTACCATGTTGTTTGGTTCTTTCCGATTGTGCTTCTTCCCGATAATTCCCAGTAACGTTGCGTTTATGAGGATCCGTTCAGCTATGTTTGTTCATCTACTTCATGGACTCGGTCTTCTTCCAAGCGGGATTTCAAGCAAGATGATCATTACCCTGGATATCACTACTATTCTTGCTTGCTAATTGTCTCGATGCTATCGCTATGTCGCGCTACCTACCACTTGTTATCAAGCCTCCCAAGTTGCCATGACAAACCTCTAACCTTTTTCACCATCCTAGCAAACCGTTGTCTGGCTATGTTGCCGCTTTGCTCAACCCTCTTATAGCATTGCTAGTTGCAGGTGCAGTGCAGGTTGTCCATGTTGGGACATGGATATCATGGGATATCACAATATCTCTTATTTAATTAATGCATCTATATACTTGGTAGTGGGTGGAAGGCTCGGCCTTTTGCCTGGTGTTTTGTTCCACTCATGCCGCCCTAGTTTCTGTCATACTAGTGTTATATTCCTTCATTTTGCGTTCCTAACACGGTCGGGGTTTATGGGCCCCCCTTGGTTGTTCGCTTTGAATAAAACTCCTCCAGCAAGGCCCAACATAATAAACATGGTAATAAATTTGACGCAAAGGGAGTTAGCGCTACCCGAGGTTCGTTATTCAACATAATACAGGGGGTTTATCCTGAAGGTGTTGGTCCAAACCGGGCAGCCTGCAGGGCTACCACGGGGAAACTCGAGGTCTGGTTTTACTCGTAGCTTGACCCATCCGGTCATGGCCTGAGACGAGATATGTGCGGCTACTATCAGGGTGTCGCCACTTCGGGAGGTCTTGCTGGACATGTTTTACCATTGTCGAAATGTCTTGTGAACCGGGATTCCGAGCTTGATCGGGTTGTTCAGGGAGGAGGATTTTCCTTCGTTGATCGTGAGAGTTTGTGATGGACTAAGTTGGGACACCCCTGCACGGTTTAATCTTTTGAAAGCCGTGCCCGCGGTTATGTGGCAGACAGGAATTTTTAATATCCGGTTGTAGAGAACTTGACACCAGATCTGAAATAAAATACACCAAACATGTGTGTAACCGTGCCCGTCTCTTTTCAAGTGAGTTCGAGAAGAGAACACAGTGGGGTTATGTTTGACTTGTAAGTAGTTCAGGATCACTTCTTGATCATTACTAGTTTGCAATCGTTATGCGTAGTTTCTCTTCTTATTCTTGTACTCATAAGTTAGCCACCATACAATGCTTAGTGCTTATGCCCATTAAGCTTTGCTAGTCTTGATACCCATGGTAATGGGATTGCTGAGTCCTCGTGGCTCACAGATTACTACAACAACAGTTGCAGGTACAGGTAATGCGATGATCTAATGCGAGTGCGATGATTGCTTGTTTGGAGTTCTTCTGCTTCTTCTTCTTCGATCAAGGGATAGGTTCTGGGTTGGGAGCCTGGGATTAGCAGGGTGGATGTCGTTCTTCTTTTTCGTTTGATTTCATCTGTAGTCGGATCCTGCTCTTGTGTATGATGATTGCTATGTATTGATGAACTGTTGTATTCATGTTGTAGCTTGTGGCGAGTGTAAGCCTTTATCTTGTATTCTCATCTATTCAATACAGGGTATGTTGTAATGATATCCACCTTGCTATGTGCTCAAAATGTGATTGTGCCACAATCATGAATTTATCACGTGATTGGGATAGAACCACATCTGTGGCGCTACAAGTTAGTATCGGAGCCTTACCGACCGCAGGAGCCCCTTGATTGATCAAACCGCTGCCGTTATTGAGTCTAGAAATAAAACAATTTTGAGTCTAGCCATATATATATATTGGAGAGTAGGAGTTCTTTTTACTCCTCGTCCCCTTCGTTGCTCTGGTGAGGAATCGTGACGAAGGTGTTTTTGTTTCCATTACTCTCCTCTTTTTCACTCAATTTTTTTAGGATCACACGGGTATTGTGGAATCGTTCTGATATCATTGTGACGAAATTCTATCTTGGTGCCTCCTGACATTTAGGGGTTGTGGCAGTGTCCCAGGGAGTTGAGCTCCAAGGTGTTTTTGCCATAGTGCTTATCGTTTCAGTTCCGGAATACCAGAGGACGCTGACATCGAAAATGCTTCTATGCTCTTTGTGGTGAGAGTAGTTTGGCGACACCCAGTACTGAGGAGAGCAATCAGATGTATTGCCATAGCTAGTATATCAGATGTTTTCGAAGGTCTAAGGTACACGATTTCCGAGGTTTTCTTGGTTATGTGTTGACAGATGGATACAGTTGGAGTGTAGGATTTGTTAGTTGTGTGAGATATTTGCGCCTCCTTATATCCCCAACACCAGATTGCATAACCAGAAAGTTTCGGGAGTTCATAGGTGGGAATTCAAGTAGTTACCCAGGATATCTTTCCGACAGATACATGATATGGGATTGGGGAAATCTCTATCATATGTTTGTTTCTGGCTTATTCTGCAAGCCAAATCCTTTGTTTTGTTGGTTGTGGTATTCGAGTTGCTTCAATGTCAAGTGTTGATTCCATACCTTTCCTAAGCAGTGTTCTCATATTTCTTTGGGAGTGCTAATCCTTCTTATTTATCAAGATTATCATGTCAATTATTTTGCAACCGGTGCGCTTCTCGTCAAGATGATCCTATCATTTTCCCCATTTGCAAGATCACTTCTCAGTTTTCTCAACAGTGTCCGTTCCAAGTTGCATTTGTTTTTTCCCACCGTCCCACCCTTTTCTTCAAGGACTCGGATTTCTTAATCCAGTATCGATTTTATTGATGTGAAGTCTCTTCATTCTTTTCCTTCAATGTTCTAACCCGGTGATTCTCATGAAGATGCTAAGGAAGCCTTAAGTTTATCATTCTTCGTTCTCTTTCTTCTCTGGTGGACTAAATTCAAGCTGTTGGTATTAATCATTTCACCTTCTTCAATTCACATGATTTCCATGTTAGAAGTTCTTATCTAAGCCTCTCTTAATTGTTCACCTCGTGCTATTCATTTGTTCCGAAGCGCTGAAGATATGTCAGAAGATTCGTGTTTCCATTCTTATTCCGTTCAAGGCTATTTCAAGGTTTTTATCTCATTCAAGACATTTAATTCAACCGGTGCAATCTTTCTTTGAAAGTTGTTTAACGATGTTTATTTTGAGTGGGCCCTAACCCACAGGTCTTCTCCCAGGATCTTACCTGACTCTTCTAAAAAAAATTCCAGAGTTATTCTCAAATTCTTTTCAAAGTTTGATGTAAAAATGGATTTTTCATCAGTCATATATCTTCTCCAAGATCGCTTTCAGATTATTTTCATCCTTGGCTCAACATTTATGTTCTTCATTGTTTTGAAGTGTCTCAACAATTTTGGTGGTGTTTCTCATCGTCATTCTCAGCTTTTGAAGACTGAAGAAGAGTTTCTCTTAAATCTTGGTCTGTTCTCTAGAAGATTCATGGTTCTAGCTTCATGCCATCCTCACAATTGTATTCGATTGTGAAAATTCTTTTCACCCATCCGACACATTTTAAGAGTTTCTTTCCTTTCTCGATCATCCGAAGGTCGTCATTTCTAAATATTACTCAGTCTCAGCTTTCAACTCTTGTTCTCGAAATCTTACTGGTGCCTCGTTGAAGTATACTCTAGTCAGCTCATGATCTCTTCGTTCTCTTGTATCTAAATTCTATCAAGTATCTTCGTTCATTTTCTAATTCTTCCCGATGATGCGTTCCTTTTATTTATTCATTTTCAATTCTTATGGTGGTTCGTTTAAGATTCCTCTTCCTTTGTTATCGTTTTAATTCATTCGTTCTTCCAAAATCCTACCGGTGGTTCATTGAAGACCTTTCTCTTGTTCGCACTATATCTCTCCAATTTGTTTGAAGAAGAATAAGTTGTATGGAAAATCCATTGCTTTCATCAAGTTCATTTGGTGAAGGATAGACATATAGTAATTCTTATTCTTATTTCACCAAGATGATTTAATTCCTTCATCTGGAGTTCGTTCATGATATCAATTTTTTGATCCCAATTTGTTCATCTTTCTTTTTCAGAGTTCAAAGTTTTCTCATTATCTCGTCACGAAGCTCCATCTAAATCGCTCCAAGTCTTCAACTTTTATTTCTTTTCAACCTTCAATTCTTCTATATAATTCTTCCATTACCAGAGTTCTTCTCGGAGGCTCAACATGGTGGTTCGTTAAGGATTTAATTCATTCTCGAAGTGTTCATCAAGATTCTTGTTGGAGCTCAAGCATTCTTTATCGTGCATTTCAAAGTGCAATTCTTTCTACCTTATCTTTGGGGGTGGTGTTATGTCATTCTTGATAATTTCCCTTCATGTTTCATGATTCACAAGTTGTCAGGAATGAGATATTGTAAAACCATCATTTTCTCGTCGGCCATGAGTTGTTTCAACCCATAATAATTTCTTCATTGGAGTATCTTGGTATAGATTTCACCTAAATCCTTCCATTGGGAGTGTTGCTATTTGTGGTGCTTATCAATGATCCAATTTTCTCCTCCTCATCTCGGTGAAGAAGTTTTGCTTCTCTTTGTTGATCTCAACCAATCAATTGTTTTCGTTAGTGGTCGGTTATCACCTCATAATTTTGGGATGTTCTCCACAAGCCCACAACAAGCTTATTCTTTTGTTGTTGATTTTTTTTCAACAACTCCGTTCAACCCTTCGCCTAAGGATGTTCCTTCAAATTCATTTGTGGTAGAAGTTGGCATTTTCTTCTCTGTTCTTTTCTTTCCAATGATTCAACTTCTATTCTTTTGTCCTGAAGGCATTGTGATGTTGCTCTCTTCATCCCATCATCTCGTTTTGCCAAGATCATGGTCGTTTCTTCTCCTTGCTTATCCATTTAACTGGAGTGTTGTGTCGTGTATTCAAGTTCTTTTCATCTTATCAAGTTTTGCTCCTCTTTTCAACCGGAGTGCTGCCCAAATTCATTCTTTCGCATCCCTTGTATACCTCATTTCAACCAGAGTGGTTTCCATTCATTCTTTCCCTTGTGTTCTTTTCATGTCTTTGCAACCATGAAGGTCGTGGCTTCACTCGTGTGCCGATGAAGCAACTTAGTTTTACCTCTTCTCTTCCTCTTCCTTCTGTTGTCATCCCTAGATCTTGGTGCAAGATCTCTTGTAAGTGGGGGAGTGTTGTGACACCCCGAGACCGACGCTCGAGATGCCTTCCAGTTATTTCATTGTCGCCGTGTGATTTAATTGTTTGTTGCATTTCATCATGTCATCATGAGCATTGCATCCGCATGTTTTCATAAAGATTGCATCCGCTCGTAGTTGCCACTTCTTCCTTGTCTTTGTTGACCTTCTCGGATCAGCCGGACCGCTCTCTTCTCTGAGCCCATCAAACCCCATTGCCTCCATGGCCTTTTTTCAAACCCCTCGCATGCGTCCGAAAGCTGTCCCGAACCCGACCTAGGCAGTCGTGACCGATGGTTCCGAATCATCCCCAAACATCCCTAAAACATCTTTGTTTCTTATTTGGACTTTCCTAGCCTATTTATTCTCGACCGTCCATTTAAGATAAAAGGGACCAAATGGCACCTAACCAAAAATCAACTTGCTATATATAGCGGGCAACCCTAGCCCTAGCCTGTCCAGTCCATCCAATCCTCCTCAACGCCGCCACTCCTCTCCCTCGGGATCCACCCCTGCCAACCAGCGTTGCCTCCGACCAACTCCCCTGTTTTCCGCACGCCCCAACCAGCTCTTGACAGCCCACAGCCACCTCCCACCATCGATCTAGATCGTCAAATCCAGATCGCAAGGCCCCCATCGCGCCAGTTCTCCCCCAAGCTCCTCGTAGCCTCAACGCTCGGAGGCGCCTGAGGCCTCGACTTCCATCACCGCGCCTTGCCTCGCTAGAGCAGCGTGTCGCCCGTGAGCCACCGACGAAGATCAGTAGCAGCACTGACCCTCTGCCTTCTTCCTTCCTCCCTTCTTTCCCTGCCTTCCTCGTCTCACCTCCTTGTCCTCTCTTTCTCTCTTGGAACAACAGCCGCAGGAGCTTGGCCGTGGCTATGGAGCCCCAAGTCCGGACGCCCCAAGCTCTGCTCCTCCCTTTCCTCGGTCCATCAGGAGACGACCACGCACTACAGAAAAAAAGACACATCCGTGACATTTTGGGCCGAACGATTTTTTTTTCTGTTATACATATGACACTTCTATGACGATAATTGTGACAAAACCCGGTATCATCTACTTCTATGACAAAAAATCATGACAGAAAATGGGCTTTTCGTCCTGGGCGGGCCGGAGAGGCAGCTGCATGACATTCTTTGGGCCGTCCATGATGGAAAAAACCATAGTAGAAGCGAGGGGGGGGGGATTTCAG
>NC_041384.1:254917918-254932259 GCF_002162155.2 Triticum dicoccoides | reverse complement strand
AGGGCTGGATGAACAGTAGACGGTGGAGGGGTGCCCGTGGAGGGGTGGTTAAACAGGACCCCGTGGTGTGGAGGGTTGGATGAATAGTAGAAGGTGGAGGGGTGGCTGAACAGTAGCCGGTGGAGTAGCGTGCGGTGGAGGCTGGATGAACAGGAGCCCGTGGAGGCCGGAGGAGGTCGACGGTGGAGATGAACAGTATCCCGTGGAGTCCCGTTTTGCGGTACGCCACACCCCTCCCGATGAAAAGGACCCCCATTTCGACCGTAGCGCTCCAACACAAGTCCGTTTCCTCCATTTTGCAGTACGCCACACCCCTCCTGATCAACAGGACCCCCGTTTCGACCGTAGGAGGTCCGTTTCCTCCGTTTTGCGGTACGCCACACCCCTCCCGATCAATAGGACCCCCGTTTCGACCGTAGGAGGTCCATTTCCTCTGTTTTGCGGTACGCCACACCCCTCCCGATGAACAGGATCCCGTTTCGAACGTGGCCGGTCGAACACAAGGCCGTTTCCTCCGTTCTGCGGTACGCCAGGCCTCGTTTCCATCGCATGTTCCGTCCAAGCCCTCCCGATGAACACGACGCATTTCGTTGCCTCCCCATGAACACGACGCATTTCGCTGCCTCCCCATGAACACAACACATTTCGCTGCCTCCCCATGAACACGACGACGACGCTGTTTCTCCGTTCCGACCCAGCCATGTACACGAGCCCTCGCCATACGTATGCGCGAGTAGGCGTTCGAGACCCCGCCCGTATGTACACATACGTGGCCGTATTTTCTTTCTTGCACCCTGACCGCTGTACGTACATGTACATGCTACGTGCGCGCCTCTAATACGACACGTGCGCGCCTCTACATCGACCAGTATATATGTACGTACACGTTCGCGACCAGAATGACAACGCTACGTACGCTTCGACCAGGTGGGTCCCGACTGTCAGGCACTTCCTTGCGTGCGAAGATGTAGCTGGTGGGTCCCAGCAGTCAGGGGGGGCGAGTCGTTTTGTTTTTTTGCTCGAACGCACTTCCTTGCGTGCGAAGGTGTAGCTGGTGGGTCCCAGCAGTCAGGGGGGAAACATTTTTTTCGCGAAATACGGTGGCCCATCCAGTGGGTCCCCGCTGTCAGGTGGAGGAATAATTATTTTGCACATAATAAGGATGCACTTCCTTGCTGCTACCGTGGACCCAGCTGTCAGCATCTCCACGTACAGTCCACGTCCGATGGATGTCGCTCCTTGACCATGTTGACCATGCCGCGCCGAGAGCACCAGTGTGGTGGACGACGGCGAGGCCTAGCAAGGGGACGATGGGGAGCCGGGGAAGACGCGACAGTGGAAGCCCGCACGGAGAGGAGTACGAGGGTTCACTGTTTCGGCTGCGGTGTGAGGCTGCCGTCGTCGCAGGGCCTGGCCAGCGGTGGGAATAGTAGGGGGCGGTGAGGCCTCCGCGGCAGCACAACCGGCCACGGGAGGCAGGAGCATGCGACACGACCGGCGCTGCTTTGGGCGGCTGGAGCAAGAACACCAGAGGTTGAAGAAGCACTATGGCCGTTGGATGGACATCGTACGGTCACTAGAGCTAGAATCGTTCATATTGACTAAAGTTGACAAAGGCCCCCGTCCCAGTCAACTTAGTAGGCCCACAAGTCAGCCTCCCACCATGGTGGGTCCCAGCTAGCAGGGGGAGTATTCATTTTTTGTGCATAATAAGGAGGCACTTCCGGTGGGTCCGAGCTGACAGCGGGGAACGTTTTTTTTTCGCGAAATACGCTGGCCCATCCGGTGGGTCCGAGCAGTCAGGGGGAAATGTTTTTTTCGTGAAATAACGTGGCCTGTTCGGTGGGTCCCTGCTGTAAGGTGGAGGAATAATTATTTTGTGCGTAATAAGCAGGCACTTCCTTGTGGCCGCCTGGACCCAGCTGTCAGCCTCTCCATGTACAGTACTCTTCCGATGGAAGTCGGTCGTTGACCATGCTGACCACGCCGTGCCGAGAGCACCAGGGCGGTGGTCTGGACAATGGCGAGGCCTAGGAAGGCGACGACGCGGAGCCGGGGAAGACGCGGTAGTGGAAGCCCGCGCAGAGAGGAGTACGAGGGTTCACTGGTTCGGCTGCGGTGTGAGGATGCCGTCGCCGCAGAATAACAGGGGGTGTGGGTGAGTGGAGGGATGGCCTGGCCAGCGGTGGGAGTAGTATGGGGGCGGTGAGGCCTCCGCAGCAGCACAGCCGGCCACGGGAGGAAGGAGCAGGCGGCACGACCGGCGCTGCTTTGGGCGGCTGGACCAAGAAGACCAGAGGTTGAAGAAGCACTACGACCGTTGGATGGACATCATACGGTCACTGAAGCTAGAAACATTTATTATTGACTAAGTTGACAAAGCCCTTGGTACGCTCCAACTTGGTAGGCCCACAGGTCAGCCTCCGAAATGGTGCGCCCCAGATGTCAGGGGGAGGAATCATTTTTGGGCGGCCGAAGCTAAGAATATCCAAGATTGAAGAAGAAGCACGACATCCGTTGGATAGACATCCAACGGCCGCTGCTGCTAGAACCGTGTGTTGACTATAATAAGTTGGCAAAGCCTTGCATACGCGTCAACTTATTTTTTTAGGGAACGCGTCACTTAGTAGGCCCACAAGTGTGTGGCAGAGAACTTATAGCCCATTTGCGTTTTGTAAGAATGTACAACCCATTTTGGAATTCTAATGGAATTTACAACAGCCCATTTACAGTTTGTTAAAAGTACAACCCATTTTCTAGCTAGGATAATGATTAATAATTTCAACCAACCGTCGAAGACAGAATTCAATAAAATTTCCCACATTTTGATGGGCTCCAAAATATTTTTATCCCGAAATTTCTAGTCAGATTAAATATAAATTTGTATTACGTAAAAATCCAACGAAACATTGCGCGCGCAATAATGAAAATTTAAGATTTTCAAAATCCATAAATAATATTTTATAAACTAATTTCGTGTTTGGTGCATTTTTTATAGTTACTGCCCAGTTTTTATAATTACATCCCATTTATTATTTTTTAAAGCGCATTTTCCTGTTAATCCTAATGCATCCCTCCTAGCAAAGATTTGCAGCCCAGCGGGGCGGAGAATAACAAGTTGACTTGCCTGGGTATTCCTCAAAAAGACATATAGCTGGGCTAGCCATTTTCATCTTGAAAAAATTAGTATCTGGGCTGGATATCTGGCCTGGGCTAGACGGGCCACAGCCCGCCCAGTTAATACCCTGCTCTCCTCTGAACAACAACGAAATCATCACCAAGAAAAACTCTGCAGTGCTCACGCCTCAAAAACACAAATACTGCTCGAGCTGCTTGGTCCCAGTTGTCGGCCGCACCTTGTGCAATTCTCTCGTTTATATTGAATACATAGGTTGACAATGGTGTGGGACCGTGATGTCAGGAAACCAGGAGAAAGCAAAAAAAAATAGTTGTACAAAATAAGGAGGCACTTGCGTACGTACGGCTATGGCCCTAGTGGGTCCCTAGTGTCATCCAGTCAAAATAAAGTCATCTCCTGAATCCTCATGTTCGTTGACGATGTTAACAATGCTCGACGCCACGGCGAGCGCAACAACTCGAAGGACAACGGAGAGGGCCTCGCGGGCCCTACTGATGGTCTGATACAACGCCCGCTACTCATTTAGGAAGCCAGGATCATCGGACACCTATGAGCACCATCGAGAAACTGAGACGACATGAAACGGTAAGGCCGCGCTTGGGAGCCCTGGTTTATTTCAAACCTGTATTAACATACAAGTGTAATTTACTCGTCATCGAAAACAACACGTAAAATACAGGCGTAATGAAACCGAGGGCCCGAGGTCTGTAAGTAAAACCGGCGGGTTACGCGTGTAATTTGAGAGACCAGTGTATATTTTACGAGCACTGCTATATGGACGACATTACCAGACGATACATGCACGACGTGCGTATCATGCCATCCATGGGCAAGGCTGAAACATCAGCTAACGGCTGGATTAGCAATCGTCCGAGTGTCGTTCAGCGTTTTTATCGTGTGTCAAGTACTTCTAATATTTTACTAGTCGAAATCGACCAACCAAGCGCCTTCGCCCGAGACCATCTGCTTTAATTTACGAGTGTCAGTTTTACAAGCGGTTTTGGTTGGAAAACGACGATCCAATCACGGCCTAATATCATGAGTTGGTCGGAAGATCATATGGTTTCATGTCTAACCTACCCGACTTGTCGTATAGGCTATGAATGAAACATCAGACGATGAACTTCTTAAGCACGGAAACAACATAAGAGGATGATCTTCTTAACAAGCAAATCACTGGCATTAGATCGACATGCAAAACAATACGAAGCATTATTCTTAGGAGGCACGGTGAACAGCTCGTGATGCCGCATGCCACAACATTCCAAGCTCAACTTTGCAATCAAACACAAGGCATGGCATTACATAGACAATATTCAGAACAAACTCTTAACACAGGAATATCTTAGCAGAGTAACTATTTACTTCTAAAATGAACACAGGAATAGGAAAAAACACTCGACGCTGCTCACAGCAAGGGCGTCCCACTCAAAAATATCAAATGCATGTCTTCTGGCAAACATCAATGAGCAAATTTTGACAAGGTTTTCCAATTCCAATATATTAAACTAACGTCTTCTTACTAACATCAATGATTAAACTTTGACAAGCTTTCCCATTCAAAATATGTAATGTCTATGATCGTGGAGTCCTGTCGCTTCTTGCTAACATCAATGATTAAACTTTGACAAGCTTTTCCCATTCAAAATATGTAATGCCTATGATTGTGGAGTCCTGTCGCTTCTTGTACTTGTTTGGGAACTTCTTGCCCAGGGCACTCCACGTGTTGTTAAATTGCCAATGGTCTCTACAGACTTGTCATGTCACCGGTGTCTAATATTTATGGCATCGGCTGTAGAAATGGAGGGATTCGGTGCCAAACTAAGAAAAGGTGAAATTGGCACCTCTTTTGGCCTACATAGTGGAAGGCCTAATAGTCTGTAAAGCTTCTCGGTCATTCCTTCTGTAATGTAGTGTAAACAATGACTGCTTCTTTCTGCAAAGTGGAACGACCAACTGGACTCAGTAATGCAGCAATTTGCCTTGGACACATTGGCTCCTTTTGTGTAGTTGAACTAAAATCGAAGTCGGAACAAAACCGAGCTTTAATTTTGATATCCCTGTAAGCAACAAAAGGTATAAGGGAAACGCTTAATGAGAAATAATGGTTGATGACTTGTATTCCTAGAAGAAAAACATCTACCGATCTACCTTATCTTCATGGGAAACAAAGCAGGAGAGTAGCAATTCTCAATCAGTGTGATTCATTCATATTAACTGAGACATTATCTTAACAATGCCTTGTTTCAAGATGTATAAAGAACGAAAAAGCAGAAAAGTATCATTCCTAAAACAATGCGACTGATTCATTTTAACAGAGACATTATCTTAACAATACCTTGGTTAAACATGTAGAAAGAACTACAAAGCAGGATAGTACCATTTGTAAAACATTGTAAGTCTCTAACTGATATATAATAACAGAGACATTATCTGAACAATACATTTCTTAAACATGTACTCTGGCTGATCCCTAACAGAAATGGTACTCCTGCCGATCCCTAACAAGTGTTTGCAGTTTTGAACTAAGATTCAGTTCCAGGGTAGAGTGGGCGCAACAATAGTATGTGCTTCCATTTACTTATAAAGGGGGTGATGCAGAGTTTGTTGTAACAAAGCAACAAGCATCATGCCTGGGTTGGTTCCATTTTTGTTCACTACTTAATGGGAAAAGACAAGAATACAATAGCTTCAATTCAACATTTATTTAAAACAGTACCAATACAAGTAGCACAACATCTCAAAGCACACTGCACAATCATGTGGATGAAGGCCTGTATTGACCTTTCATGAGACCGACAACGATAAAATATGAATATGCCGACATGAATAGGAAATCCAATCTCATTTTGTGCAGTTGCACTGAAATCATGCAAAGTGTTTCATGTAGCGAAGCAAAATGTCGCAATAACAACAAGTTGAATAGATATCCTTGTATAAACAGAGGCAAAAAAGGAATCAATTACTGGCTAATAAAGGAGGATGAAACATGCGGCCACAAAAATGGTAATCCCGCCAATCCCTAACAAGTGTTGCAGTTTTGAAATAAGATTCAGTAGTTAATTCTGAGAGTGGCATCAATTACTGGCTTATAAAGGGGGTGATGCTAAATTTGTTGTAACAAAGCAACAAGCATCATGTCTGGGTTGGTCCCATTTTTGTTCACTACTTAATGGGAAAAGACAGCAATACAATAGCTTCAATTCATCATTTATTTAAAACAGTACCAATACAAGTAGCACAACATCTCAAAATACACTGCACGATCATGTGGATGAAGGCAAGTACCAACCTGTCATGACGCACACAAGATCACGTACGAATCTGCCAACACGAATAGGAAATCCAATCTCGTTTTGTGCAGTTGCACTGAAATCAAGCAAAGTGTTTCGCGTAGCGAAGCAAAATGTCACAATAGCAACAAGTTGAACAGATATCCTTGTATAAACAGAGGCAAAAAGGAATTAATTACTGGCTAATAAAGGAGGATGAAACATGCGGCCACAAAAATGGTAATCCCGCCAATCCCTAACAAGTGTTGCAGTTTTGAAATAAGATTCAGTAGTTAATTATGAGAGTGGCATCAATTACTGGCTTATAAAGGGGGTGATGCTGAATTTTTTGTAACAAAGCAACAAGCATCATGTCTGGGTTGGTCCCATTTTTGTTCACTACTTAATGGGAAAAGACAACAATACAATAGCTTCAATTCATCATTTATTTAAAACAGTACCAATACAAGTAGCATAGCATCTCAAAGCACACTGCACAATCATGTGGATGAAGGCTTGTACTGACCTTTCATGAGACGACCAACATAAAATCTACCAACACGAATAGGAAATCCAATCAAGTTTTGTGCAGTTGCACTAAAATCAAGCAAAGTTGCCGGTGTGACATTTAAGTTTTCTATAGCAACAAGTTGAAAGTTGAATAGATATCCCTGTTTTAAGAGGCAAAAAAGAAAACAATTACTGGCCAATAAAGGAGGATGAAACATGCAGCCACAAAAAGAAGCATCTACCTTATCTTGAGGGAAAACAAAGTATAGGACAATAGCATTTCTAAAACGGTTGCATTGATTCATATTAAGAGAGAAATTCTTTTAAAACAGATCAATAGTTAATTCTGAGATTAACAACAGCAAAATAGCTGCATGGGACATGCCAACACCATGTGCGTCCACACGAATAAATGGGTGATGTAGAGTATGTAGCCAAGCAGCATATATGCGCTGGTCCCATATTTGTTCTCTTTGAACCTTCTTCCTATGTGAGGGCAACAAATCTAGTCGTGCACAAACTACCCGACCCCCCAGTTTCTTTCCCTTTTCAACAAAGAGATCGGTTCCTTACAGATCTGTGTACTGGGTTACCCCCTTTTCCCCTTTTCGACCTACAAAGCGGCTGGATAGCTAGTCTATACTACTTTCCGCCCCTCCTTTCCTCATTGAACCACGTCCTAGATTCTTGCTCCAGCCCACCACACCCTTCTTTCCTCTTTGAACCAAGACCTAGATTCGACTACAGATCGAAAAAGACCCACATGCAGCTAGAGCAACCATAGTTTCAAAGAAACTTATACCTTAGGATCGTCGAGATGTGGCAAGGCGTGCGGCGGGAGGTCGGATCTGCCCACACTACATACGGCAGCGAGGAAGAAGGGGTCGGTGGCCCTCCTACACAGGCGCTGGGTGAAAGAGAACAGCGCAGCCGGCAGTGGATTGCCTCCCTCGCCGAAGGCGATAGAGTGAACGCTGCACCTCCTCCCCTTCCCAGTGCGACGGGATACGGACGCCTCCTTCATCAGCTGTGAGGGGGGGAGAGAGACAAGAGGCCAACACAGTCTTGTTTAGATCTTGTGAAGAGAGGGTGAGAGACTGTGAATATAGCAAACCCTAGCAAATGAACGCTGAGGCTTCAGCATGTAACATATATGTAGTGCGGCGAGCGTGTGGAGAGTGGAAACCCTAGCGAACATGCGCTGAGGCTCCCGCTTATATATACACTACTGTAGTATGGACTGAGCTCCGGTGCCTTCACTGCACCTGCTTTTGGCTGTATGACAGGTGAGCCAGCCACATTTTGGGCCCACCTGTCGTAAATCCAAAGGCAGGTGCACTAAGTCAATGAAGCTGCGTCCGTGTTGTTAATTATATATGCAGCAATATTAACGTACATCATCTCTTGTTTGCACACGTCCGGACCACTGCCACGGCCGGTCCTGACCAACCCGAACCCTCTTCATCACCCGCAAGTGCTTCCCGCCCAAAACGGTCAGTGCCGCATTCATGCCCGGCCAGAGCGGACGCGACCTCTCACTGGTGCTGGCATTGAAGCGGTGCACCGGCCGAGAGAGCATCGCCTGCGCCGCTTCCGGGTGCACGCGACTGCTCCACGTTCAATGGTCGTAATAGCCGGCTACAACATGTGCAATCTCTTCCAGTAGTAAGTTCTTAGGAGTCTGTGCTACAACTAGTTGTCCTCCCCCAACTCGTCAATCTCTTCCAGTAGTGCTAGTACTCCATGGCGTGATCCATCAACAAGCAGGCGGGAAAGTTATGGTATACTACTCGGTTTGCGGTGAGTGGCATGCCGAGCGACCGTGTGGGGTCGAGCCGTGGAGGAGGGTGAGACACGAACACGGCAGACATGATTTAAACCTTGGTTTTGCTCGATGGCGCGATCCAACGAAACGAAACGTTGGTTTTCTCCGTTTCCATTTTTTCTCTGGAAAAACGGAAACTTTTCCACTCCATTTTCATTCCTATTCCAAGGTTGCCCCGTTACAACATTCCATCAAATACAAAGGAAAACTAACACGCATGCTGATGCATCTCAATGATTGACAGATCATAGCCAATATTTACTTCACAACTAAAGAAAAAAGTTGTGAGAGCATGTATGATAGAAAAACTACTGATGGGGTCACTATGACTTAAACCCTAAACCCTAAACATGATTTAATTTCCTGGCCAGGTAGAACCTGTCGAAGGAAAGACGACTGGCACCCTCGGATCATACGATGCTTTTGTGCAGTTCCACTAAAATCGACCTGAGCATCCCTGATGGCAAAGATATTGAAGAAGTGTGATTAGAATAATAGTACTGGCACTAGTTCATGAGACATAAACTCATCACAAGTAGAAGCCGGTAGAAGTAGAGAAAGATCGACATGGAGATGGAGCTACAGCAGTGGAGCAAGCCGGCTCCAAAAGGAAGATGGACTACCTGGAACGCCGGGCTGTAGCTAGAAGGGCGGTTGGGATGCGGCATCGGCCCATACCGCGGTGACCCCCGATTGGGACGCATCGACTGTGGGTTTTCTCCCTCGCTGATGTTGACCGCGTCTACGCAGAACATTGTTCCCTTCCCCCAGCTACGGGGTCAGGCCCGTCGTTTTATGCTTGTGAAGAGAGCAACCTAAGCAAGCAGGCTTGTAGCTTAGGCTCCTGCTAGTGTATATATAGTGGTTTTCTTTTTCTCTCCATATCAACCATTTTATATTGCGTACGTGTCATTCAAGAGTGAAATGATGGTTGCTTCTTCCGACTAACTTACTATGTGATTTGACTGCTCCTTAGTGGCCCCTACACGTACTCCCCCTACGTGTATGCAACAGTCACATGTACACATGGACGCAAAAATGCGCGCGATGCCCTAATGCATGCATGTCCGAGCACACGACAGAACACACACGGTCACGCTCAAGTGCTCAACCTACACGTGCATGCACACACATACTCGGTCAGGGTGAGCTAGTGACCGTATGAACACCGGAAAATATATATATTGAGCGCAATGACCGTATTATGAAGTCCACTGAACGTATTTTTGCAAATATACAGTGATAGACAGTGTATTTATCTCGTTTGAAATTAAGCCATATTAACCAGAGAGGAGGCAGCATGGACTAGCATTACTTTGATGTGTCTCGTCAACTTGCCGAACGAGGAGAAGGTTGCAGGACGGGAGAAGCTTGCGCGCGGTGGCTCGCAGGACAACGAGAAACTTTTGACTAATGCAAGCTCTCCCTCGCTCAGGCGGTGGACATGCAACAGTTACTTTGGTGTCAGATTGCCAGAAGCATACACTATACTACTAGTGCTATTATTGTTCGACTTCCCGAACAGCCAAGCGCAAAGTTTACTAGTACTACTACTATAGTCCATAAAGGTACGTACTATACTAGTACTAGGAACCGGATGGAGGATCGTCTACACTCTTATTATAATTTTAAAATGTGATAAAGCAATCTTCAACACATTTGGTTCTCTTCGAGGGTTCTCGCATGTGATAATGGAAGTTGATTGCATGGAACACTCGCCACAATTCTCGCTTAATTCTGGCTCATATCCTGTTACAAATAGTAGCGCTCAGTAATATTTCCTCTTTTTTGTTATTCAACATGTAAACAGGTCAGCAAACCTTGTGGCGCATCTTCGTGCGAACCGTGCTTGCTGCACTTTGAATGTGGCCGAGAGCTGGCTTGATGAAACACCTCGCTTCCTGCTTCTTTTTTGCGGGGTACCTCGCTTCCTAGTAACCAGTGTCTTGGCTGATCGTCCTAAGAATGCTTATATATGAATAAAGCTCTCTCATTTACCTGCAAAAAGATTAAGCTATATTAACCGGAAAGGAGGGAGTATGGACTAGCACTACTTTTTGGTGTGTCCTGTCAACTCGCAGAACAAGGAGAAGCTTGCAGGACAAGGTGAAGCTCGCTTACGCCTTTTGACTAGTGCAACCTACCCTCGGTGGACATGCATCAGTCCATTCGGTGTCAGATTGTCAGAGGCATACACTGTAGTACCCAACATGCGGAGTACCATCATTGTTCGACTTCACGAAGGGGCGAAGAGCCAAGCGCAGTAGTACGCATACTTGGTTTTGCACCTTCATACTACTCCACCCTCCGTCACAGTTTACAGGGTGCGCTTCATTATGATGCATTTCTCTCAATGCATTTCCACCACCAGAGAGGCTTTAGACACGTTTGGTTTAATGCTCAATTAATTAGGGCGTTGTAACCGCAATCAAGTCCACAATTTTCTCTCCATGTACTGTAC
The DNA here is from genome assembly GCF_002162155.2 of Triticum dicoccoides. Classification (NCBI taxonomy): domain Eukaryota; kingdom Viridiplantae; phylum Streptophyta; class Magnoliopsida; order Poales; family Poaceae; genus Triticum; species Triticum dicoccoides. Next base: position 254,921,052 of record NC_041384.1, on the reverse strand, counting down.
TACTACAGAGTGCATGCATGTGTGTACCCAGGGTGGAAGCACTGCGTTCATGTGTGTACGCATTATTCCCTCTAGTAATAGACGCCGTGCTATAATTACCAATGCTATTTTTCAGGCCGATAGCTAGTCGCCTTGGTCCCATAGATTATTTTCTTTTTTCCGAAGTGCGCTGTATAAACAGTGACAGATGGAGTAGTATGAGCGGATTCAGAGAAGAGCGTATTGATGGTTGCTTCTTCAGAGCAACTTACAGTGGGAAAGGTGGGGCTTATGATTTGACTGTTCATTACTCACTATTAATGCGGCACAACGACCGGGCTGAGTCTCCCATGCGGTTGTGCACTACCCCCTCGGTTCTTAAATATACTCCGGAGTATTTGTCTTTCTAGAGATTTCAATGAGTGACTACTCAAATATTTGTCTTTTTAGAGATTTCAAATGGACTAGCACATACAGATGTATATAGACATATTTTAGAGTGTAGATTCACTCATTTTGCTCCGTATGTAGTCACTTGTTGAAATCTCTGTTAAGACGAATAGAATATTTAGGAACGGAGGGAGTACACATACGAAGCAAAATGAGTGAATCTACACTCTAAAATATGCCCATTTGAAATTTGTAAAAAGACAAATATTTAGGAATGAAGGAGTATAATTTTGTGCATGGCACATGGACCCGGATGATGAAGAGGCTTCTGGCAATGCTATCAAGCTTCCATCATTTGTTTACATAATTGACGTACTGTACAAATTCCAGCGACATGAAATTGTACAATGGTGTGAGCTTTCAGCTTTTGTTTCGCGTGTCTTGCCATCGATGCTCTTTCGGAAACAATAAAAAACTAACTTCCTTGCTAATGCATGTCAATTATTAGTAGATCAGAGCTAATAATTACATCACAACTGAAGACAAAGTTGTGAGAAGGTGTTAAATTAAAATTGATCCATGCTTTCATTAGCAGCAACGTCCCCCCAGCTCTGTCTAAATCAACAAGGCATGTTGGGAAAAAATAATTGTCTGGAGCATGCAACATTCCGATCATTTTGTGCAGTTCCACTAAAATAGAGCTGAGCGTCCTTGTTCCAAAGATATCAAGTGTGATTACGATAATAGAGGACTGCTGATGAAACAATAAACACACAAATAGAAGCCGGTCACCCTTGCAGTCTCTCTTAAGACTAACTAGTTGGAGAAGATTAGGCTCGGAGTTGGATGAGGAGGATAGAGCAAAACCAATATCCCTTTGTGCAGTCGCACTGAAATGTAGAGACGTTGCCTGTGTGACATTTTAGTACAACTGCACAAAACACTCTTAAGAAAAAAGTGATTTGTGCAGTTCACCAAAAGGTCGCAATAGCAACGAGGTGAAATGGATAGCCCTGTTTGCAAAAAAGAGGTAGAAAGGAAACAATTATTGGCCAATAATAGTTGATGACACATGCGACGACAAAAAAGCATATTCCTTGTCCTAAGGGAAGATAACAACACGGTTGTGTTTGTCTAAAATAGTGTGAGGACGAGAATGCAATATGGAAATACACCGGACGAGCTACTTTTTGGGCAAAGAACTATGGAAGATACACATGCAGAGACGTGGGAAAACGGGCAATGGAGCAAGGCCGAAGGGGACACCTGGAGGTCATCGGGATGTAACTAGGTGAGCGGCGGCGGGCGGAATCTGCGAGCAGGTGGCGTAGGCCCTGCCGCGTCGGAGCTTGGTCAGAGATAACGACGTGTACCGCAGATCGGGACATGCTGCCTCAGCGCCGTCAAACGGAGAAACGATGCACTTCCTCCCTTTCCCCCGGCGGACGGGATGCGGCCGGATCAGTGACCAACGGTGAGAGAGAGAGAGAGGCCACCGCACTCCCTTTCCCCCGGCGGACGGGATGCGGCGGGATCAGTGACCAATGGTGACAGAGAGAGAGAGAGGCCACCGCACTCCCTTACCCCCGACGGATGGGATGCGGTCGGATCAGTGACCAACGGTGAGAGAGAGGCCACAGGAGCCTTGTGTGAGATACTCTGAAGAGCAGACTACATTTTCCTCCATAAAAATCGTTTTATATTCTGTGTACGTGCCATTGAGCGCTATAACTTTATTTAAAAATAATGCGGCAACGCGTCAAGTCGAACTTTGTTTCGTGCACACGTGGTACACGACCTCCCTAGGTAAACAACTGCTACATGCATTCAAATTAGCACGTGGGCTGCCGTTTCGTAAAGAAATGAGCTCCACCATGTACCCGCGCGGGTGTGGCTGGGTACGAAGCGTGAGTACGTGCACGGTGCACCTATTCTCTTCTTGTATACATACACCACCTACGTGGGGTTGTGTGAGAGAGATACAAACCTAGAGAGATATAGTGTGTGGGTTCTTGAGAGTTTTTCTTGTGGGGGAGGGGGTCAATCAAAAAATTTAACATATGCAATGTGTGTGAAATAGAGTCCTGGATATAACATATATATATATATATATAGAGGGGGCGATCCACGAGAAGAGAGTGGAGGTATCATCGGCTTGAGGTGTCCATAGAATCGAAGATAGGGATGATGTGTGTGCGTGTGCGCGCGCGCGATCGATAAAGTGTGCCATCGAATTTGTGTGTGCCCATGTCAAAGATATAGAGTGGCTGGCCTACTAGAACGCGAGATGGGACATGTGCAGTTTGTCTCTGTGGCATGGATACCTACCTGCAGCGCTCGACTATTGGTGTGTGGTGGGGGAAGAGGGAGGCCCAATTAACTATAGAGGTACAATGGCTGGTATATGTGTGGAGGAGGAGAGAGGCCTACCTCATGTATTAAGGAGATCGATATGCCTCATGTATTAAGGGAGATCGATCGGCATCCATGCATATGTGCAGGAGATGAATAAGGTTGGGAGAGAGACAGAGCTAGAGTGTTGGAGGGGGTGGTAGTGGAGTTGCTTCTAACAAATGGTGGGATAGGCTTGCTAGACAAACGGAGGGCACGCCCGCAATAGCAATAAGAGAGGAGATGGCTGCTTGTTGTCTGTGCACATGCGTGTGAGAGACGGGTTAGGAGGCATGCACGAATGATGAGGGGGGACGATGTGGCTGTGGTAAGCAGACGTAACTACATAGGAAGATCAATCGCCCTTTGTAAAA
>NC_041384.1:254915564-254917716 GCF_002162155.2 Triticum dicoccoides | reverse complement strand
GATAGAGAGAGAGAGGGATGCATGTAGGAGGTGGTACGAGAGGCATACTATATCGAGGGGGAGGAGTGTGCGAGTACGAGAACGATGAAATGAGTGGTGGGAGTGAGGCATGGACGGTGACAAGAGAAGAGGGGAAGCTTGTGTTTGTGGTAGGCACACCTGGCTAGAGAGGCATATCGATCGATGTGTGCCGTAAAGAAGGAGCTGGGGGGGGGGGCTACACACACCGTGGGTGAACAACCTAAAGTGAAAAGACGAATTTGCATGATGGAGCTAGAGAATGCTGAGGGAGGTGAGAGGGATGTGGGCGTGTGCATGCACAAGAGAAAGTTAGCGCTAGCTACAAAGATAAGAGGGTTGTTTGGGTGTAAAAGACGAATAGAGATCATATATACTTCATTATAAAAAGCGAATTCAGATATTTGAAGAATTTATCATAGTGTTTCAAACCGACGGATGTGTGAATATATATAACAGTGATACACATGGTGTGGTTATGAACATGGTATACTACATTTAATATATTTTATCTCTACTCTTATAAAAAACGGAGTTGTTGATGATGGTGTGCCTGCCATCCTGCATTATAGGCCGTCTGATTTATATCTGGCGGATAGCAAGGAAACTATGATGGTTGAAGTTGGCAACAATCATGATTGTAGATTCTTATTGAAATAGAGAAATGAATTCAAATTTAGTTCGAATTGTAGCGGTAGTATAGACATTTGGAATGCACTAAAATGTTGGTATGAGTAGGTTACATGCATTATACAACAAGTGAAAACATTTAATCGGACATAACATGGATTCATACTTCCTCCTTCCATCTATATAGGGCGTAATGAGATTTTTAAGACCACCTTTGACTATTGACAAGATTAATAGTACATGACATGCACAATGTGAAAATTATATCATTGAAAGAACCTTTCACAGACGAATTTAACGGTGTGCTTTGTGTAAGTTGCATGTCATATATCATTGCTCTAATATTTGGTCAAAGTTAGCATCGAAAAACGCATTAGGCCCTATATAGATGGAGGGAGGGAGTAGCATTGAATAGCATTTGTATAGTAAAATGGGGCAAGACTCTCTCTTTGTGTGGTGTGAATAGTTTTATTTTTTTCATTTTCTTTTTGGTTGAGGGAAGTGCGAATTGATTTGCTACGTACAAGTACAATATTACTACATGTTAGGCTTGTCCCTAAAATTCAACCCGCGTCTTGTTATATCCCGAAAATTCAGATACCGTGCTCCCAAAACCGGCGCCTTCACAACCCGCGCCTTGCTATCCCGAAATTACAACGCGCGCGAAAACTCCCTCCAGCTGCCAAATCCTGACACGCGAAATCCCCCTTCTAACCCTGAGCCGAAAGGGCCGCTAGTTCAAATCGGTGGGGGGTACTTTTGTAACACACCGTACATTTTGGACAAGCGCGTTCCTAAGTCATGCTTCACCCCCTCCCATTGCCCCCTTTTTGCCATTCGAAATCCCAGGCCGCCATAACCTCTCCGCTCCAGCCGCGAAACCCCACCCTCCTCCGCCCGCCACGTCACCGCTGCCCAGCCGGAGCCTCTTCCCCGACGATGTCGTCCACCGCAACAGCTCGACGTCCCTCGTCCACCTCCCCGGATGAGGATCCGTCGTCCATCTCACTGTCCCGCTGGTTCAACTGCCCTGTCCTCCACCTCCAAGGAGCTGCTCCGATGATCGCCTCGTCTATCGCGGCTACTCCATCCCCACAACGCCGCCTTAACCTGCTCCACTGGAACCGCAACATCCTCACCGACTCCTCGGACGAAGCCGAGGCCTACTCGGCGCCACCAAAGAGGTTGTGCACTCATCACATCGCACCTTCTCCTTAACTCGACCTCCCGGCGCCGACGGTGCTCCATCCCGCACCCCCATGGAGCGGCTACCTTGAAGCCGGTGCCGCGGGCGACATCTCCACGACGGCTCCCCCGGTGCGAGGCCCCTTCGGCGGCGGTGTCCATACCAGCCGGATCTACTGCTGCTGCTGCTCCAGCTCTCGCTCGATCGCTCGCTCGCCCAGCTGCTGCTGCTGCTCTCCCCCTCGCTCGTGTTGCTGCTCTGCTCCGATTAAGCCACACTTCAGTTGACTGACTCGACTTTTGGGTCAGTCGATTTTCA
>NC_041384.1:254890960-254915188 GCF_002162155.2 Triticum dicoccoides | reverse complement strand
GAACCACACATAGCGGGGACGGGGGCTCGCCGAAGAGGTACCCGACTATCTATCTTAGGGTTCAGGGTGGGGGGGGGGCTAGAGGGCTGGCCGGGGCGAGTTGTTTCGAGGCGGCAAGGCAGCGCTGGGGCCGGCGGTTCGGCCGGCGGTGGCTGGCGGCTCAGGGGATGCAGGTTGAAGTTGAACCGCAGGCCCTCCCTAAACTACATGTCAAGTGCCTCTCTGGTACCATTGCGTCCAGTTTCGACAGTAGCATTCAGATTCCACAGTAAATTTCAGTTTCGACAGTTAAGTTCAGAGTCAACTTTTTTTACCTCATCTGTTGTAGTCAGGTGGTTTTTGGTGATGTTAATTTTACATCCATTTTACATCATCTATTGGAGATGCTATTAGAATCCCACTTGAGATTGACGATGTCTGTCTTGTGCTGCTTCAGCCTTGACGTCTTACGGCTCACCGGAGCTGCTCCAACGATAGAACGATCCATCACAACAGAGCAGTGCCCTGGACGCCATCTATAGATTCCTTAGATCTTCCTCCACACCTTTGACAGCCACCTCTGCCTCAACTGCTTCAGCGACCAACCCAATGATGCTGAGGTCGACACGGCTACGACAAAGAGGTTGTACACTTGTTGCATCACTTATTACTATACATTCACGTCGATCCATTAGGGCTATTTTGGTTCAACGGAAAAACATCGATCCACTGATTGTTACCATCACTCTAAATTTCTGCATGCTCTCCTTACATAATCTCACCATATTTTTTTCGTATGCATGTTAGATATTGTACACAGTCATGCTGAACATGTAGAGAAAAATAGAAGAGTTTTGCGCGGCAATACAATGTCATGCAGACATCGCTCCATGGTGGGTTCAATGGCAAACCCTCCCCACCCCTCTCCAGATTGTAATCCAGAGGAAGATATCTGTTCTGAGGCGGATTCGGACGCCGCTGACCACTCCTATTTACCCCCAAGGTGTTTGCTCTACCTTGGCATGATGATGTTAGTCATATCATGCATATGTTGCCTTGCAGTGCCTACTTTTGACATCATATATGTCATCTGCTTAGTTTAGACATGTTCTGTAATGCCACCTGTTTAGTTTCTATATCATATATGGGAATTGTGCAGTCTCATGTCTTTTAGCCAGCCATAATATATGTGAAATGTGCAATGCCATCCTGTTTAACCATGCATCATATATTTGAATGATATCTTGCCCATCCTTTTCTTCATTACATTTCCATTGGTAGCTAATGTTTGTACATTAAACTACTCTTCTTGTGAATCAGCCATTTGGGTGGGAGATGGAAAAATCTAGAGTGAAAACAAGGCCTTCAGAGCAAACAGTGCTAACTGTCAAAGCAGATCTCTTGTTGGGTCCCGATAGCTCCTCAGAGATGGATTCAGAGACATATGACCAGTCCTATTCCCCCACTGAGGTGTATGCTCTAACTTGGCACGGTTATACTGCTCATATCATGCATACGGTGTCTTGCATTGCATAGTTTAGACATCATATACACAATATTCAACACCCTGTTCTTAGTTTAGACATCATATCAAATGCCCTCTGTTTAGCATATAAATCATATATGTGAATTAAATGATGCGATCCTGATTACTTAGATAACATGTAGGTGAATTATGTCATGCGATCCTGTTTAGTTATTCATTATATCTTTGAATTATGTTATGCTATGCTATCCAGTTTAGATAGACATCATATATGTGAAATTATGTCATGCTATCCGTTTTAGTTAAACAATATACATGTCAACTATTTCATGCCCTCTTTTTCCACACTATCTATTGCATCTGTCTCTCATACAATGTCTGTACATTCAACTATGTTTCCTGTTTATCAGCCATTTGAATTGGAGCGGGTGATACCAGTATCTAGTGGACTAAAAACACGGTCTTCAAATAAAACAGTGCTACCTCTTGGTGGAGATAGCACCTCGGTTGTACATGCACAAGAACCAGCCCTACCACACATAACCCAAACTCTCGCAGATTGTACCCCTACTACGATGGACAGAGAAACAGCTTCACCCAATCTAACCCCAACCCCAGCCGATAGTACCCCAGTTCCTTTTGACGCAGCACCATCTCCACCACAGAGCTCCCAATCAAGAGCAGTTAGTAAGGCAGCTCCAGTGCCCAAAGGGCCAGTACTATCACGGCGAACCCCAACTCCACCAGTTAGTACGCCTATTCCTGTGGAGGAAGCACAACCAGCTAGTCGTAGTTTAGCATCTATCGCATTTGATGTTGTTAAATCATATGTGCGTATCTTCCCATCTTGGAAATATTATACTGAAGATGAAGGAAAATGCCAGTTGCAGGTGTTTGTCCAGGAGTTATGTGTAAGTAATGTTATTCATGGAAATTACTTTGCTTTGTCCCATACATCCTACCTCCATGATGGTTATAATACTCAGGATGAGGTAACCTGTGCTAATACCTCTGCTATCTTCAAGAATGCTTGGTGGCAGTATCGGAATTACCTGAAGAAAACGTACTTCACCGGCAAAGAAACTCATCAAATTCCCTTACGTTCTCCTGAGACACATTTACTGGACGATGACTGGGAACGCCTTGTTCTGTACTGGTCCCGAACCAAGAATGTGGTAAGGTCTATGAGCTCATTTTCTATTTTTAAGTATTATATTCTTGCGTCTTACTGTACTCTGTTCATGTAGAACAAGTGCCTAAACCTGAAGAACAACTATTCTAATTTAAGATTCCATTGCTACCATAGGACATAGATATATGTTTGTTTGATGCTTTTATTATGTACTAGTACTTGGCAATAGAAGACTTGGTAGTTTAATCCTGTCCACCTTACTAATGAACTGGTTCATCGAAATGAGTTTCATATACTAGTACATGCTAAACTTGTTATGTGTCTGCTTGTTTCTTCTTTTAGAATGCTGACAGAATATTGGGGAAGAGTGCCTTATTAAGCAACGATAAAGGAAGTAATGCAGATAAGGTTCAGGATAGTGACACATGCTGTCTTGGTTTAGTGTTGGAGTTACTGGCCACTATAGCTTGCACAAGCTATTCAAACTCACTGTCTGAATCAGTTCGGTTTCTTGAGTCTCAACTACAAGCTGAAAGACATCGATCAGCTGTGCTGCGACAAGAAGCGGAAGGACTGCGGAAGTCCCTGGAGCATTCAGATGCATACTTTCTGGTGCAACAGCAAGCGTTGGAGGATTTTAGCGCTAAACAGGACAAAGCTAATCAACTTGCTAAGCTTATTGCCAGCATGGTGGATACCCAGGATAACGTTTCTTGAGCTCTTCTGAAGTTGTTTCATATATGCTCTTGTTTTGTTGCCGCGTTTTTTTGCACTGGTGGTCAATTTTGACGGCCAGTGTATATGATATGCTGCTTTGTTCCCTATATTTGCACTGGTGGCGAACTTTGATGCCCAGTGGATGTAATATGTGTAATAGCCGTGATAGCCTAGAGTTAGTTGCTTGCTTATTTATTTCCTTGTCGTCTTGTTTATTTGTTTGCTTGTAGTCATTGCAGTTCTTTTTCCGCAGTTAACTAGTGGTTGCAATAACCTATTTTTTAAAACTAGGTCACAATAACCATGGGCTAATATTTACTGTAGTGACACTGGGCCTCCTACGGGCCGTAGAAACAGTGGGCCGTCTACGGGCCGTAGAAACAGTAGGCCTTCTACGGGTCGTAGAAACAATGGGCCTTCTACGGGCCGTATCATCAATGGGCCTTATACGGGCCGTATGATCGATTGGCCAAACATGGGCCAATAAGAGGCCGCATTATGGCCGTAAACGGGCTAGAGTTGGAATCGTCCGTTCATGGGCCGACCGTAACGGGCCATTGTTAATAGGCCGTATTTGATGACGCTACGAAAATGGCCCAACGTATTAACGGACCACAAACGGGCCGACTGTAACCACGGGCTGAATTTGGCCCACAAGCAGAAAATGACAGTAATGGACCGTAAGTAAACGAATGCTCGAAATGAGCCCAAGAATAAATGGGCTCTGAGAAGGACAAAAGATAACATGGGCTAGAAATGGCCCAATGGAATAACGGGCCGTTAATGGGTATGAAGTGATACACTGTTCATTATGGGCCAGTTTCACCACGGACCGTTAATGGGTGTAAAGTGATACACTGTTCATTACGGGCCAGTTTCACCACGGGCCGTTAATAGGCCAAGAGTTACATAGGGCCTCATATGGGCCGAAAGACGTCATGGGCCATACATGGGCCAGAAGTGAAAACGGGCTGGAATCATATTGGATGGCCCAGATGACGCTACTGGGCCTAATTCGGATAGGGCGTAATGGGCCTTGGGTCAGCGGGCTGTAAATGGGCTATCTGTGAACAGGCCGTTAACAGGCTTTCCATGGGCCGGCCCGCCACCTTTTGACCAAGTCAAACGGGCCGGCCTTTTTAGAGGAATGGGCCTCTGTTGGGCCGTGCCACGTGTCGACGTATCATAGGCGCCTATCTGACCCACTGACGAGCTGACAGGTGTTTTGTCCGGCCAATAAGAATTTTACACGTGGAAATTTCCCATTGGTCGGGGTTGTTAACGGGTTATCGGATCCAAAACCCGACCCGATAGCTTAACGACGTTCCGTTATGGTGGATGCCACGTGTCGGTCACCCTTGATGAAAGCACTTCTGTGACACGTGATTTATCGTCATGGAAGTGGACACTTCCGTGATGATAATTTTGGTAATGTCACGGAACACTTCTACGACAGCACAGGTATGACTATCTTGATTCTGTCATAAATTTGTCATGGATGTACATGCATGACAAAAAATGCGACCTACTGTGACAAACACATATCATCACGGAAGTGTATTTTTTTTGTAGTGACGCTAGCCGTTGTTCCCCATCTTGACCAGATCCAAGGACTCCGCCGCCTCCAGCCACCTCTCTGCGGTCGTGGCGCCGCTGGAGGTTCCCTGCCCCGCCTCTGCTTCAGTCGAATGGGGAGGACAACGCGCCCCATCTTCCTCTGCTCCAACACACGCCTTCGGTGGCCTCCTCATCAACAACGCCCGGTGAGCAGCAGCTCCACCGCGACCTCGCCCGCGCCTCCCTCTATCTTTTTCCTTCCTTTTCCTCTGTGATGCTCTCTCTCTCTCGCTCATGATCTCTCTATCTCTCTCCTTTGCCACGAGCAGGAAGACCATGCCGCCATCACCTCCTCCACCGGATCTCATTCACTCTAAAATTGTGTATAGGGCAGAACGGTACCAAATCCAAAATATGCACATGGGGATTTTCTGGAATTGTTGTTTGTTGTTTCCGGCCTCATTTAAACTTCCCTAGATAGGTAGATTAATTATGCTTCACCCCTTGCCATGTTAACCAACATTTAATATTGATGGGTAGCATAAACGAGAGTGAACTAAATAATTGGATGTTATGTTTTGTCTATATGCAACTCGTTGCATATTGAGCTCCACTTAATTTGTAGTATTGTTTGTTACACTATGCCATGACCCATTAAACCGTACAGGCATCATACTTGATTGTGCATCATGCCATGTTCAAGTGGGATTTCAGGCAAGATGATCATTACCCTTGATACCACTACTATTTTTGCTTGCTAATTGTCTCGATGCTATCGCTATGTCACGCTACCTACCACTTGTTATCAAGCCTCCCAAATTGCCATGATAAGCCTCTAACCATTTTCACCATCCTAGAAAACCATTGTTTGGCTATGTTACCGCTTTGCTCAACCCCTCTTATAGCGTTGCTAGTTGCAGGTGCAATGCAGGTTGTCCATGTTGGGACATGGATATCATGGGATATCACAATACCTCTTATTTAATTAATGCATCTATATACTTGGTAATGGGTGGAAGGCTCGGCCTTTTGCCTGGTGTTTTGTTCCACTCATGCCGCCCTAGTTTCCATCATACTGGTGTTATGTTCCTTGATTTTGCATTCCTAACATGATCGGGGTTTATGGGCCCCCCTTGATAGTCCGCTTTGAATAAAACTCCTCCAGCAAGGCCCAACATTGGTTTTAACATTTACCCAACATAATAAAAATGATAATAAATTTGACGCATAGGGAGTTAGTGCTACCCGAGGTTCGTTATTCAACATAATATAGGGGGGCCAATGCTGAAGGTGCTGGTCCAAACCAGGCAACCTGCGGGGCCACCACGGGGGAACTCGAGGTCTAGTTTTACTCGTAGCTTGACCCATTCGATCGTGTCCTAAGGCGAGATACGCGTGGCTACTATCACGGTGTCGGCACGTCGAGAGGTCTTGCTGGACTTGTTTTACCATTGTCGAAATGTCTTGTGAACCGGGATTCCGATCTTGATTGGGTTGTTCCGGGAGGAGAACTTTCCTCCATTGATCGTGAGAGTTTGTGAAGCACTAAGTTTGGACACTCATGCATGGTTTAATCTTTCGAAAGCCGTGCCCACGTTTATGTGGCAGATGGGAATTTTTAATATCCGTTTGTAGAGAACTTGACACCACATCCGAAATAAAATACACCAACCGTGTGTGTAACCGTGACCGTTTCTTTTCGAGTGAGTTTGAGAAGAGAACATGGTGGGGTTATGTTTGACTCGTAAGTAGTTCAGGATCACTTCTTGATCATTACTAGTTTGCAACCCTTATGTGTAGTTTCTCTCCTTATTCTTGTACTTGTAAGTTAGCCACCATACAAAGCTTAGTGCTTGCTGCAATCTCACCACTTAATCGATTCCATACCCATTAAGCTTTGCTAGTCTTGATACCCATGGTAATGGGATTGCTGAGTCCTCATGGCTTACAGATTACTACAACAATAATTGCAGGTACAGGTAATGCGATGATCTGACGTTAGTGCGATGCTTGCTTGTTTAGAGTTCTTCTTCTTCTTCTTCGATCAAGGGATAGGTTCCAGGTCAGGAGCTTGGGATTAGTCGCATGGATGTCGTTCTTCTTTTTCGTTTGATTTCATCTGTAGTCGGATCCTGCTCTTGTGTATGATGATTGCTATGTATTGATGAACTATTGTATTCATGTTGTAGCTTGTGGCGAGTGTAAGCCTTTATCTTGTATTCTTATCTATTCAGCACAGGGTATGTTGTAATGATATCCACCTTGCTATGTGCTCGAAATGCGATTGTGCCCCAATCATGGATTCATCACATGATTGGGATAGAATCGCATCTTGGGTGCTACAAGTTGGTATCAGAGCCTTACCGACCATAGGAGCCCCTTGATTGATCAAACCGCTGCCATTATTGAGTCTAGAAATAAAACTATTTTGAGTCTAGCCATATATATATATCGGAGAGTAGGAATTCTTTTTCCTCCTCATCGCCTTCGTCGCTCTAGTGATGAATCGTGACGTAGGTGTTTTTGTTTCCATTACTCTCATCTTTTTCACTCAATTTTTTAGGATCACGTGGGTATTGTGGAATCAGTCCGATATGATTGTGACGGGAATTCTTTCTTGCTGCCTCCTGACATTTAGGGGTTATGGCAGTGTCCCGGGGAGGTTAGCTCCAAGGTGTTTTTGTCATAGTTCTTATTGTTTCAGTTCCGGCATACCAGAGGGCGCCAACATCGAAAACTCTTCTATACTCTTTGTGGTGAGAGTAGTTTGGCGACACCCAGTACTGGGGAGAGCAATCAGATGTATTGCCACAACTAGTATATCGAATGTTTTCGAAGGTCTGAGGTAGACGATTTCTGAGGTTTTCTTGGTTATGTATTGACGGATGGATACAGTTGGAGTGTAGGATTTGTTAGTTGTGTGAGATATTTGTGCCTCCCTGTATCCCCAACACCAGATTGCATAACCAGAAAGTTTCGGGAGTTCATAGGTGAGGATTCAAGTAGTTACCCTGGATATCTTTCCAACAGATACATGATATGGGATTGGGGAAATCTCTATCACATGTTTGTTTCCGGCTTATTCTGCAAGCCAAATCCTTTGTTTTGTTTGGTTGTGGTATTCGAGTTGCTTCAATGTCAAGTGTTGATTCCATACCTTTCCTAAGCAGTGTTCTCATATTTCTTTGGGAGTGCTAATCCTTCTTGTTTATCAAGATTGTCATGTCAATTCTTTTGCAACCAGTGCGCTTCTCGTCAAGATGATCCTGTCATTTTCCCCATTTGCAAGATCACTTCTCAGTTTTCTCAACAGTGTCCGTTTCATCCATTCGAAGTTGCATTTGTTTTTTTCTCACCATCCCACCCTCTTCTTCAAGGACTCGTATTTCTTAATCCAGTATCGATTTTATTGATGTGAAGTCTCTTCATTCTTTTCCTTCAATGTTCTAACCCAGTGATTCTCATGAAGATGCTAAGGAAGCCTTAAGTTTATCATTCTTCGTTCTCTTTCTTCTCCGGTGGACTAAATTCAAGTTGGCGGTATTCATCATTTCACCTTCTTCAATTCACATGATTTCCATGTTAGAAGTTCTTATCTAAGCCTCTCTTTGTTGTTCACCTCTTGCTCTTCATTTGTTCCGAAGCGCTGAAGATATCTCAGAAAGTTCGTGTTTCCATTCTTATTCCGTTCAAGGCTATTTCAAGGTTGTTATCTCATTCAAGCCATTTAATTAAACTGGTCCAATGTCTCTTTGAAAGTTGTTCAACGGTGTTTATTTTGAGTGGGCCCTATGAAGGAAATATGCCCTAGAGGCAATAATAAAGTTATTATTTATTTCCTTATAATCATGATAAATGTTTATTATTCATGCTAGAATTGTATTTTCCGGAATCATAATACATGTGTGAATACATAGACAAACAGAGTGTCACTAGTATGCCTCTACTTGACTAGCTCGTTAATCAAAGATGGTTATGTTTCCTAACCATGAACAATGAGTTGTTATTTGATTAACAAGGTCACATCATTAGTAGAATGATCTGATTGACATGACCCATTCCATTAGCTTAGCACCTGATCGTTTAGTATGTTGCTATTGCTTTCTTCATGACTTATACATGTTCCTACGACTATGAGATTATGCAACTCCCGTTTACCGGAGGAACACTTTGGGTACTACCAAACGTCACAACGTAAATGGGTGATTATAAAGGAGTACTACAGGTGTCTCCAATGGTCGATGTTGGGTTGGCGTATTTCGAGATTAGGATTTGTCACTCCGATTGTCGGAGAGGTATCTCTGGGCCCTCTCGGTAATACACATCACATAAGCCTTGCAAGCATTAGAACTAATATGTTAGTTGTGAGATAATGTATTACGGAACGAGTAAAGAGACTTGCCGTTAACGAGATTGAACTAGGTATTGGATACCGACGATCGAATCTCGGGCAAGTAACATACCGATGACAAAGGGAACAACGTATGTTGTTATGCGGTCTGACCGATAAAGATCTTCGTAGAATATGTAGGAGCCAATATGGGCATCCAGGTCCCGCTATTGGTTATTGACCAGAGACATGTCTCGGTCATGTCTACATTGTTCTCGAACCCGTAGGGTCCGCACGCTTAAGGTTACGATGACAGTTATATTATGAGTTTATGCATTTTGATGTACCGAAGGTTGTTCGGAGTCCCGGATGTGATCACGGACATGACGAGGAGTCTCGAAATGGTCGAGACGTAAAGATTGATATATTGGAAGCCTATGTTTGGACATCGGAAGTGTTCCGGGTGAAATCGGGACTTTACCGGGTTACCGGGAGGTTACCGGAACCCCCCGGGAGCCATATGGGCCATCATGGGCCTTAGTGGAAAGGAGAAAGGGGCAGCCCAAGGTGGCTGCGCCTCTTTCCCCTCCCCTAGTCCTATTAGGACTAGGAGAAGGTGGCCGGCCCCCCTCTCTCCCTTCCCCTCCGAGGAATCCTAGTTGGACTAGGATTGGGGGGAGGAATCCTACTCCCAGAGGGAGTAGGACTCTCCTGCGCCTCCCTCTTTGGCCGGCCAGCCTCCCCTCCTCTCCTCCTTTATATACGGAGGCAGGGGCACCTCTAAACACACAAGTTGACACAAGTTGATCCACGTGATCGATTCCTTAGCCGTGTGCGGTGCCCCCTGCCACCATATTCCTCGATAATACTGTAGCGGAGTTTAGGCGAAGCCCTGCTGCTGTAGTTCATCAAGATCGTCACCACGCTGTTGTGCTGACGAAACTCTTCCCCGACACTTTGCTGGATCGGAGTCCGGGGATCGTCATCGAGCTGAACGTGTGCTCGAACTCGGAGGTGTCGTAGTTTCGGTGCTTGATCGGTTGGATCGTGAAGACGTACGACTACTTCCTCTACGTCGTGTCATTGCTTCCGCAGTCGGTCTGCGTTGGGTACGTAGACAACACTCTCCTCTCGTTGCTATGCATCACATGATCCTGTGTGCGCGTAGGAAATTTTTTGAAATTACTACGTAACCCAACAGTGGTATCAGAGCCTAGGTTAATGACGTTGATGTTATATGCACGAGTAGAACACAAGTGAGTTGTGGACGATACAAGTCATACTGCCTACCAGCATGTCATATTTTGGTTCAGCGGTATTGTTGGACGAGACGACCCGGACCAACCTTACGCGTACGCTTACGCGAGACCGGTTCCCTCGACGTGCTTTGCACAGAGATGGCTTGCGGGCGACTGCCTCTCCAACTTTAGTTGAACCAAGTATGGCTACGCCCGGTCCTTGCGAAGGTTAAAAC
Organism: Triticum dicoccoides; assembly: GCF_002162155.2. Classification (NCBI taxonomy): domain Eukaryota; kingdom Viridiplantae; phylum Streptophyta; class Magnoliopsida; order Poales; family Poaceae; genus Triticum; species Triticum dicoccoides. The sequence goes on along the minus strand of NC_041384.1, from coordinate 254,904,513 downwards.
GGAGTCTATTTGACAAACTATCGTTGTGGTTTTGATGCGTAGGTGAGATTGGTTCTTACTTAAGCCCGTAGCAGCCACGTAAAACATGCAACAACAAAGTAGAGGACGTCTAACTTGTTTTTGCAGGGCATGTTGTGATGTGATATGGTCAAGGCATGATGCTGAATTTTATTGTATGAGATGATCATGTTTTGTAACCAAGTTATCGGCAACTGGCAGGAGCCATATGGTTGTCGCTTTATTGTATGCAATGCAATCGCGATGTAATGCTTTACTTTATTACTAAACGGTAGTGATAGTCGTGGAAGCATAGGATTGGCGAGACGACAATGATGCTACGATGGAGATCAAGGTGTCGCGCCGGTGACGATGGTGATCATGACGGTGCTTCGGAGATGGAGATCACAAGCACAAGATAATGATGGCCATATCATATCACTTATATTGATTGCATGTGATGTTTATCTTTTTATGCATCTTATCTTGCTTTGATTGACGGTAGCATTATAAGATGATCTCTCACTAAATTATCAAGAAGTGTTCTCCCTGAGTATGCACCGTTGCAAAAGTTCTTCGTGCTGAGACACCACGTGATGATCGGGTGTGATAGGCTCTACGTTCAAATACAACGGGTGCAAAACAGTTGCGCACGCAGAATACTCAGGTTAAACTTGACGAGCCTAGCATATGCAGATATGGCCTCGGAACACGGAGACCGAAAGGTCGAGCGTGAATCATATAGTAGATATGATCAACATAATGATGTTCACCGATGAAACTACTCCATCTCACGTGATGATCGGACATGGTTTAGTTAATTTGGATCACGTGATCACTTAGAGGATTAGAGGGATGTCTATCTAAGTGGGAGTTCTTTAATAATATGATTAATTGAACTTAAAATTTATCATGAACTTAGTCCCTGATAGTATCTTGCTTGTTTATGTTGATTGTAGATAGATGGCTCGTGCTGTTGTTCCGTTAAATTTTAATGCGTTCCTTGAGAAAGCAAAGTTGAAAGATGATGGTAGCAATTACACGGACTGGGTCCGTAACTTGAGGATTATCCTCATTGCTGCACAGAAGAATTACATCCTGGAAGCACCGCTGGGTGCCAGGCCTGCTGCTGGAGCAACGCCAGATGTTATGAACGTCTGGCAGAGCAAAGCTGATGACTACTCGATAGTTCAGTGTGCCATGCTTTACGGCTTAGAATCGGGACTTCAACGACGTTTTGAACGTCATGGAGCATATGAGATGTTCCAGGAGTTGAAGTTAATATTTCAAGCAAATGCCCGGATTGAGAGATATGAAGTCTCCAATAAGTTCTATAGCTGCAAGATGGAAGAGAACAGTTCTGTCAGTGAGCATATACTCAAAATGTCTGGGTATAATAATCACTTGATTCAATTGGGAGTTAATCTTCCAGATGATTGCGTCATTGACAGAATTCTCCAATCACTGCCACCAAGCTACAAGAGCCTCGTGATGAACTATAATATGCAAGGGATGAACAAGACTATTCCCGAGCTCTTCGCAATGCTAAAAGCTGCGGAGGTAGAAATCAAGAAGGAGCATCAAGTGTTGATGGTTAACAAGACCACTAGTTTCAAGAAAAAGGGCAAAGGGAAGAAAAAGGGGAACTTCAAAAAGAACGGCAAGCAAGTTGCTGCTCAAGAGAAGAAACCCAAGTCTAGACCTAAGCCTGAAACTGAGTGCTTCTACTGCAAGCAGACTGGTCACTGGAAGCGGAACTGCCCCAAGTATTTGGCGGATAAGAAGGATGGCAAGGTGAACAAAGGTATATGTGATATACATGTTATTGATGTGTACCTTACCAATGCTCGCAGTAGCACCTGGGTATTTGATACTGGTTCTGTTGCTAATATTTGCAACTCGAAACAGGGACTACAGAATAAACGAGCACTGGCAAAGGACGAGGTGACGATGCGCGTGGGAAACGGTTCCAAAGTCGATGTGATCGCGGTCGGCACGCTACCTCTACATCTACCTTCGGGATTAATATTAGACCTAAATAATTGTTATTTGGTGCCAGCGTTGAGCATGAACATTATATCTGGATCTTGTTTAATGCGAGACGGTTATTCATTTAAATCAGAGAATAATGGTTGTTCTATTTATATGAGTAATATCTTTTATGGTCATGCACCCTTGAAGAGTGGTCTATTCTTACTAAATCTCGATAGTAGTAATACACATATTCATAATGTTGAAACCAAAAGATACAGAGTTGATAATGAAAGTGCAACTTATTTGTGGCACTGTCGTTTAGGTCATATCGGTGTAAAACGCATGAAGAAACTCCATACTAATGGACTTTTGGAACCACTTGATTATGAATCACTTGGTACTTGCGAACCGTGCCTCATGGGCAAGATGAATAAAACACCGTTCTCCGGTACTATGGAGAGAGCAACAGATTTGTTGGAAATCATACATACCGATGTATGTGGTCCGATGAATATTGAAGCTCGTGGCGGATATCGTTATTTTCTCACCTTCACAGATGATTTGAGCAGATATGGATATATCTACTTAATGAAGCATAAGTCTGAAACATTTGAAAAGTTCAAAGAATTTCAGAGTGAAGTTGAAAATCATCGTAACAAGAAAATAAAGTTTCTACGATCTGATCGTGGAGGAGAATATTTGAGTTACGAGTTTGGTGTACATTTGAAAAACTGTGGAATAGTTTCGCAACTCACGCCCCCCGGAACACCACAGCGTAATGGTGTGTCCGAACGTCGTAATCGTACTTTACTAGATATGGTGCGATCTATGATGTCTCTTACAGATTTACCGCTATCATTTTGGGGATATGCTTTAGAGACGGCCGCATTCACGTTAAATAGGGCAACATCAAAATCCGTTGAGACGACGCCTTATGAACTATGGTTTGGCAAGAAACCGAAGTTGTCGTTTCTTAAAGTTTGGGGCTGCGATGCTTATGTGAAAAAGCTTCAACCTGATAAGCTCGAACCCAAATCGGAGAAATGTGTATTCATAGGATACCCAAAGGAAACTGTTGGGTACACCTTCTATCACAGATCCGAAGGCAAAACATTTGTTGCTAAGAATGGATCATTTCTAGAGAAGGAGTTTCTCTCGAAAGAAGTGAGTGGGAGGAAAGTAGAACTTGACGAGGTAACTGTACCTGCTCCCTTACTGGAAAGTAGTTCATCACAGAAAACTGTTTCAGTGACACCTACACCAGTTAGTGAGGAAGCCAATGATAATGATCATGAAACTTCAGATCAAGATACTACTGAACTTCGTAGATCAACCAGAGTAAGATCCGCACCAGAGTGGTACGGTAATCCTGTTCTGGAGGTCATGCTACTAGATCATGATGAACCTACGAACTATGAAGAAGCGATGGTGAGCCCAGATTCCGCAAAGTGGCTAGAAGCCATGAAATCTGAGATGGGATCCATGTATGAGAACAAAGTATGGACTTTGGTTGACTTGCCCAATGATCGGCAAGCGATTGAGAATAAATGGATCTTTAAGAAGAAGACTGACGCTGATGGTAATGTTACTGTCTACAAAGCTCGACTTGTCGCAAAAGGTTTTCGGCAAGTTCAAGGAATTGACTATGATGAGACCTTCTCACCCGTAGCGATGCTTAAGTCCGTCCGAATCATGTTAGCAATTGCCGCATTTTATGATTATGAAATTTGGCAAATGGATGTCAAAACTGCATTCCTGAATGGATTCCTGGAAGAAGAGTTGTATATGATGCAACCAGAAGGTTTTGTCGATCCAAAGGGAGCTAACAAAGTGTGCAAGCTCCAGCGATCCATTTATGGACTGGTGCAAGCCTCTCGGAGTTGGAATAAATGTTTTGATAGTGTGATCAAAGCATTTGGTTTTATACAGACTTTTGGAGAAGCCTGTATTTACAAGAAAGTGAGTGGGAGCTCTGTAGCATTTCTGATATTATATGTGGATGACATATTACTGATTGGAAATGATATAGAATTTCTGGATAGCATAAAGGGATACTTGAATAAAAGTTTTTCAATGAAAGACCTCGGTGAAGCTGCTTACATATTAGGCATTAAGATCTATAGAGACAGATCAAGACACTTAATTGGACTTTCACAAAGCACATACCTTGACAAAATTTTGAAGAAATTCAAAATGGATCAAGCAAAGAAAGGGTTCTTGCCTGTGTTACAAGGTGTGAAATTGAGTAAGACTCAATGCCCGACCACTGCAGAAGATAGAGAGAATATGAAAGATGTTCCCTATGCATCAGCCATAGGCTCTATCATGTATGCAATGCTGTGTACCAGACCTGATGTGTGCCTTGCTATAAGTTTAGCAGGGAGGTACCAAAGTAATCCAGGAATGGATCACTGGACAGCGGTCAAGAACATCCTGAAATACCTGAAAAGGACTAAGGATATGTTTCTCGTATATGGAAGTGACAAAGAGCTCATCGTAAAAGGTTACGTTGATGCAAGCTTTGACACTGATCCGGACGATTCTAAATCGCAAACCGGATACATGTTTACATTAAACGGTGGAGCTGTCAGTTGGTGCAGTTCTAAACAAAGCGTCATAGCGGGATCTACATGTGAAGCGGAATACATAGCTGCTTCGGAAGCAGCAAATGAAGGAGTCTGGATGAAGGAGTTCATATCCGATCTAGGTGTCATACCTAGTGCATCGGGTCCAATGAAAATATTTTGTGACAATACTGGTGCAATTGCCTTGGCAAAGGAATCCAGATTTCACAAAAGGACCAAACACATCAAGAGACGCTTCAACTCCATCCGGGATCTAGTCCAGGTGGGAGACATAGAGATTTGCAAGATACATACGGATCTGAATATTGCAGACCCGTTGACTAAGCCTCTTCCACGAGCAAAACATGATCAGCACCAAAGCTCCATGGGTGTTAGATTCATTACAGTGTAATCTAGATTATTGACTCTAGTGCAAGTGGGAGACTGAAGGAAATATGCCCTAGAGGCAATAATAAAGTTATTATTTATTTCCTTATAATCATGATAAATGTTTATTATTCATGCTAGAATTGTATTTTCCGGAAACATAATACATGTGTGAATACATAGACAAACAGAGTGTCACTAGTATGCCTCTACTTGACTAGATCGTTAATCAAAGATGGTTATGTTTCCTAACCATGAACAATGAGTTGTTATTTGATTAACGAGGTCACATCATTAGTAGAATGATCTGATTGACATGACCCATTCCATTAGCTTAGCACCTGATCGTTTAGTATGTTGCTATTGCTTTGTTCATGACTTATACATGTTCCTACGACTATGAGATTATGCAACTCCCGTTTACCGGAGGAACACTTTGGGTACTACCAAACGTCACAACGTAAATGGGTGATTATAAAGGAGTACTACAGGTGTCTCCAATGGTCGATGTTGGGTTGGCGTATTTCGAGATTAGGATTTGTCACTCCGATTGTCGGAGAGGTATCTCTGGGCCCTCTCGGTAATACACATCACATAAGCCTTGCAAGCATTACAACTAATATGTTAGTTGTGAGATGATGTATTACGGAACGAGTAAAGAGACTTGCCGTTAACGAGATTGAACTAGGTATTGGATACCGACGATCGAATCTCGGGCAAGTAACATACCGATGACAAAGGGAACAACGTATGTTGTTATGCGGTCTGACCGATAAAGATCTTCGTAGAATATGTAGGAGCCAATATGGGCATCCAGGCCCCGCTATTGGTTATTGACCAGAGACATGTCTCGGTCATGTCTACATTGTTCTCGAACCCGTAGGGTCCGCACGCTTAAGGTTACGATGACAGTTATATTATGAGTTTATGCATTTTGATGTACCGAAGGTTGTTCGGAGTCCCGGATGTGATCACGGACATGACGAGGAGTCTCGAAATGGTCGAGACGTAAAGATTGATATATTGGAAGCCTATGTTTGGACATCGGAAGTGTTCCGGGTGAAATCGGGATTTTACCGGGTTACCGGGAGGTTACCGGAACCCCCCGGGAGCCATATGGGCCATCATGGGCCTTAGTGGAAAGGAGAAAGGGGCAGCCCAAGGTGGCTGCGCCTCTTTCCCCCCCCCTAGTCCTATTAGGACTAGGAGAAGGTGGCCGGCCCCCCTCTCTCCCTTCCCCTCCGAGGAATCCTAGTTGGACTAGGATTGGGGGGAGGAATCCTACTCCCAGAGGGAGTAGGACTCTCCTGCGCCTCCCTCTTTGGCCGGCCAGCCTCCCCTCCTCTCCTCCTTTATATACGGAGGCAGGGGCACCTCTAAACACACAAGTTGACACAAGTTGATCCACGTGATCGATTCCTTAGCCGTGTGCGGTGCCCCCTGCCACCATATTCCTCGATAATACTGTAGCGGAGTTTAGGCGAAGCCCTGCTGCTGTAGTTCATCAAGATCGTCACCACGCCGTCGTGCTGACGAAACTCTTCCCCGACACTTTGCTGGATCGGAGTCCGGGGATCGTCATCGAGCTGAACGTGTGCTCGAACTCGGAGGTGCCGTAGTTTCGGTGCTTGATCGGTTGGATCGTGAAGATGTACGACTACTTCCTTTACGTCGTGTCATTGCTTCCGCAGTCGGTCTGCGTTGGGTACGTAGACAACACTCTCCTCTCGTTGCTATGCATCACATGATCCTGTGTGCGCGTAGGAAAATTTTTGAAATTACTACGAAACCCAACACCCTAACCCACAGGTCTTCTCACTGGTGGACGTCGGTCCTAAACAAACGGTTTTTACCCCTTTCCGCAATGGCCTTCGGAACCGTCGCCAAGTGAGTGTGTGCGATAGGGGGTCCTTCCCACATGACCCAAAAACCGTCGGGGATATGGAATAGTGATCTAGAGGCCTTCCAAAATGTAATCATGTGCGATTCCGCACACACTAAATTCTTTTGCACGTGTGGTATCGGTGATTAAGCGTTTCTAATGACGTAGTGAAACCATATGGTCTGTCGTAATGAACCGTTTGGGAAACAATATGTAAGGCACACGGGCCAACATATGAACTGTGTGTGATTTGTCCCCTATCGCACACGAGTTTTCTGCGTAACCCGTCTGCCATGCTAGACTCCATTGCACACGTTTTCCAACAATTACCGTCTGCGATAATGTTCTATCACAAATGGTTCAGGAGCTCCTTCGCACACATACAAGTGTTGCAAACCATTTGTGATTTGTTAGGTATCACCGACGGTTGCTGAAAGAGTGGCGTGTGCTTTTCGTTTGGGATCCCACACGTTTCCTGAAAAAATACGACTAGGATTGTATTTTGCATTGGCCACGGTTTACTCCCAGTTCTCGTGTGCGATAACACGATATCACAAACGGTTCCAGAGAACCTATGCACACGTAGTAGCGCTGCAAATCGTTTGCGATCTGCTGTGTATCACCGATGGTTCCGCTACGATTGACGTATGCTTTCTGATGTGGATCGCACACACTCATTTAGTTGAACCGTGTGCGGAGCAATTGCCAGGTTAAAACAAAAATATCCCATTTTGAATCGGCACACAAAAAGCAAATTCGCCACAATATTCAATTGAACAAATAAACAAAAATATCCCATTTTGAATCGGCACGCAAAAAGCAAATTCGCCACAATATTCAATTGAAAAAATAGTTTCCATAGGAAGAACATTCATCAGATTTCACAACAATTGCAATTGAACATATGGTAGCTACATTCCAATGATTTGTCCACACATATATGCATTACATAATTAATCATAGTGTACGAAATACGAAGACCTCATCTGATGGAAAATAATGGATCCATGCATTATATGTTTAGCGGCTAACTCTTACTCAATGTTTCAGGAGAAGGAATGCTGAAATCTTCATTATTACCAGTGGGATTGATGTAGTGATCCAGGAAGAAGTTGCTGATAAATCTTCGGACCATCAGCAATTCACCAGCCGGGGACGGTTCAGGGGTCCTCGGTTTTAAGATGAGCTGCAGTATTTTTAAGATCAGAATGTGCCATATGAGTGGATTAGAAGATATTAATTAAGATAGACTTACTGGTACTAATTCGCGAGGATCGTCACAACTATAAGGAGATTTGCAAATGGAGATCATGTCTCTGCAAACATAGTATCCACAAAGGTTGGTCCCTGCTTCTTGCTGAGGACACTGAATTTTTTTGTACAAAATTAGTCATGTATTTGTCCTATTAGGAACAACCTAACCTGTGTTAGATGTATTTTTTTTCTTTGGACAAAATAGAAAGAGGTTTATTTAGAAGCTTGAACATTTGACTAGCGTAAGGAATGGTATTTGCATAATGTTGGATAAATTTTCCAAAAATAACAGATTTTGGTGTGTTACCAGAGAAATGATCTCGTGCTGCACGGGTTGTTCTGTCTTGAATAGGTTCCCTGGTTTAGTTTTCCACAATGCGAGCACACTGCAAATGATGATGAATTTTGACAACATCAATTATTGAACCAGATATGAATGCAAATTAACTTCAACATCATAGAATTCAATACCTATCCAAGAATTGATGAACATGCGTCAGATCCTGAGCGTTTGTTGACTCTCTGAGAGAATCGATGAAGTAAACCGTGTTCTTGTTTGGAACAATGAATACCAATATCCAGTGATTGCTCCATATTAAGAAAGACATGAACTTACGAATGATGTCGAAATCTGAAAGACAATCAGTGTATGCGTGGTTGTTTACTTGACTTACCGTTCATGATATGGCCAGAGAAATGATTGTGCATGGGACGTGTTTTCGAAGATACGGAGGAACGTGTTAACGGCCCAGTCCTGTCGGTCCTTACCATCTGATGATGTGCCATTTGCTAATGCAGGATCTATGAAATACACACCCTCCCTTATTCTTCTCTGCACGTTCAATCCCCTGAGAGGAATAAAATGCAGTTAGTTGTTTATCATTTACAGCACTGTATGGAGAAGTTGATCAGAGTTTGTTAAGTACTTACGAAATCAGGCATCTAACAAGAGTGGCATCGAGCACGTTGAAGTTGAAGAAGAGATGTAAGTCCTCGAAACTCACATTGATGGAACCAGCATCGTGTCGGAAATGATCTCTATTGTAGTGGACTAGCAAAGCATGATAACCTGTTGATATTTGATCCATGCAATATTCATGTAGCTCGCGCAACTGGAGCTGCACTCATCAAAGTATTCGCCAAGAAGAAATGGCTGGCCATGGACGTAGTTACGTGCTTCAAGTACGTCTGCTTTACTTTTAGCAAGCAACAATTCTACTTCTTCATCATCCATGGCGTCAAACATAATATTACTCCCCGATTTGAACAAGCTGCTGTTAATTTGGTTCTGTGCGATGAGTGCTTTAAGTAAGAGGCAATCGTTCTCTTTCCTCTTCACTCTCCCGCTATGCTTCCTCGTGGTCGTGGTTGTAGCATTTTTGGCCACTTCCTTCTTGGTACTTGAAGCATTTTCGGCAGAACGTCTGGTTGCCTGCAAGGTAGACTGCCGAGAAGACGGTGAAGCTTGGACGGACTTCTTAGCAGATGGTTTATCTATGCCAGACCGCTGAGCTGGCGGTGCTGCTGTGATGGACTGCTGGGCTATAGGAGAAAAGGCATCGGATTGCTTACCATGCATTGAAGCTATGTCGGGTTTCTGCACAGGTGGTGCCAACTTGTCGGTGTGCTGAGGAGGCCGTGCCAACGCGTTGGTTTGCTGAGCAGGAAGTGCTGATGCATTGGTATGCTGATCACGCTCCTATGGACCGAAGGACTGATGAGCAGTCGGTTCTGGACCTACAGACTGCTTAGCAGGTGGTTCCGAAGCATCAGACTGCTTAGCAGTCTGTTCCACCAGGTTGGTCCGCTAAGCATGTGCTGCAGCTGGGTCTCCCCCCGCTGCTTCAGCGGCCAGCATCTGAACCGATGGTGCGTCATCAGCAGTTGTAGGCCTTGCCACTGGCTGCTTTGGGGCGGAGGATGACATAGCCTGTACGCCACAAATTCGGGCCGGCTGATCACAGGTTGATGCATCAGCCCGTGAGAGCTGCTGTGGCAAGGAGAGCGTCAGCGGTTGAGGGGCGACAGTGGTTGCTCTTGGCGAGGCTTCAGGAATCTCATCGATGAACTCTATTTCCTTTTGTGGCCACTGGATGTGATGTAACAGTGTTTCTCCCAAGGTCCTTTGCTCATTGAAGTCTCCTAGGACATTCTTCAGGGCAAATTCATTGAATCCAAGCTTTACTTCAGTCACGTAGCACTTCACACAGCCCGACTTCAATGGCACATTGTCCAAGAAGAGGCCATCTTCCAAGAAGGGTGGGCAAACCCAGGCTCTTGCACATTTTAATGTACCTTCATAATGTGTAAGCACACCCTTCAGTCTGTCTTTCATCCCAGATAGATCAGATATAGCATCATCACGAGCAGCTGCAGTCTCAGTGTCGCTGGGGTCAGCTGATGCACAACTACTCTTGTGCAGTGTTGTCGCGCAATAAGCAGCATCATCCATGCCCGCCTCCCCTCCCATCTGCTGGCTATCTGTCAGTGTTAGATTCTTCTGCATCATAATTGACTCCTCAACATCCTTTCAAACAGTCGGATAAATCTCCTTCTTTAACTTTTCAAGCAATGCATTATGCTTCATTTCACCCCTCGCTTTTTTCATGCCAAGCCTCTCTTCTTTGCTGAGTGTGAAAGCCCTCTTGTATGGGACATGAACACCTATACCCCTTGCATGGCCAGGGGGCTGTTTTGTGTCTAGAGAAATGGACAGAATGTCACATGGCCCTGAGTTCCTGTAGAACCTTCTAGGGTTCTTGGAAGCCTCTACCATCACTTCATACAGTTTGGCGTCACATACGTTTTCAAAGTAATAAGTTCCATCATCACGCCTCTTTGCATGTGCCCGCAAGTAGTCTCTGGCGCGTTCGCCCTTGATTTCACTAAAGGTCGGATTCCCACCCTCCGCTACTGCTTCTTTGTCCTCCTGCTCCCATATTAGTTTTATGCCGTAGTATCCTACCACACCCATACCGTGGGGGTGTATGTTCTTCTTTTCAAGTTCTGATTGCTTGAAACTCTTCGCAGCAAACTCTGGAGTTGCCCTGACCCTTTTGAATTCTGCCCAGTCTGCCTTTGTAATTTGGGGGTATGCGGGGATTGGGTCCTTGCCTTCACTCAAGTACTTCTTGTACAACACATGCTTCCAGTTTCTCCGAGCATCCCTAGCCTTCTTCAGTGCAGCGTGTTCCACCTGCATTCTCCACTGCTCTGGAACGTTGAAGTGATCCATGATCTCCCGGACTATCCTTCGCCGTGTTATTGTGCTAGCCTTCCGAAACCCCGGCAGATTAATGTTGAGCCTTGCCCTACCAACAAATCCACACACACTCCTGAACCTCATGTGTGCTTTATCTGGTTTAGTTGGAGCCTAGGACTTTAAATCAATCTCGGTTACTTCATATACACCTTTAGGCTGGTGTGTGGGCTTCCTTGGAGCATTCCTCCGTGTCCTGACCGGAAGGGTAATTCCTGCAGCTCTATCCCGTTCAAGACTACTTGATCCCTCACAATCTGCTTTAGACCTAGGGTTGTCCGAATCAGATGAAGATACATGGCCTGAATGAGTGCTATCGCTGCTACTTGGCATCTACAAAGAACACATGCAAAACTCAGGAAAGGAGGATAATCATAAAACTAACACTTGGTATCAAGCTTTCTAAACATGCCATGCAATAATTTAGAAAATGTACGGCTAATTTGTTAAGTTTGTGTGACTCGGGCGCCCATGATATGTAAATAGGCAGTAACTTATTGGAACAAATACAATTTATATGTAGTAAGGAAGGTAGATGATGAACATATATACGGTCTCCGTTATTTATAGCCAATTTGGGAACATACGGAACAAAATTGGAAGAGGGATTGTGAGGAAATATGCCTCACCGTGACGGAGAGCAGTAACTAACATGCTTCTTAATGCAAACCTAGCCGAACCACATGAGAGGCGAGGGTTACTACATCGATATGCTAGAGGGTGGCTGGCGAGCAAACGAAGATGACGAGGTGCGGGCCACCGCGTGTTGGGAATGACAGTGGAGGTAGGCTTGACGCCGAAGAGCGGGCACATGGCCGGGGTGAGCACGGCGGCACCGGAGAGGGTTCTGCTGTGGATCAGGGGGAGGGGGGAGCTGGCGAAGCAGATTGGGTGGACTAGTTGAGTGAAACACGGGCGGGCGGTGGGGGTTGTTGGCGGCCTAGGTGAAAAGGGTGAAAAATATCCTCGGTTGCCGCGCGCGCGGAAAGGCTATGCAAACGGTTGCCTCTAAGCGCTCGTGTGCACAAACAGAATAATTTCATTCGAAATGAAGACATACTAATTTTGAAATGAAGACGTGAGTTCAATGTTTCGTCTCTAAATTTTTCACACGTAAACCAATCACAATTTTACCATGGGTTTGATTTGCTAGCGCATTTCAGGTCTCGTGTGCTATATGTAAGACATTTTTTGGCATTTACCGTGCATGTTGGCATATAAATCAATTCCTAGCCGGACTGCATTTCCTGTCGAAAGGGATGGGGGTTGCCGTTTGATATGGGAGCATCCAACGGGGCAGACGTACGATCCGTGAGGTTTGGGTTCTGGCCAATCTGAACGCACGACTCAGATCGCGCGCGCAGCGGGGGGGGGGGGCATTGGCCATGGTTTGGTAGGTACACGGCTTTCGTATGTGAACCGTGTGCTATTTAAAAACATTTTTTGGTAGGGGCTATTTGAAAACATGTACATGTGTTGTTGAAAGGGATGAGGACCGCCGTTCGATCAAGGAGAATCCAATAGTGGAGACGTACGATTCGTGGGGTTTGGGTTCTGGCCAATCAGGACAAACGACTTAGATCACACGCGTGGTAGAGGGGTGGGGGGGGGGGTGCATCGGCCACGGTTTAGTGGACACACGGCTTTTGTGAGTGAACCATGTGCTCTTTGAAAACATTTACATTACCTAACATCATATTTTTGTTCGAATGAAAACATGAGTTCATCGTTTCGCCTCCAATTTTTTTCCACGGTAAGAAATCATGAGTATACACTACAAAAAAAAGACACATCCGTGACATTTTGGGCCAACGAAATTTTTTTCTGTCATACATATGACACTTCTATGACGATAATTGTGACAAAACCCGGTAGCATCATAGATGTGGTGGGCTCCTACTTCTATGACAAAAAATCATGACAGAAAATGGGCTTTTCCTCCTGGGGGGCCGGAGACGCGGCTGCATGACATTCTTTGGGCCGTCCATGACGGAAAAAACCGTGGTAGAAGCGAGGGGGAGGAAAATTTCGGGGAGTTCCCGATTACGGTGGGAGGTCGGGGGCCGAGCGATGCACGCTTCTCTCGTACACGTACGCGCGTGTGTGCGAGGTGTTGGCTCTAACTGAACCCGAGCGAGGCGTTGGGCTCTAACTGAACCCGAGCGATTGCACTGCAGGCTACGCATTACTGAACCCGAGCGATCGATCGATGGCTGTTAACTGAACCCGATCGAGC
>NC_041384.1:254864188-254890580 GCF_002162155.2 Triticum dicoccoides | reverse complement strand
GGTTGGATGAACAGTTCCCGGTCGGGGTGGATGAACATGCCCCCGTGGTGTTGCCTCTAGATGAACAGGACCTCGATCGATCGAGCCGGTTGGGGCTGGATGAAGAGGACCCCTTGGAGGGATGGATGAACAGGACCACCCCGTGGAGGGCAGGATGAACAGTAGACGGTGGAGGGCAGGACGAACAGTAGCCCATGGAGGGGTGGTTGAACAGGAGCCCGTGGAGGGGGCTGGTTGAACAGTAGCCGGTGGAGTAGCGCACGGTGGAGGCTGGATGAACAGGAGCCCGTGGTTGAACAGTCACATGTGGAGGCTGGAGGAGGTCGACGGTGGATGAACAGTAGCTCGTGGAGGCTGGAGGGGGTCGACGGTGGAGATGAACAGTATCCCGTGGAGTCCCGTTTTGCGGTACACCACACCCCTCCCGATGAACAGGACCCCCGTTTCGACCGTAGCGCTCCAACACAAGTCCGTTTCGTCCGTTTTGCGGTACGCCACACCCCTCCCGATCAACAGGACCCCCGTTTCGACCGTAGGAGGTCCGTTTCCTCCGTTTTGCGGTACGCCATACCCCTCCCGATGAACAGGATCCCGTTTCGAATGTGGCCGGTCGAACACAAGGCCGTTTCCTCCGTTTTGCGGTACGCCAGGCCTCGTTTCCATCGCCTGTTCCGTCCAAGCCTTCCCGATGAACACGACCACGCATTCCGTTCCGACCCAGCCGGTTGGCTCCCACGCGTTCCATTGCCTCCCCATGAACACGATGCACTCCGTTGCCTCCCCATGAACACGATGCATTCCGTTGCCTCCCCATGAACAAGACGACGACGCTGTTTCTCCGTTCCGACCCAGCCATGTACACGAGCCCTGGCCGTACGTATGCGTGAGTAGGCGTTCGAGACCCCACCCGTATGTACACATACATGGACGTATTTTGTTTCTTGCACCCTGGCCGTTGTACGTACGTGTATATGCTACATGCGCGCCTCTACTATGACACGTGCGCGCCTCTACTACAACACGTGCGCGCCTCTACATCAACCAGTATGTACGTACACATTCGCGACCAGAATGACAACACTACGTACGCTTCAACCAGGTGGGTCCCGACTGTCAGACACTTCCTTGCGTGCGAAGATGTAGCTGGTGGGTCTCAGCAGTCAGGGGCAAACGTTTTTTTGTGAAATACGATGGCCCGTCCGATGGGTCCCCGCTGTCAGGTGGAGGAATAATTATTTTGCACGTAATAAGGAGGCACTTCCTTGCTGCGGCCGTGGACCCAGCTGTCAGCCTCTCCACGTACAGTCCACGTCCGATGGAAGCCGTTCCTTGACCATGTTGACCACGCCGCGCCGAGAGCACCAGGGCGGTGGATGACGGCGAGGCCTAGGAAGGGGAATACGCGGAGCCGGGGAAGACGCGGCAGTGGATGCCCACGCGTAGAGGAGTGTGAGGGTTCACTGGTTCGCTGTAGTGTGAGGCTGCCGTCGCCGCAGAATAACAGGGGGTGTGGGTGAGTAGAGGGATGGCCTGGCTAGCGGTGGGAGTAGTAGGGGGCGGTGAGGCCTCCGCCGCATCGCAGCCGGCCACGGGAGGCATGAGCACGAGTACGACCGGCGCTGGTTTGGGCGGCTGGAGCAAGAAGACCAAAGGTTGAAGAAGCACTACGGCCGTTGGATGGACATCGTACGGTCACTGGAGCTAGAATCGTGCCTATTGACTAAGTTGACAAAGCCCTCTGTCCCCGTCAACTTAGTAGGCCCACAAGTCAGCCTCCCACCAAGGTGGGTCCCAGCTAGCAGGGGGGTACTCATTTTTTTGTGCGTAATAAGGAGGCACTTCCAGTGGGTCCGAGCTGACAGCAGGGGGAACGTCTTTTTCACGAAATACGATGGCCCGTCGAGTTGGTCCAAGCAGTCAGGGGTAAATGTTTTTTCGCGATATACTGGTGGGCGTCCGGTGGGTCCCTGCTGTCAGGTGGAGGAATAATTATTTTCCGCGTAATAAGGAGGCACTTCCTCGTGGCTTCCATGGACCCAGCTGTCAGCCTCTCCATGTACAGTATTCTTCCGATGGAATTCGGTCGTTGACCACATTGACCATGCCGCGCCGACAACACCACGGTGGTGGACGATGGCGAGGCCTAGGAAGGGGATGACGTGGAGCCAGGGAAGACGCGGCAGTGGATGCCCACGCGGAGAGGAGTACGAGGGTTCACTGGTTCGGCTGCGTTGCCGTCACCGCAGAATAACAGGGGGTGTGGGTGAGTGGAGTGGAGGGATGGCTTGGCCAGCGGTGGGAGTAATATGGGGGCGGTGAGGCCTCCGTGGCAGCATAGCCGGCCAGGGGAGGCAGGAGCAAGCGGCACGACTGGCGCTGCTTTGAGCGGCTGGAGCAAGAAGACAGAGGTTGAAGAAGCACTACGGCCATTGGATGGACATCGTACGGTCAGTCGAGCTAGAATCATGCATATTGACTAAGTTGACAAAGCCCTTCGTCCCCGTCAACTTAGTAGGCCCACTATACTGGGTCCCAGCTAGCAGGGGGAGTATTCATTTTTTTGTGCGTAATAAGGAGGCACTTCCTTGCGTGCGAAGATATAGCTGGTGGGTCTGAGCTGTCAGTGGCGGTAATGTTTTTTTTGCGAAATACGGAGGCCGTTTCGGTGGGTCCCAGATGTCAGGTGGAGGAAATCATTATTTTGCGCGTAATAAGGAGGCATTTCCTTGCGTGCGGCTGTGGACCCAGCTGTCAGCCTCTCCACGTACAGTCCATTTCAGATGCATGCACTACAAAAAAAAACACTTCTGTGATGATACGTGTTTGTCACAGTAGGTCGCTTTTTTTGTCATGCATGTACATCCATGACAAATTTGTGACAGAATCAAGATAGTCATACCTGTGTTGTCGTAGAAGTGTTCCATGACATTACCAAAATTATCATCACGGAAGTGTCCACTTCCATGACGATAAATCGCGCGTCACATAAGTGCTTTCGTCAAGGGTGACCGACACATGGCATCCACCGTAACAGAACGCCATTAAGCTATCGGGTCGGGTTTTGGATCCGATAACCTGTTAACAACCCCGACCAATGGGGATTTTCCACGTGTAAAATCATCATTGGCTAGAGGAAACACGTGTCGGCTCATCTTCGGGACAGATGTCATCCACTCACTGGACAGAAGGCGCCTATGATACGTCGACACATGGCACGACCCAACAAGTTTAAATGGGCCGGCCCAACTAAAGGCCCACAAGATTTTGCGGACCATAATGGGCCGGCCCAGCTAAAGGCCCATGAGATTTTGCGGACCATAATGGGCTGGCCCAGCTAAAGGCCCACAAGATTTCGCGGGCCATAATGGGCCGGCCCAGGTAAAGGCCCAGAAGATTTTTGTGTGCCATAATGGGCCGGCCCAGGTAAAGGCCCACAAAATTCTTGCGGATCATAATGGGCTGGCCCAGCTAAAGGCCCACGAGATTTCGCCGACATTAATGGGTCGGCCCAGCTGTAGGTCCACAAGGTTTTGAGGACCCTAGTAGGCCGACCCGTTAACTGGCTGCCATGTTTTGGGCCAAATGCTGGCCCATATTTGATATGGTCTATTAATGGCCTGCCACGCTCCGGGCCTAATAGTGGCCCATATGAGATCCGGCCCATTAAAAGCCTACCACATTCAGGGCCAAATTACGGCCCAGATCAGGTCCGACCCTTTAAGAGGTTTTGGGCCTAATTATGGCCCATATCAGATTCGGCCCGTCAACTGGACACTATGCTTTTGGGCCCACTTAGTAATTCAGCCTGATATTAGTTTTGGCCTGTTAAGGGTCCGTTTAACATTTCGGCCCTATATTAATTTCAGCCTGTTAAAAGCCCGTCATATAGTTGGGCCTAACTACGGCCCGGTTTGCGTCCGGCCTGCTCGCAGCCGATATCTGATTGGGCCAAACAAGGACCGAGACAATTTTTTGGCCTGTTAAAAACCCGTGATTTGATTCGCACAATCATGGGCCAGGGTTCATTTTGGGCTGCTGCCGGCCCGTGATCTGATCGGCACGTTTCAGGCCCAACCTACATCGTGATTGCATGATGGCCCGATTATGTACCGTAATTTTATGGTTTGGCCGGTTTACTGCGAAGATAGGATATATATACAGTAAAATAACTACAGCATCGTGAATAAGAAAAAAAACCTATACTATACAATAAAGAAATTACGGCATATTACATCCACTGGGCATCAAAGTTCACCGCTATGATAATAAAGCACAAGCAGACAACAAATTACATACACTAGGCATCAAAGATCGCCACCAGTGCAAATAAACACGCCGACAAAATAATATACAAAACCGACAACACTTCAATAGAGTTCAAGAAAGGTTAGCCCTGCTGGGGAGCTGCAGCGCAAGCAGCTGAGCAAGATGATGAGACTGCGCTTGTTCAACACTTATATATTCCTCACTGTGAAAGATAAACAAGCAGACATATGACATGTTTTGCACATAAAAGTATCAGTGTTGACAATTCATCACATTTCTTACTGACGAATAAAGTGACACAGTTTAAATTTGCATTAACACAATATGGTATTGTTCAGGTCGAGACATGGCAGGAAATGACATTGTGAAGGAGTTGACAGCTTCACGACACCACCGGATTACAGATCAAGAACTCATAAGTATCAATGGTTAGTGTGCTGTCAATTTATACCATTTCAGATTGGCAAATAAAGAGACGGTTTAAATAATAGTAGAATGATATGACATTTTTCATAGCTAAGACATTGCAGAATATGACATTGTGCTGTAGTGGGTAGGTTCACCACACCACTGGATTACAGATGAAGAACAGAAGCATACATGCAGTGCAAAAGAAGATCACTTGCTCTGTATAGTTTAATTTACATGGTATGAAGAAGGAACTTGGTTGTACAACTGATAACTTAAATTGAGAAAGGACGAACTTTTGTTTATGAACTACATATAATAAACTTTAAACAAGCAATTTGATGCAAACACCAAAAATAAACAGCTGTTGCAGTCATGCCTAACCAAATATATACAACAAAGTTTGAAGGCTTGAGATGGACAAACTTACATTATTGGTGAAGACAGGCTCTATAAAGGCCTTGTCCATGCTGATGGGGGGGGGGATTCAAGAAGTTTACCACAAAATCTTCTTCAAAAGCATTTCCTTTATTCTACATTTTGTTAAGAGTAAATATAGATGTGATAATATATGAAAAAATAGAGAATATTTAAGATAAGATGAAGAGTGATGCTACATAACCAAGTAGCTATAAATGTAAGTGCAGCGATACAGGCAAAAGGTACAGCCAAGAGCAATGCACAGCTAAACTTCTTCAGTACCAACCTTATGGTAAGAGTAAATATAGATCTGATGTGTAGAAAATGGAGGGCAAAGGAAAATAAGCTGCAGAGTGATGGTACATGAACAACTACCTGTCATTATAAGTACACTGATAAAGGACATCATGTACTTACAAGAACAATGGAGAGCTAAAAAAAATTGGCATTGGATATATTCTACACTAATGTAACCATTCATACAGATAAGATAATTTCGAGCGAACAATTGATAAGCAAGCTATCATGCATACTGCTGTCACATAATGAACCAGGTATGTATGCAAGTACAGTGATACAGGACAACAGGTACTAACAAGAGCAAAGCAGCGGGCAGCATATTTGCGATATCCTGTCGTTCTTGTCAAACCGGAATTCTTCTTCGAGCAGATTTCCTGCAAAAAAGATCCATAAGGCACATGCGGAAAAGTAGAAGTTCAAATTGTCATGTGATTTCATAGACAGTACCTCATCCTGGGAACGAGACCAGTGCATAACAAGGTTTTTCCATTCAATGTCTTCTAAATTTAGCATAGGAGACTTCACCGGAAATTCGTTTATAGACTTGCCATCAAAGTGTGATTTCCTCAGGTAACACCGATACTGCTGCAATGCTTCCTTGAAAAGCACAAGCAAGCTTTGCTCGTCATGACTATCCAGATTGACCCTCTCCTAGTTACAACAATGTAATGTAAATCATTGATGTGTTCAATCAGCAGAAAATAGGAAAATAATAGCCATGAATAATAGCACTTACACGTAAGTTGGACATGAAGATGTGAAAATGGTGTTTGTCTTCACAATAATCTTCCCATGATGGGAATATATGCACGTAGTCCCTAACAACATTGAAAGCATTGTCTTTTAAACTGGGAATAAATGGAATGGGGTTCCAATCTGCAGGAATTGGCCGTCTCTGCAGTTGGGATAGGTCTTCGGCCGGTGGACTTGCTATACTTTTTGCTGGAGTGGGATTTTTCTGTGGTACAGCTGGTGCTATGGCAAATGAAATCGGTATACCTTTTGCTGGACTGCAGGTCCTGTGTGGTGGGGCTAGTGGTGTGGCCAGTGAAGTATGGGTACAGTCTGTTGGAGTCGGTCCTACATTTTGTGTCACTGGTTGTACAGCCAATATAAGTGGGGTGCTGTCTGATTTCTCCGGCACCACCACATTTTTCAAGGACTTTGCAGGTGCTCCTTCAGGTTCGACAATCACCCTCTTCCTTTTTGATGTTTGATGCACAAGAACATCATTTGAGTGGAAAAACATGGTATGATGACAGATGGAATATGTATTGATAATGGATGGGCATGGCATCTCGACATATATGATGAGTAAACTAAGCAGATGGCGGTGCAACAAAGTAGAAGAAATGCAAGACAACATATGCAAGATACCCACAATCAATAAAACATTGCCAAATTAGAACAAGCACCTTGATGGGTGAACATGACAAGCCATCTGCCTTTGACTCCTTGAGGTTAGAATAGTCATTAGGATCGTATTCTGAACAAGAATCAACAGGTGGGGAGCGTATGAGTTTCATTGCATCCAGAATGGCACTCAATGCCTTGGTGCCAATTTTGTAAGTCATTGCAGTGTTTAGCTTCAAGAGTGGACTGCTGCTAGTGCGACACAAAGCAGCTACACAGATCATAGTGTAGATATAACGGGAAAACCTTAAGCATCAGAGTAAAATCAGCAAAGTGGAACTTGCTGGAATATATGTGCTAGTATTGCCGGTATGGCTAGAAAGGCTTCGGATACCAGCTCTCTTCAAGTGAAGGTGCGGTACTGTCAATATCAATGTAACTCTCAAAGGCGACACAACTGCCCGCATTTCCTTGCTATTCTTATAGGATTCAAGTGGGCAGGCCACTACAAATCCTATTCCTATGTTTACAAGATCCTACGAATCAAAGAGGCTCAAAGTGTCCATCACAACCGACCGTATAGACCTCTACACTACAAATGTCCCTGCTCATCTTTAGTACAAGGAACATACTGTACTACTATCATACTCCCTCCGTTCCAAAATATAAGTCTTGGTAGAGATTTCCACTATGGATCACATACAGATGTATCCATGTACATTTTAGAGTGCAGATTCACTCATTTTGCTCCATATGTAGTCCATGGTGGAATCTATACAAAGACTTGTATTTAGGAACGGAGAGAGTACATATTAAAGAAGAACGAAAGAGGAACATGGTAAAGAAGAGCAAGCAGATTTTGGATAATAAAATGTTGGTTGCGCAGTGCCCACACATGATGAACTAGAGCGCATTAAGAATGCAACTCCTAGCTGTCTCTTGACCATTTCAGGCGGTTGGATGAAGATCCTATGTCTCCTAACCCTTCTTCTTCCTCGTCTCTGATTCTTCCCATACAGAACACCACACAGGCCGCCGGCCGGACCACCGGCCCCCACCGCCTGTGTTCCTCCGCCACCCCCACCCCCACCCCAACCCCCACCCGCGTCGAGTTTTCTTCGTTCGGTGAGGCCCCACAACCACCCGAGCCCCTTCGATCGCACCGGCGAACTCCGGCGAGCTTTGAAAAATCGACTGACCCAATTTTGAAATTTAGTCTACTATGATTTAACTAGTGTGGAATATAAAAGGGGAAAACCATAAGCATTGCGAGTATGGTGTTGAGCGTGCCATGGCGGATCTGAAGGTGCAACCGGACAAAGGCAACTTTGCAACCAAGACAAGAAATCAGAGTAAAGCAGTGGTGATCTATTTTCTTGCTGTGATAAATAAGTTGAGCAGATACGAAAGAGTACTGCCTCTGGTGCGGCGCCGTGTACGCATCTACCAAGAATTTGACGGTGCTGCGGTAGCGATGGCTGTCGGCGGCATGGAAGCAGATCTAGGAGGGTAGACGGTGGCGGCGGGGCGCGGTGGACGAGACGGTCGTAGGAGCGGCACCGGCAAGGTGGACGACGGCGGGGATGAAGCGAGAGGACGGGATGCAAGGATCCCGGTCCGAAGCCGTGGATGAGAGAGGTCGATCTGTTGTAATGGACGGCGGCGTCGGGGTATCAGCTCCGGCATGGTGGAGGAGGACGGCGTTGGATGGGGTGGCGGACGGCGGCGAACGGAGGAGGGTGGGGCAGAGAGGGTGTTTTTGCACCCACAGAGTACGAATGGGGAAAAGGGAGGTAGAGAGGAAGGGGGGAACCATGTATTCATGGCGCGCTTGTCTCAAATGCGAGGAAATTTACAAACTTAGCCCCCGTTTCAAATTTGTACTACATCACAACAACACTAGTCAGTTGGGGATAGGACGGTAATCTCGCATACACCGAATATTTGCCGACGAGAGTTTGTTTTTGGCGCCCACCGTGTATGAATATGAATCAGGGAGGGAGTCGATTTCGGCCAAGGACACACTGTGTTTTGGCGCCCACCGTGTATGAATCCGGGTGAGAGGCGGTTCTGTCACGTTTGGGTGAAATTACAAACCTACCCCTATCGAAACCTATAGAAATCCAGCATATAGGCTTTTCGTGGCAGGGATAGGCAGTAGTGATTTCCATCTCGCAGATTTTAGTTTCGGGCGATTACTGCGACTTTCCCCGCTTCGTTTAAATTTTGCAGAGTGCACGTTTACCGTGCCAACTCAATTCGAATCCCGTTTGTATTTTTTTCGGGCGGGATCCATTTTCAATTGGAATTACATTCTATATACATCATTTTTTATATATACTTTCAAAAGCACAACAAAGAATTCTGCTCCTTTATATGTATAATATGATTTACAAATACAACGATATCGAAATCTTAAGGTTGAATTCGATTTTTTTAACCAAATTATGTTCTACTAAAATGTATGGATCAGTAATATCTACATATTAAATAACATAGATGTGCGTGAATTCATATGAGTATGCATGTTTGATAGATCAATTTTGGTTCGAGTATGGATTACATGTATCATCATCTCGAATTCAAATATTTGAATCCCTTTTTTGTTCACTCCTTTCACGCCCATCTCTCTCGCATGCATGCTCCTTCAGGTAGCTATCACTCCCTTTTCTCCAGCTCACCCGCACGCTCACTTCATGTTGCTCCTATCCTCGCAAACATGGTCCCTCGACGTGTCCCTTGAGAAGTGTCACACTCTCCCTATCATTATAAATTACACGGTTTTCATTATCTGTCACGTCTCTACTGTTCTCTGGTATCACTCGGTACCTAAGCTTTCTTTTTCACCGCCAAACACACAGTCTCCACTCATCTTTCACTTTGTCTTTCTCTCTATGGGATTCTCTCACACACCCTATATGTCTCTACATATGACTCATACCACTAAAATTACTCTATCTATCTCTCCTGTAGGCACAACATTTGTTGCGGTCTCCTTTTCGTCTCCATCCCAGACTGACATTATTCATTTGTTTACCGATCAGACAACCCCGACTACCGTCTCCTCTCTCTCTCTCTCACAGACACACACGCACAACTCCTACCACTAAAATGTGAATGGAAAACGAGATTTTGTTATACCCAAACAAAAAAGGACTGGAGGGAGTGATTGCTCTGACACGGACGCGACCTCTCATAGCGCAGGCATTGAACCGGCGCGCCGGCCAAGAGGGCCGCACTCGCTGCAGGGCCGGCTGAGCACGCCTCCTCGCTACGTGCAACCAGCTTAAGACTGCCCCGCCTGCCTTCATTGAATCCGCACGTGTGCCGGCAACACATCCTTCCGTGAGCTGGCAAGCATTTTAGAACACAAAAAATGACTAAAATATAATTAATTTACGCATGGTCTTGACTTGTTGTGCTCGCACTGGTAGCAGGAACTAGTAGATGATTTTCTTTATTTATAACTCTCCTCACATTTTTTGGCTTTGAAGTGAATCATGGTTGTGGACATTATGTATGAATGTGCAGATATCTGTGAACATGAGTTTGATGTGGAAGTTGAACTTGGAATGTCGGGCTTGCGCGTGAACTATACCATGTCCAATGCTTCGTCTGTTATTGTTTGGAAAGTAATTGTTGTTATTACATGACCCAAAAAAACATTTTGTGCCACATCAGTAGATGCACGGACATCACAACAGGCATGCTGACTGGATAAACATTTGAACGTAGCTATTATGAAGGAAATTTTGTATTGACAACAGTTTTAGATAGCAAGAGACGCCTAGCCTGCTCTGCCTCTGCTATCTTATTTCTGGCTTCTTCCATCTCTTCTTTGGCTTGGGTGAAGAGAGCATCTGATTGCTCTTTTCGCTTCTTCAGGAACTCAGCTACATTCTCAAGGGCTGCTGCACACTTTCTTTCAGCCTTTACTAATGCCACGAGGACACGAACAGCTGACGACTCCACCTGGCTTGTGTGTAATCCAGCATCATCTGGGAATTTGCACCTTGTGTCTAATCCAGCATCATTAGGGAACTGGCACCTTGTGTGTAATCCATCCTCATTTGGGAAACATGATCTTGAGGTTGACCATACTTCCCTCCTCGCAGGAACTGCATCCTGACATGAAGTTACTTCTTTTTTAGATCAATACTCAGAGCAACCTAGATCCATTTAGTAGAAGCCAGATAAACAAAACTCGGAGAAGTGAATTCAAAAGGAATAAATAAATAAAAACAGACTACAAGGTGAGAACACCCACTTCCTACATCAAGCTAAAAACAAAAGCATTAGGACGATTAAGACTCTTCTTATTACATATTGAAGAACACCATGCTTAAGAGAAACAGAAACTACAACATATACACATCGAAGCACACGAGGCTACATGAAAGTAATTGAAAGGGTGTTACTTACCAAAGCTCGTTTTACAGGTTTGGTGCAGCTCCTCTTTAACTTGCCACGCTCCTTGAAGATGTCCCGAATATCCCGTGTTTGGTCTTCATTGCTCCTCTGCATGTTTGCACTCGTGGTTTTAAAATCTCAACACGGCAAGAAAAATATACTACTAGTAATACTCGCACATCTTGTGGGCAACATTAAGGCACTCGTCTGCCTTGTTAGAGCATCTCCAACAAGATAAACTACTCATACAAATGCATCTTGATGCGTGCAACGCATGGGCATTTTGCTAGTTCTAAAAACCTTTCCATCATTTGCCACACTACTGGTTGCAGATGAAAAACCTACCCAAGCACAACACGATACAGGAGCGACGAACAATTACAAGCTGATATTCTGTGGGACAATGGAGGCTATAACCAGTTACTTTTACGGGAACAATAACACCCAGGAAATTTGAAGGGTAGGTATGAACAAAATTGGAACTGCACATGTACTGCTAAGTGATTCAATACACACATTACCAATCGAGGAGGAGAACGATGGTTGCGGCGGCCTCTGTGAGTCATGGTCGGCAATGGGAGTCAGTTCATTGTCCACGACGGTGGTACTTCTGCGCTTGGCATCGGCTTCCGGGAAGCAGATCCGAGACCGTGGAAGACGATGCCGGGGAAGAGGCTCCATGTACGATGACGAGGGTGGACCGGCTCCAATGCGGCGTATGAGGTCGTCGATGAGGCAGATGCGCTGCGGTGGACGAGAGCGCCGATGTAAAGGGGAGGAGCACGAAGGCTGCAGTGCCGTGGAGAAGTCTATTTTGCGGTGGGGATAGAAATTGGGGAGTATTCAGGTGTACTACTCTGGGTGCCGGGGTGGGGTTGGCTGGGTAGGGTGAACCTGAAGTTACAAAAATAGCCCCTACCAAGCGTCATCCGTAGGCCTGTTCTGAAGGCTATGATGGTAACTTCCCACTGCTCAAATCAGGGTCGCGGGAGATTTTCCCGCCGACCTCAAAATTTTGTGACACTGGACTCCCCGTGTGGCGTGTTGAGTGATTCGGCTAAGCAACTAGCGAGTAGTAGTAGTAAACTATGCATATTAGGTTTGACCGAAGTCAAACTTCCTAAAGTTTAACCAAGTTTATAGAAAAGTATAAACATTTACCATAACAAATATGTATGATGTGAAAGTACATTCAATAATGAATCTAATGGTATTTATTTGTTATTGTATATGTTAATATTTTTTGTTATAAGCTTTCTGAGAGTTTACAAAACTTGACTTTGACCAATGCTAATACGCGGACTTAAATAAAAACGGAGGGAGTACACATTTGTTTTCTTAGTTTGTAGTGAACTAATCATTTGTTGAAATTGTGAAATAAATATATTAGGCTATTGACTTCGAATGTAATGGTCTATACAATTCAATAGTTACAATCATTGTTGAATCCCAAGATGTATACAAGGTCTATAGTACTTCACAACATGCTCAAACTCACATAATCCCAGTCAAATGAGAATCTAAATGCATTTCATAGTTATTACTTTGTAGGATGCAACAAGAACAACCATAACTCTACATCAGCCATTATAGAAGCAACATTTTGACATATCCCAATGTGTGAATGAAACGTGCATAGAGAACTTTTGAAGATGGAGCAGATAGGGCGGGAAAGATTGTATGTATGTGGACAAGAGAGTTGGAGACAAACCTAACGAGACAGAGAGAGAGACAAAGAGATAAAGAGAGAGAGGAAGAAGTTAGGTCTGTGAGAAAGATGCATACATGTAATATACATGAGATGCGTGTGCATCTAGATTCTGTATACGTGGAAGGAGAAGAGACAACATGTTTGATGAGAGAGCAGGAAAAACATGGACGAGAGGGGAAGGATCTCGTGGGTTGAGGGATTGACAATTTTGTGCGGGGGAGAGAGGGATTGGTAATTTTGTGCAAGAGAGAGAGAGAGGGTGGGGGGAGGAGTCAGTCAGCCGTCGTCACATCACCCTGCTTCCAAATGACCCCGCATTCTCTAGCGCGGTGTGGTCGCCGTCTTCGATCTGCTTGTTGCCCTCTTTGAAGATTGAGGTGTTGTGCATGTTGGGGTGCAAAGAAGCACAAGCGAGAGTGGTCACCGTATAACCTTGGATGGGGATGAATTGTGTGCTCGGGGGAGTGTGTGTGTGTGTGTGTGTCTGTTGTGCTGCGTGTGTCTCTCTCTCTCTCTGTGTGTGTCAGATATTGAGAGAAAACAAACCTAAGGAGAGAAATGGGTATTGACGAAGAGATTGTGAGGGCCTTGAGGTGGGCAGGGGCCGGGTGAGGGTGTCAAAATGTGCGCGTTGATGCATGTGTTGCATGCGACCGTGCGAGGGACGGACGAATAGAGAGAGATGGTTGTTGTGTTACAGATGCTCCTCTCTCTGTCTCTCTCTCTCCCTCTCTCTCTCTCTCTCACACACAAGTAAACTAGAAGACCGTTCTCTCATGTATACACAACGTATCGACATCTGTCTATGTCTCACTCATGCACGATCATTTGCACATTCACACCTTTCTATGTCTGTATCACACGCACACGTCTCCACATTGCCCTTCCACCACAACACACATATGGACACATACACACGTTCTCTCTCAGTCACACACACAAAATCAGTATTAAAAAAACTAGGGCGCACCTAAAACGTCCAAATCCAAATAAACACGAACTGGAGCTAAATTCAAATATATGGAAATATTGCAGCGTCAAGAACTTTCACAGGAAAAAAAGTTGAGTAATATTCGAGGATTGTTTTCACACACACAAAAAGGTTCGGTGGATGTCCTTCGAGCGCGACACGGTGACACACCGTTCGATCGACCGCGCGGCCGCGGTTCATGCGCTTGCACATGATTCCGTATCGTGGCCGTGGTACTAAGGCTGGTCACAATGGGCAAGAACATAAGCTAGTAACTAATAAAAGCGCTGCCTAAGTCTAATGTTTATGTGTACTAGTACGGTTTTATTTTAAATTTGACCAACCTTATATATAAAACTAAAGTAAGCTCCCACACGCGCACTCATCAATATGCCGCCGCCGCCATTGCGCATGCCGGCGCCCGCCTATTCCGGCCAACAATTTCTCGCCCATCACTGCCGTGTCGCCGTCATCCCTGTGCCATGAAGCCGAAGGCTCGCCCGCTCATGTCGTCTGCAGTCCCTCCTCGTGATGCCGCCGCGCTGCCAAGCATGCGAGCAGCTGGTGGAGCCGCGTCTATGCACGCAGCATACAAAGAGGAGGACGAGCGCGTGCTCCAGCACGTCGGCGAGGAGGAACTAGTGTGTCATTGTCGTCTCCGCCCGCGCGGAGGAGGCGCGCATGGTGGCTGTCGCTGCTAAAGCCGGCCGCGCTCGCGTCGAGCCCGCAAACCGGGTGCGGACGCGGAATCTACCTTCGAGACCTTGAATGCCACATGGATCCTGCAATCTGAAGGAGCAATTTGGGTCAGTCGACTCATGTGAGCCGTTTGATGCAATA
Organism: Triticum dicoccoides; assembly: GCF_002162155.2. Classification (NCBI taxonomy): domain Eukaryota; kingdom Viridiplantae; phylum Streptophyta; class Magnoliopsida; order Poales; family Poaceae; genus Triticum; species Triticum dicoccoides. The sequence continues at coordinate 254,875,902 of NC_041384.1, read as the reverse complement.
TGGATGGCTAGAAGGGCTTCTTCCACCTCTTCTATCGTCTTCTTCCTTCGCTCCATCAAACTTCTTTCACAAATTGAATGACCCAAATTATACTACTAGTACGAACGTATTAAGTACAGTAGAAACACGAAGATACGAGCAGTAGTACCAACTGCAAGAAGAACAGTAGTAAGACATAGTACTGGTACTACTGTATGTACTAAAGAGTTCAAATAACGAGAAAGAACATAAACATAGTTCTGCTGGGGCCTCAGCACAACACACCCTTGAAAATAAACTAATAAGCAACTAGTCCGCTTGACACTGCAGTAGAACCAGCATGAGCGACGACACTGCCACCTACTTGGAGTCCGAGTCCACGTCCCCGACTTCGTCCTCGTCCCTCTTCCTCTTCCTCTTCGCCGATGCTTCTTTGCTTGAACCGGACACTGGGCTCTGCTTCTTCATCCAACCCTTGTAGATATTTAAAGAAAGGTAAGCATCCATTGCTGCATACAAGATGTGATCTTCATCTAATGTCTTCGACTCCCATGCATGATGAAACTCGTGATGAGGTTTCTTCAGTTTAGCGTATGAAGGATCAATCATGGCTGCTGCCAGGGTCAACATTAAAGGTTGAGAGGAGGACACCAGGATTGCCTTCTGGAGATCGAAGGGCTAGCCTACAACGAGACCTATCCGACGCAGGACGTTACTGTTTTTCTTAAATCCTACAGTAACGAATTTCACTCTTTTATCCTTGAGGAAGTTCTTAAAATCCTGGCACTCAACGTCGGCATGGCATATGTGGTAGACCAAGCAAACGTTATGTATGCAAACCTGGATCACGGCGGGCTTCTTCCTCTCTTCGTCCTTTAGATCCTTCTCTCGTCCCAGGACTGTGGTGTACTCAACATCTAGCCCAGCGACCCACTCATCCGTTGAACTGTTGAACATGCGTAGGAAGCGAGCAAGCCATGCTTTCACCGTCTCGGATCCACGTGTGTAGATGACGATGAACTGATCGCCGGTGATGGCTCTAACCTGGTACTCAGCGGTGACCATGGATATTTGGGAGGCCATGGATTTTGGAGGAGGGTTAGGAGAAGTTGAACTGTTGTACCCCTAAAAAAAAGCTGGGAGCGAACTAATGTGAAAGGACGGGACGACTTGGAGCGAACTGTTGTAAGGTAGAAGATGGGGACGAGTAGGGCGTGCGAACGGCGTGGGGTTGCTGGCTTACCCGGTGGATAAACGGCTGCAAGCCCCCAAAGAGTTCTCGAGTACTATGCGGGACCCACTAGATGTCATGTCTACTAGACCCATATCGTAGGCCTGACGGTATAGCTTTTGCCTGTTCGCACGCCATGCCGGCACGTGGATGTAACTTCACTTAATTCCGTCAAACGTCGCGCCTCCCATGACCTTCGCCTCCCTCGTGCGGTCACGCCCTTTGAGACTTTGACCGGCTATAAATGAGCAATTTTTTTGCCTTTTTTAGACAAGCAATTTTTTTTGCCTACTCCGCATGCATGATACTCCCTCTGGTCCTTTTTACTCTCGTCAATCGTTTGCAAAGTGTTTGACCAAATTTATACTTTTTTTGAACACCACGTTATACTCCCTCCGTTCCTAAATATAAGGTGTATTATTTTTTCAAAAAGTCAAACTTCTCTAACTTTGACCAAGTTTTTAGACAAAAATATCAATGTGTAGAATACCAAATCATTATCACTAGATTCACCATGAAATATATTTCAATATTTTAAATATTCAATATTGTAAATCTTTATAGATTTTGCTATAAAGTTGGTCAAACATAGACAATGGTTGACTTTTTGAAAAACTAATACACCTTACATTAAGGAACGGAGGGAGTATTAATTAACCAGCCACACCAGTACACTCATTCGATACAATATTCACCACACAGGGCGGTACATTATTTACAAGAATACCATCTAATCTATTGTCAAAGCTATACTTAGCGATTAAGTGTGCCACCTTATTGGCCGAATGGCTAATCTTTGACAATTGAAGATTGTTGATCAACTTCGAGATGCTCAACGCTTTCATCTTCAGGTCACCCATAGCAGACCTATCAACGCTTTGACAGGCATCAATGAAATCCCATGACCAAATTTATACTAAAAATATCAATATCTACAATACTCCCAAAACACTTAGGCGCGGTGCATTAACTTCTACCTCGTTTCTTGTTTCTTGACATATCAACCAATAGGAGATGTGGGTGTGCATGATTTTAATGACTTGAGACTACCAAACACGACATGCAGTGGTTAGTTCATTGCATGCAATGCTATTAATTAGCAAATAAACATTAAGATCTCTTGTTTTCCCCTCCTCCTTGGTCACAGTGCACAATCTAAGATGACTTGCTCACCTAGATGGAGGGAGTACTGATTATAATGAGTACTCCCTCCTTCCATCTATATAGGGCCTAATGCATTTTTCAAGACCTCCTTTGACTATTGATAAAATTAATACTACATGACATGCATAATGTGAAAATTATATCATTGAAAGCTCCTTTCACATACGAATTTGATGATGTGCTTTGTGTAAGTTGCATGTCATATATTATTGCTCTAACATTTGGTCAAAGTTAGCCTCGAAAAACGCATTAGGCCCTATATAGATGGAAGGAGGGAGTATAAGAACTATGTTTTATAATGAGTGTAAAAATATTGATTTGACATTGTGGATGTTGACACATTGTGGAATAGTTTTTGAAGTCTGCAAAAGTACTCAACTAGTGCTGTTGTTCTCCACAAAAAAATGTGTTTACCAATGCATGCATGAACTCTAGTTACTCTAACCCCCTTCTCTTCTTTAATTCTTTGCCACATCAGCATGTTTGCTATTCCCGTGTGCATGATACCAGCTAAGATACCACCATTATGGCCAGCCTTAATCATCACATGCAATAATTTAGTGCACCTTGAAAGATGAACATGTGTGGGGCGTGTTTTTTAATGACTTGAGACTATACCTAGCCCGGCATGCAAGATGACTTATTATGCACCGTTCCCCATACCTGCAGGAAGCCCGTTCGTTTCCATTTTTTTCCTCTCCATGAGTGGAAACAATATGCCTGCCAAACTCTCCTTCTCCCTCTGGCGGTCCCACCACTCCACCTCGTGTGAAAAAATCTGCATGCATGACTCTCCTCCCCCCATGCTCGTCCAATCCATTGTGACCAGCAATATTTCCACCCCTTCGCTCCCCCGTAATTTACTCCAACAAATATGCCCACGTAGCTGTTACTTAACTGCAGGTGCATTCGGTCACTGACATATGGGCCCAACAGGGGTCTGGCCCACATGTCAGTGACGCAACTGGAATGGCAGTTAAGTCAGTCAGCTCAGTCCATCTTATGTAGGTGTGCCATTGCTCGCTATAAATATTGCGCCTCCCACGACATCGCTATCTCCTCCCCCTCACGTTCACGTTCATCGCTATCTCCTACCCCTCCCTCTCATGTCGACCACCATGGCATCACCCCTCCCAAGCCCTAGGAGCCCCTCGCTGCACCGTGCGGACGGTCATGCGTCGCCGTTCCGTTCCTCGCCGCCAATAGTCAAGGAGGACGCGTCGGTGTTCTGCTCCTCGCCGCTACGCGACGCGTCGCCGTTCCGTTCCTCACTGCCACTAGTCGAGGAGGACGCGTCGGCGTTCCGCTCCTTGCCGCGAGGCGTCGAGGTGGACGCGTCGGTGTTCCCAATCTCGCCAGCACGCGCGCCGGAGGACGCGTCGGCTCCCCGCTACGAGGAGAACGCCGTGCTGCCCGCCGAGCCCCCCAGCCTTGAGGAGCTTTGGAAAGAAATGGATGTCGCCTTGTGGGAGGCTTTTCCTCTAGCAGAGCGCGCCAAAATAGAGGCGGAGAAGAAGGCTGAGGAAGAGAAGCGCACCGCGGAACAAGCTGCCTGGGAGGCCTATGTCGCGTCCGAGAGAGTCAGGCAATTGGCTCTTTGGCAGAAGGCTCGTGCGAGGGCCGTGAGGGTAGCAGAGGATGCCCATGCCGATGCCCTGAGTGCAGTCGGTCCCAAGCGCCTCATCTACGCTTGGAGGTACGTGGACCGGGTGCACGCTTCCAGCGAGGAGGAGTACCTGTTGGCGCTGGATCACCACACCGGTGAGATCGCGCTCGCCGGCCGGCAAGCCGCCAATCAGCACCTTGCGAGTTGCGAGGCTGAGGAAGAGGCATTGTGTCGGTGCGCTAGGAAACGGCTGCGCACCAGGGCACTCGTGGCGCGCCGCAAGCGCTCCTGCGAGCGCCGTGGCTTTTAGGAGGAGTATAATTTTTGTTTCATAAGGCGATCTTTTTAGTTTTGGGACGCAAATGATAAATCCCAAATGTTCAGGAATTTTTAGCGTCCTTAATTAAGTATGTAAAAGGGAAAGTTTGGAAACCTTGTGTACTCATACGCATTTTGCAAGTACGTGCATATAGCACAAACTTTACTATATACTATCGCACTACACGTCTCTCTCGATATATGCTTGCAGACTGTGCTACTCCCTCCGTCCAGGTCAATAAGTCATCTTCGGTTGTGCACCGTGACCAAGAAGGAGGGAAGACTTATACACCTAGACGGAGGGAGTACTAATATTACTTATGTACATGCAAATGCACGTTTTAACATTACGATGCGGTTTTTGTAAAAGTAGAAAAATAGCACTAGTCAAGCTTGTGAAACGATTCAATGCAAAACAAATGCAAAAATGCTCGTTTGATTGTTTACTTTTAGCTTCCTTCTCTGTGGTTATTTCTCTGTCGTACTTTGTACGGAGTATCTCACTGGTTGGAAAGGCATGCAAATTCCCAAACCGCTTCCTACACCCTGTATCTCACTGGTTGCCGGTGTTGACGTTGTCGCCCATGTCGTCGAGGATGAGGTTGCCGAGGTCGGGGAAGAAGTCGTCGTTCGCAACTAATCATGTGGACTAGCATAGTAGTAGGATACAGAGTAGAAACATGAATTCTACCACGATTTTGAACAGGAAGGACAAAAACACATACGGTGCAACGGGAGCAGCACCGTTGGCGTTGAGGTTGTCGCCCATGCCCAAACACCACGTAGACACGGTCTTTGAGCACGGTTCGTAGTCGTTCCATGCTCGGGCATTGAAGTTTGTAACTATTTTAGCTTAGAATATACTACTCCTCCGGTGCTAGTAGTAGAGCAGAGTCCTACTCTACTACTCTACTCAAGCAAGTTAGGGCATAGCATTGTAGGGAGTACCAGTACTGTGATCACTCAAGCAAGTTGTCTGGCATCGACATGACCCTACGCTACTGGTATGTGTCTCGTAAGTTAAGCGGCGTGCTGTAGTCATCATCACCTATCCACTTCCCGCAGCACATATTCGCTTCTCCATCTTTGTCCGCACATAATCTCGTCCAATCTTCCATCCCCGCTAAGGCGCCTCCCCCCTTGTCCGAAACCCAAGCACTAACAATGGCAGAACCGAGCAGCGTCCACCGAAAGAGTGGCTGGAATTCGCTCCCCACAGAGGTAATCAAGCTCATTGTTTCGCGTTTGGACAATCTCAGTACCATGCCGCTCACCGCGTGCTCGTCAGGCTGTACCGTTTACTCAAAGCCCTCAGGCTGGAGCTTTTTAAGCCAGCTCCTTGCTTGCTGATGCCGCCTGATCTTCTGAAACGGCGTGTCACACAGCATAACGATCGTAGGGTGGCGAGCATCAACCCCCTTGACTGCGATCCGATCCCCGTCAGCCTCAACTACATTAACGGTATGTACTTGGTCGGCATGAACACGTCTTGGATGGTGCTCGTCGATGGTCGTGGCAGCTGGATACTCGTGGAGGTCTACACCCGGCGATTGATCCCCCTTCCTTTGATTAACACTGCACTGCTTTGGCACCGCGGCCCAGAATACTCGGGATCTTATAGTAGCCAACATGATACCAAGTTTGATTTGCTCAAGGTTATAATCTGCCAAGTGCCCACAAGATCTGTGAATTATAAAGACTTCAGGCTAATTGCGTTCTTCAACCGCGGTCTCGCCTATCTGACAATTCACTGCGGTAAGTGGATAAATCTGCACGTCCATTGCAGGATCATACATCCTCCATGGTTCTCTGATGCTATTGAACACAAGGGCTTCATTTACGCTGTCGACTCCTTCTATGGCTGGACATATTGCTGGCCTACTACAGTCATCGCTGCAAACGGCTGTTACAGCAGTATGTTACTTTCCTATGATATCATGATGGCTTGCTTATATTATTGTCAACATTTGCTGAAAAAATATTCATGCTCATAACATGATGTTCTTAAGATTGACTAAACCAAGAGCCCTTTTTTATTTGACTCCAACTTGATATGATGTTGTAGGCCACCTGGTGTCCCTACCCTTCCTAATCCTAAAACCTTTCAAAGAAAAGCGGCATGGCAGTTGCAGGTGGTTTCTGGATCAATCAGACGACGGCGAAAGATTGATGATCGTTCGCACGCACCGGACGTGTTGTTTCGCGGAATACAATCACAGTCACTGCAAGGTCTTTGAGCAGGATCCCAGCTTCTCTGGGCCTTCAGGAATTTTTGACTGGAGGCTGGTAAGTAGCCTTGGTACATGCTCTCTGTTTGTCGGACTGAATTATCCGATTAACCAGGAGATAACCGACGGCAAGGATCATGATGGCAGCACGGTTTCATTCATCAGGCAAAACTGTGTGTACACAGCGTACCATGCGTCTCTGCATGCACCATACCCTGATATGTGCCGCCACGCTCTGCAGCCCAAAGTAGGAGAGAGGGTCGCAAGTATCAGACTTCGACCTACTGGTTGGAGTTTCCCCCGTCAGGCACCCATCTGGTTCAAGCCGTCAGCCAATCTCCACAGCTTAATAAATAGTAACGTCTAACTGAGCCAGTTAGTTAGATGCGTACACTTGGTGTAATAGGATCTTTATTTAGTTTGATGCATACACTTGTTCTTTTTTGGTAGCCCTTTTGTAATGATGGCTGATGTTTGGTTTGGCAGAGAGAGAGAGCTGCGTCTTCACTCTTCTGGCCTGCTTACTGCTTCTGTTGCACCCCCAGCCCTGGTTGTTGTTGCTCCTGCTATTTTCAATGTACAATCAGTAGTATATTTCATTTGTTGGTTGAATAAATGTGTTGTTAGAACGACAAACACAATGTTTTGGAAGTCGTTGGACGGTTCGATCCTTTAGTGCCCCGTACTGTACGTAGCGCATACTATTTATCGTACGGAACACATTTTTTTGAAACTCGGAACACATTTTCCACTTGTTGATAACATGTAGCCCACTGATGAAGGCCCAATAGAGAAGCCCATAATTAACTGGAAGGGAGGCTCTCACATGAATCTAGCCCAGGTACATGCTCATGGTCCCCTAAACATAAATAAGTAAATAAATAAATAAATAAAGCTAAATTCTCATGCACCAGTTCTTCGGGAAAATAGGTAGCAAAGTATTTCTTTTCGAAGAATACCCAAGCTAGGCCTATTTGTTTTCTCCGAATTACTGGGCTGCAAATCTTTCAAGACGAGGAGGGATGCATTCCAGCCTGGCTTAAGAGTATGGTCAATGTCTGTTAAAAGTAATATCAAAAGGGGAAGAAATCACAAAAAATTTATAGCAAATGGGATATAAGTTTCTTTTTTTGTTTTTGTTCTTCACTGATATCTTATACGTATTTCATTGGACTTAACATGACATAGTACTAATTTATTTTTAAATTTGTTTTAGTATGGCTATTAATTTTTGGATTAAGAATATTTCGTTCCCCAGCAAAAATTTGCGAATTTTCAAAATTTCCCACATATTTAGTTAATTTTTTGACCCTGGTACTAACTAGAAAATGGCCAACAATTCTAAAAATGGAAAACGGGCTGCAATAAATTCCATATGCATTAGAAAATGAGTAAAAATTATAAAAATAATAGCAAATGGGCTGTACACGCCACAGATTTCGAGGCTGACTTGTTTACACAAGGCTTTGTCAGTGAACACACGATTCTAGCAGTAGTTAGTGTTGGATGTCCATCCAACGGCTGACGTGCTTCTTCAATCTCTGATCTTCCTGCTCCAGCCGCCTAAACTAGCGCCGGCGGGACTGCCTGCTCCCTCCTCTTGTGGCCCGCTGTGATGCCGTGCAGGCTTCCCCGGCCCACCCTACTCCCTCCGCTGGCCTGGCCGCACGCAATCAACTGCCTCCTTATTACACGAAAAAATGATTCCTCCCACTAACATCTGGGGCGCACCGGTTGGGAGGCTGACCTGTGGGCCTACTAAGTTGACGCGTACACAGGGCTTGTCAACTTAGTCAACAAACGATTCTAGCAGCAGTAACCATTGGATTTGAATCGAACGGTCTTGCTGCTTCTTCAATCGCTGCTCTTCTTGCACCAGCCGCCCAAACCACCGCCGGGGAGACCGCCTGCTCCTACCTCCAGTGGCTGGCTGTGCTGCCGATGAGGCCTCATCGCCCCCTACTACTCCCACCGCTAGCCAGGCCCTGCGGCAACGGCAGCCTCACACCACAGCCGAACCAGTGAACCCTCGTACTCCTCTCCGTGTGGGCATCCACTGCCGCGTCTTCCCCGGCTCCGCGTCGTCCCCTTCCTAGGCCTCGCCATCGTCCACCGCCTTGGTGCTCTTGGCGCGGCGTGGTCAACGACATTCCATCGGAAGAGTACTGTACGTGGAGAGGCTGACAGCTGGGTCCATGGCCACAGCCCAGTTTTTTTGTGATTTGCCAAGTAAGTCGCTTTGTCAGTCCTGTGGGGCTGCAAATCTTTCAAGATGAGGAGAGCTTTCATTCGGCTGGCCGAGAAAATGGCCCATCGGTAGTGAGAAATGGGTTGTACATTTTTAAAACACATCAAACCGACAATTAGTTTCAAATATCTTTTTTTCATTTCGAGATTTGAAATTACATTAATTTTTATGCGTGGAGAATTTATTGGATTTTATATTGATATACATTTATTTTGAAAATCAGTTTGAATGTGAGTCGAAATTTCGGGATTAAAAACAGTTCGGACCGCACCAAAATATGCAAAATTTCGTATATTTTTTTAACCGTGGCCACAATATGGGCTGGAATGCTAACAAAAAGAATATGGGATCCAAAAAAACCTTAATAATTAGCAAATGGGCTGTAAATTATTAGAAATAATGGTAGATGGGCTGTATGCTGTTTTCCATAGATTTGAGGCTTTCCTAAAAAAAAGGTTGACGCACCAGCAGTGACTATTGGATGGCCATCCAATGGCCGGCGTGCTTCTTCAATCTCTGCTCTTCCTGCTCCATCCACTAAAATAGGCACCGGCGGGACTGCCTGCTCCCTCCTCCCCGCAGCCGGCTCTGCTGTCGTGCAGGCCTCACCGCCCCACCGTACTCCCATCGCTGTCCTAGCCATCCCTCTACTCACCCACACCTGCTGTTATTCTCCGGCGACGGTAGACGAACCAGTAAACCCTCGTATAGTCGTACTCCCCTCTTCGTGGGAAACAACTGCCGAGTCTTCCCTGCCTCCGTGTCGTTCCCTTCCTAGGCCTCGCCGTCGTCCACCGCCCTGGTGCTCTTGGCGCGGCCTGGTCAACATGGTCAACGACCGACATGCATCTGAAGTGGACTTTACGTGGAGAGGCCGACAGCTGGGTCCACGCCTGCACGCAAGGAAATGCCTCCTTATTACGCGCAAAATAATGATTCCTCCACCTGACATCAGGGACCCACCGAAAGGGCCTCTGTATTTCGCGAAAAAACATTACCGCCACTGACAGCTCGGACCCACTAGCTATATCTTCGCACGCAAGGAAGTGCCTCCTTATTACGCACAAAAAATTAAGACTCCCCCTGTAAGCTGGGACCCAGTATAGTGGCAGGCTGACTTGTGGGCCTACTAAGTTGACGGGGATGGAGGGCTTTGTCAACTTAGTCAATATGCATGATTCTAGCTCCAGTGACCGTACGATGTCCATCCAACGGCCGTAGTGCTTCTTTAACCTCTGGTCTTCTTGCTCCAGCCGCCCAAACCAGCGCCGGTCATGCCTCGTGCTCCTGCCTCCCGTGGCCGGCTGCGATGCGGTGGAGGCCTCACCACCCCCTACTACTCCCACTGCTGGCCAGACCATCCCTCTACTCATCCACACCCCCTGTTATTCTGTGGCGACGGCAGCCTCACACTGCAGCGAACCAGTGAACCCTCATACTCCTCTACGCGTGGGCATCCACTGCCGCGTCTTCCCGGGCTCCGCGTTGTCCCCTTCCTAGGCCTCGCCGTCGTCCACCACCCTGGTGCTCTCGGCACGGCGTGGTCAATGTGGTCAAGGAACGGCTTCCATCGGACGTGGACTGTACGTGGAGAGGCTGACAGCTGGGTCCACGGCCGCACGAAGGAAGTGCCTCCTTATTACATGCAAAATAATTATTCCTCCACCTGACAGCAGGACCCACCAGACGGGCCATCGTATTTCGCAAAAAAAATGTTCCCCCCTGACTGCTGGGACCCACCAGCTACATGTTCGCACGCAAGGAAGTGCGTCCGGGCAAAAAAAATGATTCGCCCCCTGACTACTGGGACCCACCAGCTACATCTTCGCAGGCAAGGAAGTGCCTGACAGTCGGGACCCACCTGGTCGAAGCGTACGTAGCGTTGTCATTTTGGTCGCAAACGTGTACGTATATACTGGTCGATGTAGAGGTGCGCACGTGTCGTAGTAGAGGCGCGCACGTGTCGTAGTAGAGGCGCGCACGTAGCATTTACACGTACGTACAGCGGCCAGGGTGCAAGAAAGAAAATATGGCCACGTATGTGTACATACGGGCAGGGTCTTGAACGCCTACTTGCGCATACGTACGGCCAGGGCTCGTGTACATGGCTGGGTCGGAACGGAGAAACAACGTTGTTGTCGTGTTCATGGGGAGGCAACGGAACGCGTCGTGTTCATGGGGAGGCAACGGAATGCGTCGTGTTCATGAGGAGGTAACAGAACGCGTGGGAGCCAACCGGCTGGGTCGGAACGGAATGCGTGGTCCTGTTCATCGAGAGGGCTTGGACGGAACAGGCGATGGAAACGAGGCCTGGCGTACCGCAAAACGGAGGCAACGGCCTTGTGTTCGACCGACCATGTTCGAAACAGGATCCTGTTCATCGGGAGGGGTCTGGCGTACTGCAAAATGGAGGAAACGGACCTCCTACGGTCGAAACGGGGGTCCTGTTGATCGGGAGGGGTGTGGCGTACCGCAAAATGGACGAAACGGACTTGTGCTGGAGCACTACGGTCGAAATGGGGGTCCTGTTCATCGTGAGGGGTGTGGCGTACCGCAAAACGGGACTCCACGGGATACTGTTCATTTCCACCGTCCACCCCCTCCAGCCTCCACGAGCTACTGTTCATCCACCGTTGACCTCCTCCAGCCTCCACCTACGACTGTTCATCCACGGGCTCCTGTTCATCCAGCCTCCACCGTGCGCTACTCCACCGGCTACTGTTCAACCAGCCCTCTCCACGGGCTCCTGCTCAACCACCCCTCCATGGGCTACTGTTCATCCTGCCCTCCACCGTCTACTGTTCATCCTGCCCTCCACGGGGTGGTCCTGTTCATCCAGCCCTCCACGGGGTCCTGTTCATCCAGCCCCAACCGACTCGATCGATCGGGGTCCTGTTCATCCAGAGGCAACACCACAGGGTCCTGTTCATGCACCCCACC
>NC_041384.1:254805514-254863879 GCF_002162155.2 Triticum dicoccoides | reverse complement strand
AGAGGCAGCATCGATCGGCTTCAGTTAGCAGCAGTAGCGAAGGAATCGCTCGATCGGGTTGGGTTAACAGCCATCGATCGATCGCTTGGGTTCAGTAACGCGTACCCTGTAGTGCAATCGCTTGGGTTCAGTTAGAGCTCAACGCCTTGCTCGGGTTTAGTTAGAGCCAACACCTCGCACACACGTGCGTACGTGTATGAGAGAAACGCGCATCGCTCGGCCCCCGACCTCCCATCGTAACCGGGAACTCCCCGAAATTTTCCTCGCCCTCGCTTCTACCATGGTTTTTTTCCGTCATGGACGGCTCAAAGAATGTCATGCAGCTGCGTCTCCAGCCCGCCCAGGACGAAAAACCCATTTTCTGTCATGATTTTTTGTCATAGAAGTAGGAGCCCACCACATCTATGATGATACCGGGGTTTGTCACAATTATCGTCATAGAAGTGTCATATGTATGACAGATTTTTTTTTCGTTCGGCCCAAATGTCACGGATGTGTCTTTTTTTTGTAGTGATGTCGAACGGTGACCACGCTGACCACGCCATGCCGAGAGCACCAGGGTGGTGGACGACGGCGAGGCCTAGGAAGGGAACGACACGGAGGCAGGGAAGAATCGTCCGTTGTTTTTGTTTCCCACGCGGAGGGGAGTACGTCTATACGAGGGTTTACTGGTTCGTCTGTCATCGCCGAAGAATAACAGCAGGTGTGGGTGAGTAGAGGGATGGCTAGGCCAGCGATGGGAGTACGGTGGGGCGGTGAGGCCTGCACGGCAGCACAGCCGGCCACTGGGAGGAGGGAGCAGGTAGTCCCGCCGGCGCTTGTTTGAGCAGCTGGAGCAGGAAGAGCATAGATTGAAGAAGCACGACGGCCGTTGGATGGACATCCGACAGTATACATGCCATATGTGGAAAGCCTCAAATCTGTGGAAAACAACATACAACCCATCTGCCATTATTTCAAATAATTTAAAGCCCATTTGCTAATTCTTATGGATCTTTTTTGGAGCCCATATTCTTTATGTTGGCATTACAGCCCATATTGTGGCCACGGTTAAAAAATTATACAAAATTTTGCATATGTCAGTGCGGTCTGAACTGTTTTTAATCCCGAAATTTCGAGTCACATTTAGACTGATTTTAAAAATAAATGTATATCAATATAAAATCCAATAAATTGTCCACGCATAAAAATCAATGTAATTTAAAATCTCGAAATGAAAAAAGATATTTCAAAATAATTGCCGGTTTGATGTGTTTTTAAAATGTACAACCCATTTCTCATTGCTGATAGGCCATTTTCTCAGCCAGCCGAATGAAGCTCTCCTCGTCTTGAAAGATATGCAACCCAACAGGCCTGATAAAGCGACTTACTTGAAAAATCACAAAAGAACTGGGCTAGCCATTTTCAGAAAGAAAAAAAACTACTGGGTTGGTCGGTGGTAAACATAAAAGAAAAGGCTGTCTAGACAGGCCAGAGTGTCCCGCACAGCCCAGTTGACACCCTGCTTCCGTCTCAAAAACAAATTAGATAAATGCCACTCCAATTATGGCGATTCATAAAAATGCCACTGCAATTTCCAAACTTTGAAAAATGCCACTGCAATTTTTGCAAACTTTGAAAAATGCCACTCCAGACTTCAAAAAATGCCACTAGAAATGGCATGAAATGGCATTTTTCAAAGTTTGGAAATTGCAGTGGCATTTCTCGGATACACCAGATTTGGAGTGGCATTTATCAAATTAATCCAAAACAAAAATAACTGGGCGAGCTACTGGGTCCCTGGTGTCAGCCGCTCATTGTGCAATTCTCTCGTTTATTAACTACGTTGACAATGGCATGGGACCCAGATGTCAGAAATCCACTAGGAGGAGCCATTTTTTTATTGGCTTGAAATAAGGAGGCACTTGCTTGCGTACTGCCATGACCTTGGCGGGTCCCTGCTGTCATCCTCTCCACGTACAATCATCTCCTGATTGTGTACGCGTCAACTTGCTATGCCCACAAGTCAGCCTCTAAACCGTGGAGGACAAATACAACCCATTTTCTCTGCGTACAGTACCAGTTAGTCGTGCTTCAAAACTGATCGGCACGCCATTAAAAAAATAAAGGTCGATAACTAATGTGGCACCTCGGGCCAACGCGGCCAGATCGCATTTTGCACGAGAAATTACACACCATGTTTCATTGACATGTGGTCCCGTTCCAACATATTAGTGAGACGACGGCGAGTAGTAGGAGTATTTCTGAACGGACGTGTAGGCCGGGGCGCCTCTTCGTGAATCGTGGCAAACTCGCAACCGTCCACCGACTCTTCGCCTTTCCCTCTTGATTTGGAACTGCTGTCGCACACTCTTCCTCTCCCTCCTCCATTTTCCTTCAGCCCTTCACCCTTTCTTCTGCCATTGTTCGATCATCTTCTCCATGGAGGGAACAGGCCAGAAACGACCCCGTTATTCTTGCCCCGATCTGAAAGATGACGTGGTGGAGGAACTCATTGATCGGTGCGACGTCATCACCTCGGCTAGCATGGCAGGTTCGTTCAAGCCCATTCTCGACTCAACTCATAACATCATTGCAAGGAACCCAAGAGTCAAGGAGCGGTTTGATCTCCCCTATCTTCTTCGCCGTGACCCTGATGACTGGCGCCGGCACAACGGATGCCTCGCCCTGTGCAAGTTAATGCCACTTGATAATGATACATATGATGTTAAGATGCCATCGCTTGAGGGAAAGGCTTGGGAGGGCGCAAATGGAGATTGGGTTGTTTACATTGGGTCGTCCAACTGTGAGTGGGAACTTGTGAATGTGTACACTCGTCACCGGGTTCCACTTCCAAAAATCTCAGCACACTGCCCAGAGGTTGAGCACACCGGTAATGTACGCATGTTCAAATACGATCATGGTGACTGTCTTCTACGGAAGATAGCAATTTGTCGAGTTCCCAACCGCTCTTGGAATTACAACAACTATCAAGTTGTTGCTATCTTCGACAAGCTTGTTGCCGTCCTTCGTGGTTCGACTCGATGGATATTGCTCAAAAATCAGTTTCTGTACACGGATGAGTACTCTGATGCAATTCGATAGGAGGGCCTTGTGTTTGCTGCCACCACTCGTGGCACTGTTTTTGCATGGCATCCTAGTAGTTTTGGTACGTTTGTCTTCCACTGTAATTATAATTGTTTCATCCACATGCATGTGGGTTAGCAAGTTTCCCTTTACTAATTAACCTTCTTCTTGTGTTTCCAAGGTCCTGTGAACATCCCACCACCTATACTTGAAATTTTTTATAACCAAGGGGGAGATGCCGATGGTGATGATCACGAGCAGCGCCCATATACTCTGTGGCGCCTGGCAACTAATTCTCATGGATCACCTCTTCTTGTGTGTATACATCCCACTGATGATGTTACTGCTAAGGAAGCAGGTGTCTCCCATGGTCGCACTCTCCGGACCTATTCCAACACCCGTTGCATAGTATTCGGGATGGATACTAGTGTGCTAGCGCCAACTCCTTCTCCCTAGCACAGAATTGATAGTCTTGGAGAAAACTCGCTCTTCCTTGGACAAAACTATCCGATGATGGTGAAAGGCGATCCAACTGCTGTTAACACATTTATGAGAAGCAACTGTGTCTATACCTCGGACATTTGGGTGGTTCCCTACCCTGGTACTGATATAGTAGGCCGCTTCATCCTGGATGATCAGTCCTGCATTGGTCTCCAGATCGACAATGGATGGCCCGTCCCAAAGAATCACTTGTGGTTCAAAGCAAGCGTTTCCAACGCCGCGGAATGGTTGAGTTGAAGTTCATTTCATGGCTTGTTATTTGTTGTGTGGTGAAAACTTTAGTATTTATAATGTATCCTCATTGTCGATGTGGGTTGATGACCTATTGTATGTAATAAAATGATATGCCTGTGATAAACTTACTAAATTTATGAATGGCTTTCGAGTCGCTTCTCTGAGTGAGTGGTGCGATGAGGCAAAAAATATTTTCCGAATACATAATTGTACGTGCATTGCAACAGGTTATCGGATGAGGCCGATCAACAATAGTAGTACACTATTTGTACTAGCTTCACATGCTTCGTGCGTCGGGCGGGTGTTTTTACGGTAGCCATATGTTAATGTGTTCGTTGTACGTAACCAGCACCTCGAATCCTCGATACTAGTATACTATATAGTAGTAGGAGTAAGTAGTAGGAGTAGTAGGGTGGCATGGGCCAGAACAAGCATTCACGTCCAGGAGTACGGCACACGCCACCACCACGACATCCATCTGACACCATATTATTTCTTGGAGTCCGTGCTAGAGCAATCTCTTCAACCTCGTCATTTCTCTAACTTCAGCCATCACGCGGCGGGCGAGGTGGGGGTTTGCCGATAGTCAGTTTCCTTAACTGCGGTCCCACTTGTAAGGCCAACTCCAACGCATGACCCCAAATGCACCTTCTTTTTGCACGAACTCCAACGATAATTTTGACTAGAAAAGCAAGACCAAAGAAACCAAGAACCACAAGAATACATTTTACTAATCCTGTAAGTTGGATTAGTGCCTTCTCGATGCATTCATTGTTGATCTGCAGAGGCTCGATCTTGCGTATGTGCTAGCTAAAACTGATAGAACATCTACTAAATTGCGCTCTATCAATATATGGATGTACTCTTTTTCCCAATACAAAAACTTGCATCCATTCTACTCCCTCCGTTGCACAATACATGCCTTCTATTTGTCAAATTATATATGTATCTAGACATGTCTTATTATATAGGTACATCCATTTTGGACAAATGGAAGTCAAGTATTTTGGAACAGATGGAGTACACAATAAAAAATTTAAGTTAGCACTAGTCTAATCCGAGAGCAGAACCAAAGATTTGGTCAGGTTCTTCCTCCTTTTGCCAACACGTGGGACATCTAGCATCCAGGTCGTGTCATGAAAGAAAATAGAGTGGTAGTTGAAGCCACGAGATGTGCATCTTGGGTTAAACTGTAAATAGAATCTTACTACTCTTGAGTAACTCCAAAAGCGGCCACCGAAGATCTTTATTGGATTTGTTTTTCATCACCAGCACGTCGAGGTGAAAGATGTGCAGGTTCAGTGGGTCCTCTTGCGTTTTCACTGACATGTGGGGCCGCATGTGAGCAAATAGACGATGGGCTCCGCATGTCCGCTGGCTGGCTGAGAAGAGAGATAGAGGAGGGCTGAGCACGGACTACAGGAAATTTGTTCTACGTACCTCGATATAGGCTCGATATAGTGGGGTGGCATGGGCCATAACTAGCATTCACGTCTAGCAGTACGGCACACGCCACCCACACGAGTCCCATCCGACACCAATTTTCTTGGAGTCCATGCTACAACCATCTCATCTCCCTCCTGTTTTCTCAGCCATCACGCGGTGGGCAGGGTGGGGGTTTGCCGATAGTCGGTTTGCTCAACTGCGGTCCCACTTGTAAGTGAAAATGCAACACCGCACGCATTCCCGCTTGAGCGGAGTGGTGGACCAACCGTGTGGGGGTGCGACGTGAACACGGCGGGATTTTCCTTTTGAACTCGTAACTTGTAAATTTTGGTTCTGCTCCATGGCGCGACCGATAGATAGAAAATAACGATTTTGCCTAGAGTAATGAGAAGTTTGGTTCTGGCGCCGTTCATGCATGGAGTACCTACGAAAATTATAAAGTTGATGCGAAAGGTACGATAATTACTGCAGTATCATATACTACTACATGGATTTGACGGAAAGATAAAAATACATATGGATCCATCAACGTTCAACGACATCCTCATGCCCTAGTGCGCCGGGTCACCAACCGACGTGTGAGGAGCAGCGGCGTTGGCGGCGAGCTCAACGTGCTTCTGAACAGTGCCGTCCAAGGTTGCCCTGCGCTCCAAGAAGGCCAGCGTCCTATCGTCCTCCTCTTGCATGTAGTAGTCCTTGTGGACGATTTGCGCGTAGACGTGGGTGATTATGTCGATGGTGTCTTGCTTTTCTACATGTACTGTACTACTACGGAGTGCATGCATGTGTGTACCTGGGGTGGAAGCACTGCATGCATGTGTGTACGCATTATTACCTCTAGTAATAGACGCCGTGCTATAACTACCAATGCTATTTTTAGGCCGATCGCTAGTCGTCTTGGTCCCACATATTTTTTTCTTTTTTCTGAAGCGCGCTGTATAAACAGTGACGGATGGAGTAGTATGAGCGGATTCAAAGAAGAGTGTATTGATGGTTGCTTCTTCAGAGCAACTTACAGTGGGAAAGGTGGGGCTTATGATTTGACTGCTCATTACTCACTATTAATGCGGCACAACGACCGGGCTGAGTCTCCCATGCGGTTGTGCACTACCCCCCTCGGTTCTTAAATATACTCCGGAGTATTTGTCTTTCTAGAGATTTCAACAAGTGACTACTCAAATATTTGTCTTTTTAGAGATTTCAAATGGACTGGCACATACGGATGTATATAGACATATTTTAGAGTGTAGATTCACTCATTTTGCTCCGTATGTAGTCACTTGTTGAAATCTCTGTTAAGACGAATAGAATATTTAGGAACGGAGGGAGTACAGATACGAAGCAAAATGAGTGAATCTACACTCTAAAATATGCTCGTTTGAAATTTGTAAAAAGACAAATATTTAGGAACGAAGGAGTATAATTTTGTGCATGGCACATGGACTCGGATGATGAAGAGGCTTCTGGCAATGCTATCAAGCTTCCATCATTTGTTTACATAATTGACGTATTATACAAATAATTTTCCAGCGACATGAAATTGTACAATGGTGTGAGCTTTCAGCTTTTGTTTCGCGTGTCGTGCCATCGATGCTCTTTCAGAAACAATAAAAAACTAACTTCCTTGCTAATGCATGTCAATTATTAGCAGATCAGAGCTAATAATTACATCACAATTGAAGACAAAGTTGTCAGAAGGTGTTAAATTAAAATTGATGCATGCTTTCTTTGGCAGCAACGTCCCCGCAATTAACTGTAGAGGTACAATGGCTGGTATATGTGTGGAGGAGGAGAGAGGCCTACCTCATGTATTAAGGAGATCGATCTGCCTCATGTATTAAGGGAGATTGATCGGCATCCATGCATATGTGCAGGAGATGAATAAGGTTGGGAGAGAGACAGAGCTAGAGTGTTGGAGGGGGTGGTAGTGGAGTTGCTTCTAACAAATGGTGGGATAGGCTTGCTAGACAAACGGAGGGAACGCCCGCAATATCAATAAGAGAGGAGATGGCTGCTTATTGTCTGTGCACGTGCGTGTGAGAGAAGGGTCAGGAGGCATGCACGAATGATGATGGGGGACGATGTGGCTGTGGTAAGCAAACGTAACTACATAGGAAGATCAATCGCCCTTTGTAAGAGAAAGGAGAGACATAACTTGTGAGGTACATCGATCGATGGGGGTACTTTTTTCTTGCTATCCCAAAATTACAACGCGCGCGAAAACTCCCTCCAACTGCCAAATCCCGACATGGGAAATCCCCCTTCTAACCATGAGCCGAAAGGGCCGCTAGTTCAAATCGGTGGGGGTACTTTTGTAACACACCCTACATTTTGGACAAGCGCATTCCTAAGTCATGCTTCACCCCCTCCCATCGCCCCCTTTTCGCCATTTGAAATCCCAGGCCGCCATAACCTCTCCGCTCCAGCCGCGAAACCCCACCCTCCTCCGTTCGCCACGTCACCGCTGCCCAGCCGGAGCCTCTTCACCGACGACGTCGTCCACCGCAACAGCTCGACGTCCCTTGTCCTCCTCCCCGGATGAGGATCCGTCGTCCATCTCGCCGTCCCGCCGGTTCAGCCGCCCCGTCCTCCACCTCCAAGGAGCTGCTCCGACGATCGCCTCGTCTATCGCGGCTGCTCCATCCCCACAGTGCCGCCTTAACCCGCTCCACCTGAACCATAGCATCCTCACCGACTCCTCGGTCGAAGCCGAGGCCAACTCGGCGCCACCAAAGAGGTTGTACACTCATCGCATCGCACCTTCTCCTTAACTCGACCTCCCGGCACCGACGGTGCTCCATCCCGCACCCCCATGGAGCGGCTACCTTGAAGCCGGCGCCGCGGGCGACATCTCCACGGCGGCTCTCCCCCAGTACGAGGCCACTTCGGCGGCGGCAGCCATACCAGCCGGATCTGCTCCTACTGCTCTGGCTCTCGCTCGATCGCTCGCTCGCCCAGCTGCTGCTGCTGCTCTCCCCCTCGCTCGTGCTGCTGCTCTGCTCCGATTAAGCCACACTTCAGTCAACTAAATCGACCTTTGGGTCAGTCGATCTTCAGGGGTTGGGGGGGCTTGCCGGAGTTAAGGAAGAACCACCTGCAGTAGGGATGGGGGCTCGCCGGAGAGGTACCCCACTATCTATCTTAGATTTCAGGGTGGGGGCGGGGGGCCTAGAGGGCTGGCCGGGGCGGCGGTGGCGAGTTGTTTTGGGGCGGCGAGGCGGTGCTGGGGCCGGCGGTTCGGCCGGTGGTGGCTGGCGGCTCAGGGGGGGTGCAGGTTGAAGATGAACTGTAGGCCCTCCCTAAACTACATGTCAAGTGCCTCTCTGCTACCATTGCGTTCAGTTTCGACAGTAGCATTCAGATTCCACAGTAAATTTCAGTTTCGACAGTTAAGTTCAGAGTCAACAGTTTTTACCTCATCTGTTGCAGTTAGGTGGTTTTTGGTGATGTTAATTTTACATCCATTTTACATCATCTATTGGAGATGCTATTAGAATCCCACTTGAGATTGACGATGTCTGTCTTGTGCTGCTTCATCCTTGACGTCTTACGGCTCACCGGAGCTGCTCCAATGACAGAACGATCCATCACAACAGAGCAGTGCCCTGGATGCCGTCTATAGATTCCTCATATCTTCCTCCACACCTCCGACAGCCACCTCTGCCTCAACTGCTTCAGCGACCAACCCAATGATGCTGAGGTCGACACGGCTATGGCAAAGAGGTTGTACGCTTGTTGCATCACTTATTACTATACATTCACGTCGATCCATTAGGGCTATTTTGGTTCAACGGAAAAACATCGATCCACTGGTTGTTACCATCACTCTAAATTTCTTCATGCTCTCCTTACATAATCTCACCATATTTTTTCATATGCATGTCAGATATTGTACACAGTCATGTTGAACATGTAGAGAAAAAGAGAAGAGTTTTGCAGTGCAATACAATGTCATGCAGACATCGCTCCATGGTGGGTTCAATGGCAAACCCTCCCCACCCCTCGCCAGATTGTAATCCAGAGGAAGATATCTGTTCTGAGGCGGATTCGGACGCTGCTGACCACTCCTATTTACCCCCAAGGTGTTTGCTCTACCTTGGCATGATGACGTTAGTCATATCATGCATATGTTGCCTTGCAGTGCCTTCTTTTGACATCATATATGTCATCTGCTTAGTTTAGACATCTTTTGTAATGCCACCAGTTTAGTTTCTATATCATATATGGGAATTATGCAGTCTCATGTCTTTTAGCCAGCCATAATATATGTGAAATGTGCAATGCCATCCTGTTTAACCAGGCATCATATATTTGAATGGTATCTTGCCCATACTTTTCTTCATTACATTTCCATTTGTCGACAATGTTTGTACATTAAACTACTCTTCCTGTGAATCAGCCATTTGGGTGGGAGATGGAAAAATCTGGAGTGAAAACAAGGCCTTCAGAGCAGACAGTGCTACCTGTCAAAGTAGATCTCTTGTTGGGTCCCGATAGCTCCTCAGAGATGGATTCAGAGACAGATGACCAGTCCTATTCCCCCACTAAGGTGTATGCTCTAACTTAGCACTGTTATACTGCTCATATCATGCATACGGTGTCTTGCATTGCATAGTTTAGACATCATATACACAATATTCAACACCCTGTTCTTAGTTCAGACATCATATCGAATGCCCTCTGTTTAGCATATAAATCACATATGTGAATTAAATGATGCGATCCTGATTACTTAGATAACATGTAGGTGAATTATGTCATGCGATCCTGTTTAGTTGTTCATCATATCTTTGAATTATGTTATGCTATGCTATCCAGTTTAGATAGACATCATATATGTGAAATTATGTCATGCTATCCATTTTAGTTAAACAATATACATGTCAGCTATTTCATGCCCTCTTTTTTCCACACTATCTATTGCATCTGTCTCTCATACAATGTCCGTACATTCAACTATGTTTCCTGTTTATCAGCCATTTGAATTGGAGCAGGTGATGCCAGTATCTAGCGGACTAAAAACATGGTCTTTAAATAAAACAGTGCTACCTTTTGGTGGAGATAGCACCCCGGTTGTACATGCACAAGAACCAGCCCTACCATACATAACCCAAACTCTCGCAGATTGTACCCCTACTACGATGGATAGAGAACCAGCTTCACCCAATCTAACCCCAACCCCAGCCGATAGTAACCTAGTTCCTGTTGACACAACACCATCTCCACCACAGATCTCCCAAACAAGAGCCGTTAGTAAGGCAGCTCCAGTTCCCAAAGGGCCAGTACTATCACGGCGAACCCCAACTCCACCAGTTAGTACGCCTATTCCCGTGGAGGAAGCACAACCACCTAGTCGTAGTTTAGCATCTATCGCATTTGATGTTGTTAAATCGTATGTGCATATCTTCCTATCTTGGAAATATTATACTGAAGATGAAGGAAAATGCCAGTTGCAGGTGTTTGTCCAGGAGTTATGTGTAAGTAATGTTATTCATGGAAATTACTTTGCTTTGTCCCATACATCCTACCTCCATGATGGTTATAATATAACAAGTTTTCCCATTTTTCTCTATAGAGAAGGACTGATTTGGAAACTCAGGATGAGGTAACCTGTGCTAATACCTCTGCTATCTTCAAGAATGCTTCGTGGCAGTATCGGAATTACCCGAAGAAAACGTACTTCACCAACAAAGAAACTCATCAAATTCCCTTACATTCTCCTGAGACACATTTACTGGACGATGACTGGGAACGCCTTGTTTTGTACTGGTCCTGAACCAAGAATGTGGTAAGGTCTATGAGCTCATTTTCTGTTTTAAGTATTATATTCTTGCGTCTTACTGTACTCTGTTCATGTAGAACAAGTGGCTAAACCTGAAGAACAACTGTTCTAATTTAAGATTCCATTGCTACCATAGGACATAGATATATGTTTGTTTGATGCTTTTATTATGTACTAGTACTTGGCAATAGAAGACTTGCTAGTTTAATCCTGTCCAGCTTACTAATGAACTGGTTCACCGAAATGAGTTTCATATACTAGTACATGCTAAACTTGTTATGTGTCTGCTTGTGTCTTCTTTTAGAATGCTGACAGAATATTGGGGAAGAGTGCCTTATTAAGCAACGGTAAAGGAAGTAATGCAGATAAGGTTCAGGATAGTGACACATCCTGTCTTGGTTTAGTGCTGGAGTTACTGGCCACTACCGCTTGCACAAGCTATTCAAACTCACTGTCTGAATCAGTTCGGTTTCTTGAGTCTCAACTACAAGCTGAAAGACATCGATCACCTGTGCTGCGACAAGAAGCGAAAGGACTGCGGAAGTCCCTAGAGCATTCAGATGCATACTTTCTGGTGCAACAGCAAGCGTTGGAGGATTTTAGCGCCAAACAGGACAAAGCTAATCAGCTTGCTAAGCTTATTGCCAGCATGGTGGATACCCAGGATAACGTTTCTTGAGCTCTTCTGAAGTTGTTTCAGTTATGCTCTTGTTTTGCTGCCGTGTTTATTTGCACTGGTGGCCAATTTTGACGGCGAGTGTATATGATATGTTGCTTTGTTCCCTATATTTGCACTGGTGGCGAACTTTGATGCCCAGTTGATGTAATATGTGTAATAGCCGTGATAGCCTAGCGTTAGTTGCTTGCTTATTTATTTCCTAGTTGTCTTGTTTATTTGTTTGCTTGTAGTCATTGCAGTTCTTTTTCCGCGGTTAACTAGTGGCTGCAATAACCTATTTTTTAAAACTAGGCCACAATAACCATGGGCTAATATTTACTATAGTGACACTGGGCCTCCTACGGGCCGTAGAAATAGTGGGCCTTTTACGGGCCGTAGAAACAGCAGGCCTTCTACGGGCCGTAGAAACAATGGGCCTTATACGGGCCGTATGATCGATTGGCCAAACATGGGTCAATAACAGGCCGCATTATGGCCGTAAATATGCTAGAGTTGGAACCGTCCGTTCATGGGCCGACCGTAATGGGCCATCATTAATAGGCCGTATTTGATGACGCTATGAAAACGGCCCAACGTATTAACGGACCACAAACGGGCCGACTGTAACCACGGGCTGAATTTGGCCCACAAGCAGAAAATTACAGTAACGAGCCGTAAGTAAAAGACTGCTGGAAATGAGCCCAAGAATAAATGGGCTCTGAGAAGGCCGAAAGATAACATGGGCTGGAAACGGCCTAACAGAATAATGGGCCGTTAATGGGTATAAAGTGATACACTATTCATTACGGGCTAGTTTCACCACGGGCCGTTAATGGGTGTAAAGTGATACACTGTTCATTACGAGCCAGTTTCACCACGGGCCGTTAATAGGCCAAGAGTTACATAGGGCCTCATATGGGCCGAAAGACGTCATGGGCCATACATGGGCCAGAAGTGAAAACGGGCTGGAATCATATTGGATGGCCTAGATGATGCTACTGTGGCTAATTCGGATAGGGCGTAACGGGGCTTGGGTTAGCGGGCTGTAAATGGGATATATGCGAACATGCCGTTAACAGGCTTTCCATGGGCCAGCCCGCCACCTTTTGACCAAGTCAAACGGGCCGGCCTTTTCACAGGAATGGGCCTCTGTTGGGCCTTGCCATGTGTCGACGTATCATAGGCGCCTATCTGACCCACTAACGAGCTGACACGTGTTTCATCTGGCCAATAAGAATTTTACACGTGGAAATTTCCCATTGGTCGGGGCTGTAATGGGTTATCGGATCCAAAACCCGACTCGATAGCTTAACGGCGTTCCGTTACGGTGGATGCCACATGTCAGTCACCCTTGACGAAAGCACTTCTATGACGCGCGATTTATCGTCATGGAAGTGGACACTTCCGTGATGATAATTTTGGTAATGTCATGGAACACTTCTACGACATCACAGGTATGACTATCTTGATTCTGTCATAAATTTGTCATGGATGTACATGCATGACAAAAAAAGCGACCTACTGTGACAAACATGTATCATCACGGAAGTGTATTTTTTTGTAGTGATAGTGGAGAGTGTCATATACTAGTATCATGAATATACAGTACATATGATACTAGTGTATAATACTACCTTTAATTAATTATAACGCATAGTATAATACATAGAGTATAGTACCATACACTACTGCAGGATGCTGCTAACGCGACACTATGATCAAAAACCCTTAGAGAAACTGTGTGCGATGCCATAATCGCAAACGGTGCTATATGAAAACCGTCAGAAATGTGTAAAACATTTGCGATGAGAGATGCATCAAACACGGTTCAGGTTTTAGTTGCGTGTGCGATGAAGGGCATATGGTTCAGTTCAATGAACTGTTTGCGATGAGGCAACACAAAATAAATTGGCTGCCAGATGGAGGCGTGTGCGATACACAACATATGGTTCACTCGGATGAATTGTTTGTGATTAGGCAACACAAAAGAAACAGACAACCCGATCAAGGTGTGTGTGATGTACAACATACGGTTCACTCGGATGCACTGTTTGCGATTAGAATAGAGAACAGAAACGGTTCAATATAACAAGATGTGTGTGATACGTGGCAGACAAGTCTATAATCAGAAAATGTGTGCGAAGACCGATAATAATGCACACGATTGCTTCTAATAAGACGTATGTGATATGCTCTGTCTACACAACATCTATTGGCCATTGTGGGACGGGCGGTCAGCCGGATACGCCATAAGGATGCGAAGAGGCATTCCTATCAGCAAGGACTAGCTGTTCCATCAGTAGCTCATGTAAGAAAACTATCAAGTTAAGTGTGCTCAGGCTGGAGCAGCCATCGGATGGGTGACTGGATGGGAAGTTGTGTCGATGTTAAATTAGGTGATGGGATGGGTCATTTTGGTCAAATGACCGAAATGCCCCATTCCCTCAGCTAATTTAACCTCGAGGTCCTTGTTTTTTATTTATTTTTATTTTTTAACACAAGTTAAAGAAGGTCTACCGCATTACTTTTTGACAATGTGCGATGTGTGGCATACATTTGATCCATCTGACCTATTTGTGATGGAATAGGTCGTGTGTGTTGTGGGCAAACACTTGCTAGTATTCAACCGTTTGGGATTGATGAATTCATCACCGACGGGATCCCTAGTGTGGTCCGTGTTCATCTGATCATCATTTACTTCTTGTGCTAGCTCGATGCTAAGTTTCCATTAATTGATGGCGTTTTATGAACACGCCACAGTTTCCTGCCATTTCCTCACCAATTTCCCGCACCCTGCTATATTGCGCATAGGGGGCGCGCAACGCACGGAGGCGACAAGCGTAGCCTGTAGCACATCCACCTTTTCCAAGCATGCCAACCCACCAAAGAGCCGCATGTGCCATCAACCTCGTCGACGAGGAAAACGAGCAGGCGCCATGGCCCGTTGAGGCCAAGGCACTCCCCGGCAATGCGATGGATGACGCTGTGATGCGCGTGATCGCCAGGGTTGAGTAGACCTTTGGCGCATGGCGCTTGAGCGCCGCGGATCAAGATAGGCATGTCAGCACCGACAGGCTGCAGCTCGCCGCACAACATGATCGATGGCGCGCCATAGAGCAAGCTAGGCGCGTCCGCGCCAATAGGCTGCGGCTCGCCGCATGGCGAGACCGTTGGAGCACCGCAGAGCGAGAGGCGTGGCGCGCCGCACAGCAAGAGCGGATCCATCAGCGCTTGCCTGCTGTCGACACAACGTCGTAGCTGGGTACACGTCCCATCAGTACCCCCATTCCTCACCAGGAGTTGGCAGAGGCCCTGAGCGTCCTACTTGCACCAGATGCCGTCCACGCCATACTTGCACCGGACGCCCGCCGCACCGTTCGCATGGGTGCCGTTGTTCGCCTTGTCCGCAGCCCCCTGGATGCCAACACGCTGGTCCGTAGGCTCGACCGCCTCGTTGGCCCAGGTTTCCACCTGGGCGCAGTAGAGGAACATGCCCATCGCATCCTCGAGCTGGTGACCTCTCATGAAATAGCCAACTTGGAGCTCGAGATCGCGCTCCAGATGTACCGCGAGCGTGTCGATCGCTTGGACGAACACCTGCACAAGTTCAGGTAGAGCCAAGAGCTACCCTAGGCAAGGGCTGCTAGTCATGGTCTCATGGACGCGTTTTATTTTGAGAAGTTGTTTCGACGTGGATAGCTTTGTATTCACAACAATCATAGTATTGCTCTGTTTCAATGTGTGTACTCTGTTTTCCATTCTTATATGTTCTGTTTCAATGTCTGTATATACGATTTCCATTCTGTATATGTGGATAATAACAGCTAGATTCAAATTAGTATACAAAAATAGATAGAAAATGGAATTCATAATATATATATATATATAAATTGTTCATTAGATTATCACAGAATATATATATAATATCATCACATATACGTGATGATACTTAACTACTAGGTACAATGCATAAAATTGAAAACGAACAATACTAAAACTAATAGTCCCTCCTGGGGCCAGAATTCCGGCAGCCCCTCGCCAGCAGCTCCCTGGTGCGCGGCGTCTTCCCATTGTGGAGGCAGTACTCCGACTCCTCTGCCTCGCAATGCTTGACATACAGATCTGCCTCTTTCTGGCGGATGCACGCGACCGATCTTGCCATTTCGTTGGGCGCCCACCGGAGCTCCTCGTCGGTGGCATGCTAGAGCTTATCGGCCCACCTCCACGTAGCGACGAGGCACCCAGCGCCTATGACCTTCCTCACGAAGTACCCGTCTTCGTACACCTCCTCAGCACGACGACGCGCCCGCCCCCAAAGCTCTACCAGCTCGTTTTTCTAGGCGGCATCATGGGCTTCATAGGCCTCCTGGTGCCAGGCTTCCTCCTCCGCCATCTCCTTCTTGGACGCCACTTGCCTGGCTTTCTCAGTCGGTGACAGCGACTTCCGGAGACAAAGATTGTACTGGTCCCAAAACCAATCCAAAGTTGGGTGGTCCAGCGCAACCTCGTTATGCGATGCGTAGGAGTCCTCGTCGCTGCTAATCGAGTGAGCGTCCTCGGGGGGCGGCGACTGTTGGGGAACGTAGTAATTTCAAAATTTTCCTACACACACGCAAGATCATGGTGATGTATAGCAACGAGAGGGGAGAGTGTTGTCTACGTACCCTCGTAGACCGGAAGCGGAAGCGTTAGCACAACACGGTTGTTGTAGTCGTACGTCTTCACGGCCCGACCGATCAAGCACCGAAACTATGGCACCTCCGAGTTCTAGCACACGTTTAGCTCGATGACGATCCCCGAACTCCGATCCAGCAGAATGTCGGGGAAGGGTTCCGTCAGCACGACGGTGTTATGACGATCTTGATGTTCTACCGTCGTAGGGCTTCGCCTAAGCATCGCTACAATATCATCGAGGATTATGGTGGAAGGGGGCACCGCACACGGCTAAGAGATCAATGATCAATTGTTGTGTCTTTGGGGTGTCCCCCTGCACCCGTATATAAAGGAGCAAGGGAGGAGGAGGCCGGCCCTAGGAGGGGGCGCGCCAAGTGTGGAGTCCTACTAGGACTCCCTAGTCCTAGTAGGATTCCACCTCCCATATGGAATAGGAAAAGAGGAAGGGAAAAGGAGAAGGAAGGAAGGGGGCGCCCCCTTCCCTAGTCCAATTCGGACCAGACCAAGGGGAGGGGTGCTGCCACCCTTGAGGCCCTTTTCCTTCTTTCCCGTATGGCCCAATAAGGCCCAATACGTATTCCCGTAACTCTCCGGTACTCCGAAAAATACCTGAATCACTCGGAACCTTTCTGATGTCCGAATATAGTCGTACAATATATCGATCCGTACGTCTCTACCATTTCGAGACTCCTCGTCATGTCCCCGATCTCATCCGGGACTCCGAACTCCTTCGGTACATCAAAACTCATAAACTCATAATATAACTGTCATCGAAACCTTAAGCGTGTGGACCCTACGGGTTCGAGAACAATGTAGACATGACCGAGACACGTCTCCAGTCAATAACCAATAGCGGAACTTGGATGCTCATATTGGCTCCCACATATTCTACGAAGATCTTTATCAGTCAGACCGCATAACAACATACGTTGTTCCCTTTGTCATCGGTATGTTACTTGCCCGAGATTCGATCGTCGGTATCTCAATACCTAGTTCAATCTCGTTACCGGCAAGTCTCTTTACTCGTTCCGTAATACATCATCCTGCAACTAACTCATTAGTTGCAATGCTTGCAAGGCTTAAGTGATGTGCATTACCGAGAGGGCCCAGAGATACCTCTCCGACAATCGGAGTGACAAACCCTAATCTCGAAATACGCCAACCCAACAAGTACCTTCAGAGACACCTGTAGAGCACCTTTATAATCACCCAGTTACGTTGTGACGTTTGGTGGCACACAAAGTGTTCCTCCGGTAAACGGGAGTTGCATAATCTCATAGTCATAGGAACATGTATAAGTCATGAAGAAAGCAATAGCAACAAACTAAATGATCAAGTGCTATGCTAATGGAATGGGTCAAGTCAATCACATCATTCTCCTAATGATGTGATCCCGTTAATCAAATGACAACTCATGTCTATGGTTAGGAAACATAACCATCTTTGATCAACGAGCTAGTCAAGTAGAGGCATACTAGTGACACTCTGTTTGTCTATGTATTCACACATGTATTATGTTTCCGGTTAATACAATTCTAGCATGAATAATAAACATTTATCATGATATAAGGAAATAAATAATAACTTTATTATTGCCTCTAGGGCATATTTCCTTCAGTCTCCCACTTGCACTAGAGTCAATAATATAGTTCACGTCGCCATGTGATTTAACATCAATAGTTCACATCACCATGTGATTAACACCCATAGTTCACATCGACATGTGACCAACACCCAAAGGGTTACTAGAGTCAATAATCTAGTTCACATCGCTATGTGATTAACACCCAAAGAGTACCGAGGTGTGATCATGTTTTGCTTGTGAGAGAAGTTTAGTCAACGGGTCTTCCACATTCAGATCCGTAAGTATTTTGCAAATTTCTATGTCAACAATGCTCTGCATGGATCTACTCTAGCTAATTGCTCCCACTTTCAATATGTATCCAGATTGAGACTTAGAGTCATGTGGATCAGTGTCAAAACTTGCATCGACGTAACCCTTTACGACGAACCTTTTGTCACCTCCATAATCGAGAAACATATCCTTATTCCATTAAGGATAATTTTGACCAATGTCCAGTGATCTACTCCTAGATCACTATTGTACTCCCTTGTCAAACTCAGGGCAGGGTATACAATAGGTCTGGTACACAGCATGGCATACTTTATAGAACCTATGGCTGAGGCATAGGGAATGACTTTCATTCTCTCTCTATCTTCTACCGTGGTCAGGTTTTGAGTCTTACGCAACTTCACACCTTTGTAACATAGGCAAGAACTCCTTCTTTGACTGTTCCATTTTGAACTACTTCAAAATCTTGTCAAGGTATGTACTCATTGAAAAACTTATCAAGCGTCTTGATCTATCTCTATAGATCTTGATGCTCAATATGTAAGCAGCTTCACCGAGGTCTTTCTTTGAAGAACTCCTTTCAAACATTCCTTTATGCTTTGCAGAATAATTCTACATTATCTCCGATCAACAATATGTCTTTCACATATACTTATCAGAAATGTTGTAGTGCTCCCACTCACTTTCTTGTAAATACAGGCTTCACCGCAAGTCTGTATAAAACTATATGCTTTGATCAACTTATCAAAGCGTATATTCCAACTCCGAGATGCTTGCACCAGTCCATAGATGGATCGCTGGAGCTTGCATATTTTGTTAGCACCTTTAGGATTGAAAAAACCTTCTGGTTGCATCATATACAACTCTTCTTTAATAAATCCATTAAGGAATGCAGTTTTGTTTATCCATTTGCCAGATTTCATAAAATGTGGCAATTGCTAACATGATTCGGACAGACTTAAGCATAGATACGAGTGAGAAACTCTCATCGTAGTCAACACCTTGAACTTGTCGAAAACCTTTTGCGACAATTCTAGCTTTGTAGATAGTAACACTACTATCAGCGTCCGTCTTCCTCTTGTAGATCCATTTAATCTCAATGGCTAGCCGATCTTTGGGCAAGTCAATCAAAGTCCATACTTTGTTCTCATACATGGATCTCATCTCAGATTTCATGGCCTCAAGCCATTTCGCGGAATCTGGGCTCATCATCACTTCCTCATAGTTCGTAGGCTCGTCATGGTCAAGTAACATGACCTCCAGAACAGGATTACCGTACCACTCTGGTGCGGATCTCACTCTAGTTTACCTACGAGGTTCGGTAGTAACTTGATCTGAAGTTACATGATCATCATTAGCTTCCTCACTAATTGGTGTAGTAGTCACAGGAACAGATTTCTATGATGAACTACTTTCCAATAAGGGAGCAGGTACAGTTACCTCATCAAGTTCTACTTTCCTCTCACTCACTTCTTTCGAGAGAAACTCCTTCTCTAGAAAGGATCCATTCAAAGCAACGAATATCTTGCCTTCGGATATGTGATAGAAGGTGTACCCAACATTTTCTTTTGGGTATCCTATGAAGACACACTTCTCCGTTTTGGGTTTGAGCTTATCAGGTTGAAACTTTTTCACATAAGCATTGCAACCTCAAACTTTAAGAAACGACAACTTAGGTTTCTTGCCAAACCATAGTTCATACGGTGTCGTCTCAATGGATTTAGATGGTGCCCTATTTAACGTGAATGCAGCTGTCTCTAATGTATAACCCCAAAACGATAGTGGTAGATCGGTAAGAGACATCATAGATCGCACCATATCTAATAAAGTACGGTTATGACGTTCGGACACACCATTACACTGTGGTGTTCCAGGTGGCGTGAGTAGTGAAACTATTTCACATTGTTTTTAACTGAAGGCCAAACTCATAACTCAAATATTTTACTTCTGCGATCATATCATAGAAATTTTATTTTTGTTACGATGATTCTCCACTTCACTCTGAAATTCTTTGAACTTTTCAAATGTTTCAGACTTGTGTTTCATCAAGTAGATATACTCATATCTCCTCAAATCATCTCTGAAGATCAGAAAATAATGATACCTGCCGCGAGCCTCAATATTCATCGGACCAAATACATCGGTATGTATGATTTCCAGCAAATATGTTGCTCGCTCCATTGTTCCGGAGAACAGAGTCTTAGTCATCTTGCCCATGAGGCATGGTTTGCAAGCATCAACTGATTCATAATCAAGTGTTTCCAAAATCCCATCAGCATGGATTTTCTTCATGCGCTTTACACCAATATGACCTAAACGGCAGTGCCACAAATAAGTTGCACTATCATTATTAACTTTGCATCTTTTGGTTTCAATATTATGAATATGTGTATCACTACGATCGAGATCCAACGAACCATTTTCATTGGTGTGAAACCATATAAGGTTTTATTCATGTAAACAGAACAACAATTTATTCTCTTACTTAAATGAATAACCGTATTGCAATAAACATGATCAAATCATATTCATGCTCAACGCAAACACCAAATAACACTTATTTAGGTCAACACTAATCCCGAAAGTATAGGGAGTGTGCGATGATGATCATATCAATCTTGGAACCACTTCCAACACACATCGTCACTTCACGCTTAGCTAGTCTCTGTTCATTCTGCAACTCCCGTTTCGAGTTACTATTCTTAGCAACTGAACCAGTATCAAATACCAAGGGGTTGCTACGAACACTAGTAAAATACACATCAATAATATGTATATCAAATATACCTTTGTTCACTTTGCCATCCTTCTTATCCACCAAATACTTGGGGCAGTTCCGCTTCAAGTGACCAGTCCCTTTGTAGTAGAAGCACTTAGTCTCAGGCTTAGGACCAGACTTGGGCTTCGTCACTTGAGCAGCAACTTGCTTGCCGTTCTTCTTGAAGTTCCCCTTCTTCCCTTTGCCCTTTTCTTGAAACTAGTGGTCTTGTCTACCATCAACATTTGATATTTTTCTTGATTTCTACCTTCGTTGATTTCAACATTACGAAGAGCTTGGGAATCGTTTCCGTTATCCCTTGCATATCATATTTCATCACAAAGTTCTACTAACTTGGTGATGGTGACTAGAGAATTCTATCAATCACTATCTTATCTAGAAGATTAACTCCCACTTGATTCAAGCGATTGTAATACCCAGACAATCTGAGTACATGCTCACTGCTTGAGCTATTCTCCTCCATATTTTTAGCTATAGAACATTGTTGGAGACTTCATATCTCTCAACTCGGGTATTTGCTTGAAATATTAACTTCAACTCCTGGAACATCTCATATGGTCCATGACATTCAAAACATCTTTGAAGTCCCGATTCTAAGCCGTTAAGCATGGTGCACTAAACTATCAAGTAGTTATCATATTGAGCTAGCCAAACGTTCATAACATCTACCTCTACTCCTGCAATAGGTCTGTCACCTAGCGGTGCATCAAAGACATAATTCTTCTGTGCAGCAATGAGGATAATCCTCAGATTACGGATCCAATCAGCATCATTGCTACTAACATTTTTCAACATAATTTTTCTCTAGGAACACAATAAACTGGGAGCAACATCGCGAGCTATTGATCTACAACATAGATATGCTAATACTACCAGGACTAAGTTCATGATAAATTAAAGTTCAATTAATCATATTACTTAAGAACTCCCACTTAGACAGACATCCCTCTAATCTTCTAAGTGATCACGTGATCCATATCAACTAAACTATGTCCGATCATCACGTGAGATGGAGTAGTTTCAATGGTGAACATCACTATGTTGATCATATCTACTATATGATTCACGCTCGACCTTTCGGTCTCCGTGTTCCGAGGCCATATCTGTTATATGCTAGGCTCGTCAAGTTTAACCTGAGTATTCCGCGTGTGCAACTGTTTTGCACCCGTTGTATTTGAACATAGAGCCTATCACACCCGATCATCACATGGTGTCTCAGCATGAAGAACTTTCACAATGGTGCATACTCAGGGAGAACACTTGTACCTTGATAATTAGTGAGAGATCATCTTATAAAGCTACCATCGAACTAAGCAAAATAAGATGTATAAAAGATAAACATCACATGCAATCAAAATATGTGACATGATATGGCCATCATCATCTTGTGCCTTTGATCTCCATCTCCAAAGTATCGTCATGATTTCCATCGTCACCGGCATGACACCATGATCTCCATCATCTTGATCTATATCAATGTGTCGTCACATGGTCGTCTCGCCAACTACTGCTATTGCAACTATTGCTATCGCATAGCGATAAAGTAAAGCAATTATTTGGCGCTTGCATCTTATGCAATAAAGAGACAACCATAAGGCTTCTGCTAGTTGCCGATAACGTCAATAAAACATGATCATCTTATACAACAACTTATATCTCATCACGTCTTGACCATATCACATCACAACATGCCCTGCAAAAACAAGTTAGACGTCCTCTACTTTGTTGTTGCAAGTTTTACGTGGCTGCTACAGGCTGACCAAGAACCGTTCTTACCTACGCATCAAAACCACAACGATAGTTTGTCAAGTTAGTGTTGTTTTAACCTTCTCAAGGACCGGGCGTAGCCACACTCGGTTCAACTAAAGTTGGAGAAACTGACACCCGCTAGTCACCTGAGTGCATAGCACGGCGGTAAAACCAGTCTCGCGTAAGGCTACGCGTAATGTCGGTCCGGGCCGCTTCATCCAACAATACCGCCGAACCAAAGTGTGACATGCTGGTAAGAAGTATGACTTATATCGCCCACAACTCACTTGTGTTCTACTCGTGCATATTACATCAACGCATGAAACCTAGCTCGGATTCCACTGTTGGGGAACGTATTAATTTCAAAATTTTCCTACGCACACGCAAGATCATGGTGATGCATAGCAACGAAAGGGGAGAGTGTTGTCTGCGTACCCTCGTAGACCGGAAGCGGAAGCGTTAGCACAACGCGGTTGATGTAGTCGTACGTCTTCACGGCCTGACCGATCAAGCACCGAAACTACGGCACCTCCGAGTTCTAGCACACGTTCAACTCGATGACGATCCCCGGACTCCGATCCTGCAGAATGTCAGGGAAGAGTTCCGTCAGCACGACGGCATGATGACGATCTTGATGTTCTACCATCGTAGGGCTTCGCCTAAGCACCGCTACAATATTATCGAGGATTATGGTGAAAGGGGGCACCGCACACGGCTAAGAGATCAATGATCAATTGTTGTGTATTTGGGGTGCCCCCTGCACCCGTATATAAAGGAGCAAGGGAGGAGGAGGCCGGCCCTAGGAGGGGGCGCGCCAAGTGTGGAGTCCTACTAGGACTCCCTAGTCCTAGTAGGATTCCACCTCCCATATGGAATAGGAAAAGAGGAAGGGAAAATGAGAAGGAATGAAGGGGGCGCCCCCCTTCCCTAGTCCAATTCGGACCAGACCAAGGGGAAGGGTGCGGCCACCCTTGAGGCCCTTTTCCTTCTTTCCCGTATGGCCCAATAAGGCCCAATACGTATTCCCGTAACTCTCGGGTACTCCGAAAAATACCCGAATCACTCGGAACCTTTCCGATGTCCAAATATAGTCGTCCAATATATCGATCTTTACGTCTCGACCATTTCGAGACTCCTCGTCATGTCCCCGATCTCATCCGGGACTCCGAACTCCTTCGGTACATCAAAACTCATAAACTCATAATATAACTGTCATCGAAACCTTAAGCATGCGGACCCTACGGGTTCGAGAACAATGTAGACATGACCGAGACACGTCTCCGGTCAATAACCAATAGCGGAACCTGGATGCTCATATTGGCTCCCACATATTCTATGAAGATCTTTATCGGTTAGACCGCATAACAACATACGTTGTTCCCTTTGTCATCGGTATGTTACTTGCCCGACATTCGATCGTCGGTATCTCAATACCTAGTTCAATCTCGTTACCGGCAAGTCTCTTTACTCGTTCGTAGTACATCATCCTGCAACTAACTCATTAGTTGCAATGCTTGCAAGGCTTAAGTGATGTGCATTACAGAGAGGGCCCATAGATACCTCTCCGACAATCGGAGTGACAAATCCTAATCTCGAAATACGCCAACCCAACAAGTACCTTCGGAGACACCTGTAGAGCACCTTTATAATCACCTAGTTATGTTGTGACGTTTGGTGGCACACAAAGTGTTCCTCCGGTAAACGGGAGTTGCATAATATCATAGTCATAGGAACATGTATAAGTCATGAAGAAAGCAATAGCAACAAACTAAACGATCAAGTGCTATGCTAACGGAATGGGTCAAGTCAATCACATCATTCTCCTAATGATGTGATCCCGTTAATCAAATGACAACTCATGTCTATGGTTAGGAAACGTAACCATCTTTGATCACGAGCTAGTCAAGTAGAGGCATACTAGTGACACTCTGTTTGTCTATGTATTCACACATGTATTCTGTTTCCGGTTAATACAATTCTAGCATGAATAATAAACATTTATCATGATATAAGGAAATAAATAATAACTTTATTATTGCTTCTAGGGCATATTTCCTTCAACGACTCCTCGTCGGCGTGTGGGCAGACCGGCGGCGCCATGGCAGAGATTTGAGAGAGAGAGAGGGCAAGCGAGCGGAGGATGTAGATGAGAATGCGGGCGGGATGACGTGAGCAAGGTAGTATTTATTGGCGGCCGGAATCTAGATTGACGGGGACAGTACACATGCCGGTCGCCGGAATTTATGAGTATTGTAGTTTGAATTACACACAATTCCCGCAGCAAATCCGTGTGTGAATATAATAGCTGATGGTTTCCAATACAGAACCGTGTCTGATTAATGATCCCCGCCAATCATGTGGGGGCCGGTTTTCTTGCCAGATCTTTACATTTTCTTTTTTGAACACCAGATATTTACATCGTCTGATGATTTTTTAACTCGCACACAAGTACACAAAAATATGATTTTTCAAACCATTTTGGTTAGGCGTTGCATGTAGATGTAGTTCAAGTTTGAATTACGGTCATTAAATGGTTGGAAAATCACTTAAATGTCTTTAAAAGGTCAAATGACCCCTGAAAATTTCCAACTTTTCCCATGACAGTTGTATTAGTGCACGTTAAACGTAGGAAAAAATTGAAGGCTGCAAGAGGAAGCTATCTCCCTCCCGTCAGCAAACATGCATTGTTCCCTCTCAGAACCACGAACCTTCTAGTGAGTTGCTCCGGTTTGTGAGGGGTGTGTGTCCAAACTTTCGTCAAACAGGCCAATTTTTTTACCACATCATCTTGGTGGCATGACATTAAATGAAGCAAGGTTTCATGTTTTTCTGATCCCTTTTTTATTTTTTTGGAATTAAAATGCCATGGCATGCACTCCATGCATGTGCCTATGCCTTGACACCAATATGTTTGAAAATTCATTCAAATTTACTGCACATGGAATTAACTCACACACAAGTACACAAAAATATGTTTTTTCAAACCGTTTTGGTTAGGCGTTGCATGTAGATGTAGTTCAAATTTGAATTACGGCCATTAAATGGTTATAAAATCACTTAAATGTCTTTAGAAGGTCAAATGACCCCCTGAAATTTACCAAATTTTCACATGACAATTGTATTAGTGCACGTTAAACGTAGGAAAAAATTTGAAGGCCGTAAGAGGAAACTATCACCCATTTGTCATCAAACATGCATTGTTCCCTCTCGGAACCACAAACCTTCTAGTGAGTTGCTTCGATTTGTGAGGGGCGTGTGTCCAAACGTTTGTCAAACATGCCAATTTCTTTACCACATCATCTTGGTGGCATGACATTACATCAACCAAGGTTTCATGTGTTTCTGATCATTTTTCTATTTTTTTGAATTAAAATGCCATGTCACTCCATGCATACGTATGCATGTGTCCATGTCGTGAGACCAATATGTTTGAAAATTCCTTCTAATTTACTGCACATGGAATTAACTCGCACACAAGTACAGAGATATGATTTTTCAAACCGTTTTGGTTAGGCGTTGCATGTAGATGTAGTTCAAATTTGAATTACGGTCATTAAATGGTTTGAAAATCACTTAAATGTCTTTGAAATGTCAAATGACCCCTAGAATTTTCCAAAATTCCACATTACAGTTGTAGTAGTGCACGTTAGACGTTGAAAAAATTTGAAGGCCGTAAGAGGAAGTTATCTTCCGTTCGTCATCAAACATGCATTGTTCCCTCTCGAAACCACAAACCTTCTAGCGAGTTGCTCCGATTTGTGAGGGGTGTGTGTCCAAACTTTCGTCAAACATGACAATTTCTTTACCACATCATCTTGGTGGCATGACATTAAATCAAGCAAGGTTTCATATTTTTCTGATCATTTTTTATTTTTTAGAATTAAAATGCCATGGCATGCACTCCATGCATGTGCCCATGCCTTGACACCAATATGTTTTAAAATTCCTTTGAATTTACTGCACATGGAATTAACTCGCACACAAGTACACAAAAATATGATTTTTCAAACCGTTATGGTTAGGCGTTGCATGTAGATGTAGTTCAAATTTGAATTACGGTCATTAAATGGTTAGAAATTCACTTAAATGTCTTTAAAAGGTCAAATGACCCCTGAAATTTACCAAATTTTCACATGACAGTTTTATTAGCGCATGTTAAATGTAGGAAAAAATTTGAAGGCCGTAAGAGGAAGCCATCTCCCGTTCGTCATCAAACATGCATTGTTCCCTCTCGGAACCACGAACCTTCTAGCGAGTTGCTCCGGTGTGTGAGGGCTACGTATCCAAACGTTCGTCAAACATGCCAATTTCTTTACCACATCATCTTGGTGGCATGACATTACATCAACCAAGGTTTTATATGTTTCTAATCATTTTTATATTTTTTGAATTAAAATGCCATGTCACTCCATGCATATGTATGCATGTGTCCATGTCGTGAGACCAATATGTTTGAAAATTCCTTCTAATTTACTACACATGGAATTAACTCGCACACAAGTACACATATATGATTTTTCAAAACGTTTTGATTAGGCATTGCATGTAGATGTAGTTCAAATTTAAATTATGGTCATTAAATGGTTAGAGATTCACTTAAATGTCTTTAAAAGGTCAAATGAGCCCTAGAATTTTCCAAAATTTCACATTACAGTTGTAGTAGTGCATGTTAGACGTAGAAATTTTTTTGAAGGCCATAAGAGGAAGCTATCTCCCGTTCGTCATCAAACATGCATTGTTGCCTCTCGGAACCACGAGCCTTCTATTGAGTTGCTCCGGTTTGTGAGGGATGTGTGTCCAAACTTTGTTCAAACCTGCCAATTTTTTTACCACATCATCTTGGTGGCATGACATTACATCTACCAAGGTTTCATGTGTTTCTGATTTTTTAAATTTTTTGGAATTAAAATGCTATAACACTCCATGCGTAATTCTGTCATAGCCGTTAGACCAATATGTTTGAAAATTCCTTCTAATTTACTGCACATGGAATTAAATCGCACACAAGTACACGAAATATGAGTTTTCAAACCGTTATGGTTAGCTGTTGCATGTACATGTAGTTCAAATTTCAATTACGGTCATTAAATGGCTAGAAAATCACTTAAATGTCTAAGAAGGTCAAATGACCCCTAAAATTTTCCTAAATTTGACATGAAAGTTGTATTAGTACTACAAAATTTCTCGTTCATTTAAAACACCATCTGTTGGCACTTTATTCCAGATTCGTCTTTCATAGCTAATAAAAAATATTTACAAGATCACACAATTGTTTTGCAGGAACCGTTTGCGATGAAAATATCTGGGTCTATTTAAGTCTCCCTCCTGAAGCTTCTTCGTCTCGTCTGCTCTAGTGCTGGCAACCCCCGAATCCACGAATCCCGATCCCCATTCCCGCACCCTGTTCTTGCAAAGATGGTGCCGTGGAAACACTTCGTGAAGGCCCGTACGATGGCCGCATCCCCCCCCCCCCGAGCGCCACCGCCTATGTCGAGAGCGCGGCCGCCTACGCCGAGAGTGCCGCCGCATCCACATTGAGCACGGCCGTTTCTGTTGAGAGGGCGTCTGCGACAATTGGCAGGGTAGGTGCAGTAGCCGAGACGGCTGCAGCAGCTGCTGCGACGGTGGCTGCAAACACCGAGAGCGCTTGAGCTACCGTTTGTGCCGCCGATGTCGCCCTGGCCTGGGTCGAGGCCATCCACGCCAAGATCGAGGATGCACACGCCAAGATATTCCAGGCCACCTCGGACTCCAGTATGCAACCCACGTCTGAAAAGGCGGCAGTGGCCATGGAGTACCTGCTTCCTCATGAGGTCACTGAGCGGGAGCTGGAGATGCAGGAGGCGGCGGAGATCGAGGAGCACCGGGAGGAGGAGTTGCGTGTGGCCGAGGTTGAGGTAGAGAAGAGTCTGTCCATCAAGGAATCGGCGGTGGAGTACTAACGTGAGCTCTGGCGTAGCCACTACTACGAGTACTACAACCTTGAGGGCGGCACCAAGGACTAGGACGAGGACGCGGTCGACTTCAGCAGGGGGGACGCGGAGTCCACCAATGGCGGCATGTCGCCAGGACAAGTCATTGATGTCTCATCTCACACCGGCGATGCATAGGCCGACGCGGCGGTGGATTTTTAGTTATGCGTACTTAGGCTTTGTTTTTAATGCTGGTCTTTTGTTAGAGCAATGTTTAGGTCAACTTGCTCTATGTAATTACTAAAATTGCTCGATTCAGTAAGTGTGGTCTGTCTACTATGCGCTCTTTTGTGTGCCCAAATTAGCAAGCGATGTTAAATTATGCAATGATGTACCCAGGGAAATTTCCACCAAAATTTGAATTATCAAACTCATTCCATGCACGTAAAGCAGAAGAATCATTTGCGATGCACACAATCGTTCAAAGTGAATGGTCCGGCGGTACCACGCACGTTCAAAGTGATGTGCCCATGCCTTGAGACCAAAATTTGAATTATCAAACTCATCCCATGTGCGTAAAGTAGAAGAATCGTTTGCGATGCACACAATCGTTCAAAGTGAATGGTCCGGTGGCACCGCGCGCAAAGTTTCCCTCCACATTTCCAAAATTTTGGCCTACCGCCAAAATATCTACCCCCGCCCCCTTCCCCCTTCCCCCCTTCTCCACCCCCTTTTCTCCCCGAACACAAGTCACATTTCCCCTGTTTCATCCTTCCTTCCTTGCTAAGGTATAGCCGCTTCCTCGCTCTTGCCGTCTCGCATCCTACAACCGGGGTCGCCATGGTCTTCTTCAAAGACATCTCCAGCGGTTCCTCCTACGGCAACTACTCCTTCGCCACCCGGGTATGCCTCTCTTCTCTCACTCGGGCTATGACTTGGAATGAAGGATTTTTACCCGGAGGTCAATTTGAGTCGTTTCTTCCTCTTGTAGCTCCCTAAGACCATCAGTGGCAATGAATGGAGCGGGGTGGCTAAAGATCTATCTGCTTGTTGTCATCATCAATCTCTATGCGTGAAGCTACTTGCGTTTGATTCTGTGGACACTGGGAGGAAGTTTCTCGTATGTGCAGAGAAGGTTAGACCCTCTTCCATTGTTACAAATCATTTGTTAGATGTGATTCAGACACTATCACGGTCCCAACCCATTCATACCACACCTTCAACCAAACGCATCCTAAGACAGTGTCATAGTTTGTACCTAGTATCTTAAATTGTTGCCATCTCATCAGCGGTGCCATTAGAAAATTATTTGGCACCGCTTCAGCAGTTTGTGCAGCCAACTTTGGTCCACACATCCAAGCAGCCAAGCAGTAAAATACTAAATCTTTATGGAACAAAGGAACTGGGTATCGGAGCAACTACGTGCTCCGGAGTCCGGGTCCCTGATTTTTTTCCCGCTGCATCGACTCGCCAGTTCAGGGCACCGGTGCAAGATGTAGCAACAGCTGTCTTTACACCAGTTTTGGCATACATAGTGGACGGCCTTAGTGCTATTAGTTCTTTGTTACTAAATTTGTGCATGTACACCTATTAGTATCAATTTGCTATCATCCAAACACTGTCACTATGATGTTGCAGTTATATTTACCTTCCTCATAAAATGTTCAATTTGTTATTTATTGTACATGACTAAGAGCTTGTAGCATCGTTGTAGTTAATTATAGCTTCTGATGTTCCAGAATTTGGTTGTTGTCTCAATACCAATTATTTCATTTGCACATTGATCTTTTTGAGAAGATATGTCATAATTAACATGTTTCTTTAGTTTTTCAAAATAAGCATTGGTGATTTTCTATGTTGCTATAAACCCATTTCCCCTACAATTGTTACTGA
This sequence comes from Triticum dicoccoides, assembly GCF_002162155.2. Classification (NCBI taxonomy): domain Eukaryota; kingdom Viridiplantae; phylum Streptophyta; class Magnoliopsida; order Poales; family Poaceae; genus Triticum; species Triticum dicoccoides. The sequence continues at coordinate 254,833,333 of NC_041384.1, read as the reverse complement.
TCTAGTTTTAAATATTATAGGATGAACGGAAGTGTTCTTACTTGGAGTGGGTTGATCAAGAGTGGCCACAGTCTTTGAAGATGTGCCTAACAAAGCTCTGGAGTATGTATGAGGAAGTTAACACAGCTAGGCTTAGAGAAAGTCTTGTCAACACTGAAGCATATTTCAAGATGCAGGGTAAAAAGTTGAAGGTGGAGAATAAGATCAGATTTAAAAAAAATACTTTGCTAAGATGGTGTTGGCAAAGGAGGAGGCACTTTCCCAGTTGCCCCGTGCAAAACGGGTTCTTACTGAACTGAAAGCAGAGGTGGATAAGACGAGCCTGGATGATCTCGATTAGGGAAATTAATGTATTGTTCCTATGAAGTTGAACTAGCTATATGTTGTACTGTGTTGTTTTCATGTAGCTACCGTATTGTGATGTTATAATATATTTATGTGACTGATTTGGCAAACGGTTGTTCTATATGAAATGTGAATTTGCGTAATAATGGAATTATTAATTGTAAACTAATAAACCTGCTAAATGTATCATGGACCTTTGCAAACGGTTCTATCAGTAAAAGCGGTTGCGATGGATAGCACAATGCCACATAGTTTTGTTCATCAAATCATGTGTGATATAGTTGATAAAAGCAAACAGTTAACCAAGGAAGACTGTGTGCGATAGTTACACCTTTCACACATGAGCCTACACATAAAACTGTGTAGGATTTACGTCCGAACGGAAACGTTTTCCCTGGATTGATTGTGTGGGATGTACATAAGAACGGAAACGTATTCCTTGGATTGACTGTGTGTGATATACATACGAACGGAAATGTTTTTCTTGGATTCACCGTGTGGCATGTACATACCTATGGAAATGATTTTCTCGGATTACCGTGTGGGATGTACATACCTACGGAAATGATTTCTGGGATTCACCGTGGGGGATGTACATACCTACGGAAATGATTTCTGGGATTCACCGTGTGGGATGTACATACCTACGGAAATGATTAGGTTTCGATGCCTCGCCCGATCGCACATGGCCCCAGCCTGGGTCCCAGGAGGGCCTATCCCCGATGATTTCTGGGTCGTGCGGGAAGGACACCCTATCGCACACACTCACTTGGCGACGGTTCCAAATGCCGTCGCGGAAAGGGGTAAAAAACCGTTTGTTTAGGATCGACGCGCACCAGTGATATATAGATCATATTTATTGCCATGCATGACACAAATTAGCATCACATTTAACATGACACGGTGTCTACCTACTATATGTTACTCTAACCCTCTTTATATATATTTAATTATTTGCACATCAGCATACTTGCTATTTCCGAGTGCATGACATCGTCGGCCACTATGGCTAGCCTTATATAGTGGGAGTATCATATACTATATATATAGTATCATGCTTATGATACTAGTGTATGATACTACGTACGTACCTTCATAGCGCATATATAGTATCATAGAGTAGTACGAGCTCCCTCTGTAAACTAATATAAGAGTGTTTAGATTACTAAATAGTGACCTAAACACTCTTATATTAGTTTACGGAGGGAGTATATATCATAGATGACCGTATTTATGAATTGAGCCCTATAAGGTTGGTTGTAATGGGGAGTATTATATATATACTAGTAGTATCATGCATGCATATATATGATAGTGTAGCTAGGATACTACTTTCGTAATGCATAGTATCATAAGTTAACATCTTAGGTTGCCTTACTAATTGTCATGCATCACACAAAGTAGTAGTACAACATTTAATATGACATGGTATCATGATATGATACCACATCCTCTCTTGTGTGCCACATCATCCAGAAAGTTTAGTTGGCATCCATGATACCGCTTATGATAATACCATCACAACCAGCCTGAACCGGAAAGGAGGGAGTATGAGACTAGCCACAATGGAGAGTAGTACACTAGTAACATACACATATCCCTAGACTATATATGTTACTACCTTCATAGGGGGTAGTAACATAAGTGTAGTGTCATGCAAAGCTTCATTTCTTAGGTTACAGACTCATATTGCATTGGGACATGTGATGCTACAGTAACTAGCTAAGTTACTGAAACTATCTCTCTCCTCATTAACTTATTGCCACATAAGCAAGTTTGCTGAGTTGGAGTTGGTGTTACTGCTGAAGTTACTCCCACTATGGCTAGTCTGATACTAGCTAGTCATCTATGATATACTAGCTACCTCACTAAGAGCATGCATGGTTAATAATACATCCAAGGGTCGGCTATAAGAAGTTGCCATGTCATATATGACCAACCTCTTAGCAGGCATGTACAATAATAAGTTTTATATACGTACTAGTTTATCAATAGTTAGCCCACCTTACATCCTCACAAAGTGTCTTGGGTCTCGTGTTACAGCTGGCTCTACTAACCAAGAGCCCGCTTGTCTTCTCTTTCCTCCAACTAATAAGCACATATATATTATTCTATTCCTTATAGTCGGACTACCCACAGTGGGAGTAACATAGGTAGTAACATCACACATATCTAGATAAAATAGATGATGTGGCAAGCAATAAATGAAGAAATGGAGGGAAGTGGATATGTGTGATGTTACTACCTATGTTACTCCCACTGTGGGTATAGTCTTACTATAGTATGAGACTACCCACAATGGGAGTAACATAGGTAGTAACATCACACATATCTAGATAAATTAAGTAGATGATGTGGCAAGCAATAAATGAAGAAAGAGAGGAAAGTAGTAACATAGCTAGTTACTAGTAGTATGAGTAACATCACATGTACATATCAAGGCAAGACGTGTCTGTAGCCTAATAAATGAAGTGTTGCATGTTACCACACATATATGTTACTCCCCACTATAGAGGTAGTAACATAGACTAGTAACACATGGGCATGTTACTAGTCTATGTTACTACCCATTGTGGCTAGTCTGAGTAACATCACACATCTCAAGGCAAGATGAGTCTATAGCCTAATAAATGAAGTGTTGCATGTTACTACACATATGTTACTCCCCACTATAGAGGTAGTAACATAGACTAGTAACATTCTATGTTACTACCCATTATCGCTAGTCTTATGTCACTCTATTGTGTACTTACTTGCTCTAATGCATAGTATCATAGAGTAGCTAGTATCATATGTAGTACTTTATTTATATTGTTATGCATGACACATAGTAGCATAACATTTATTATGATACGGTTTCATGATATGATACTTAACCCTCTCTTTCTTCATTTAATTAATTCTATGACAACTCATCGAAATTGCCTAGTTGGCATGCATGATACTAGGTATGATACCCCCTTACTATCAGCCTAGCAGAGGTGTGTAGATCATTTGTGCGTCGCTTTTTGAGTTTTCATCCGTTTGTTCGAGAAGCGGGGAGAAGTTTCAAACATTTCGGCCATGAGGTGCGGCCACTAGCGTAGGCCTAGTTGGTATTTTAATTACAGAAAATTCAGATGGAGTTCGGACATCATCAAAATCGATGTGTGCCTGTGGCATGCTCTCACAACCCCATGGAAAAAATTGGTAAAGTTTGGCACAAGTTTTGATGACCGCTCCTTCCAAACCGGAGCATATCACATGAAGGATCATGGTTTTCCAAAAGGAGACGTGTCAATTCAAACTCCTATGGTCGGTGACTTCATCGTTTGGCCTCATAAAAATTTCCATGGTACGCAATCACCATTATACCACGAGTTTGATTTTCTTGCACATTTCAGGTATCGTTAGCTATATTTAAGACATTTTTTGAGATTAATGTGCATTTTGTGCATAAAAATAAAATTACAACCGGAACTGCATGTGCTGTCGAAAGGGATGAGGATCGTAGTTCGATCTGGGAGCATCCAACGGTGCAGGCTGCTACCTCTTGAGCATGTGTTGGTTTTCCCTTGAAAGGGAAAGGGTGATGCAGCAAAGTAGCGTAAGTATTTCCCTCAGTTTTTGAGAACCAAGGTATCAATCCAGTAGGAGGTAGCATGCAAGTCGCCTAGTACCTGCACAAAGAAACAAGAACCTCGCAACCAACGCGATAAAGGGGTTGTCAATCCCTTCACGGTCAATTACGAAAATGAGATCTGATAGAGATAATAAGATAAATATTTTTGGTATTTTTGTGGTATATATTGGAAAAATAAAGATTGCAAAATAAACAACGATAAAAAAGTAAGTAGATATGAAAATAATATGATGGAAGATAGACCCGGAGGCCATAGGTTTCACTAGTGGCTTCTCTCAAGATAGCAAATTCTATGGTGGGTGAACAAATTACTGTCGAGCAATTGATAGAAAAGCGCATAGTTATGAGAATATCTAGGCATGATCATGTATATAGGCATCATGTCCGTGACAATAGACCGAAATGATTCTGCATCTACTACTATTACTCCACACATTGACCGCTATCCAGCATGCATCTAGAGTATTAAGTTCATAAGAACAGAGTAACGCATTAGGCAAGATGACATGTTGTAGAGGGATAAACTCAAGCAATATGCTATAAACCCCATATTTTTATCCTCGATGGCATCAATACAATACGTGCCTTGCTGCCCCTGCTGTCACTGGGAAAGGACACCACAAGATTGAACCCCAAAGCTAAGCACTTCTCCCATTGCAAGAAAGATCAATCTAGTAGGCCAAACCAAACTGATAATTCGAAGAGACTTGCAAAGATATTAAATCATGCATAATAGAATTCAGAGAAGAATCAAATATTGTTCATAGATAATCTTGATCATAAACCCACAATTCATCGGATCTCGACAAACACATCGCAAAAAGAATTACATCGAATAGATCTCCAAGAGAATTGAGGAGAAATTTGTATTGAGATCCAAAGAGAGAGAAGAAGCCATCTAGCTAATAACTATGGACCTGAAGGTCTATGGTAAACTACTCACACATCATCGGAGACGCTATGGTGTTGATGTAGAAGCCCTCCATGATCAATTCCCCCTCCGGCGGAGCGCCGGAAAAGGCCCCAAGATGGGATCTCACGGGTACAGAAGGTTGCGGCAGTGGAAATAGGTTTTTGGCTCCGTATCTGATCGTTTGAGGGTACGTAGGTATATATAGGAGGAAGAAGTACGTCGGCCCCCAAACAATCAGATACGGAGCCAAAAACCTAATTCCACCGCCACAACCTTCTGCATCCACGAGATCCCATCTTGGGGCCTTTTCTGGAGCTCCGCCGGAGGGGGCATCCATCACGGAGGGCTTCTACATCAACACCATAGCCTCTCCGATGAAGTGTGAGTAGTTTACCTTAGACCTTCGGGTCCATAGTTATTAGCTAGATGGCTTCTTCTCTCTTTTTAGGTCTCAATACAATGTTCTCCCCCTCTCTTGTGGAGATCTATTCGATGTAATCTTCTTTTTGCGGTGTGTTTGTTGAGATTGATGAATTGTGGGTTTATGATCAAGATTATCTATGAACAATATTTGAATCTTCTCTTAATTCTTTTATGTATGATTGGTTATCTTTGCAAGTCCCTTCGAATTATCAGTTTGGTTTGGCCTACTAGATTGATCTTTCTTGCAATGGGAGAAGTGCTTAGCTTTGGGTTCAATCTTGCGGTGTCCTTTCCCAGTGACATTAGGGGCAGGAAGGCACATATTTTATTGTTGCCATCGAGGATAACACGATGGGGTTTTTATCATATTGCATGAATTTATCCCTCTACATCATGTCATCTTGCTTAAGGCGTTACTCTGTTTTCATGAACTTAATACTCTAGATGCATGCTGGATAGCGGTCGATGAGTGGAGTAATAGTAGTAGATGCAGGCAGGAGTCGGTCTACTTGTCTCAGACGTGATGCCTATATTCATGATCATACCTAGATATTCTCATAACTATGCTCAGTTCTCTCAATTGCTCAACAGTAATTCGTTCACCCACCATAAAATACTTATGCTCTTGAGAGAAGCCACTAGTGAAACCTATGGCCCCCGGGTCTATCTTCATCATATTAATCTTCCAATACTTAGTTATTTCCTTTGCTTTTTTACTTTACTTTTATTTACTTTGCATCTTTATCACAAAAATACCAAAAATATTATCCTATCATATCTATGAGATCTCACTCTCGTTAGTGACCGTGAAGGGATTGACAACCCCTTATCGCGTTGGTTGTGAGGAGTTATTTGTTTTGTGCAGGTACGAGGGACTCGCGCGTAGCCTCCTACTGGATTGATACCTTGGTTCTCAAAAACTGAGGGAAATACTTACGCTACTTTGCTGCATCATCCTTTCCTCTTCAAGGAAATCCAACGTAGTGCTCAAGAGGTAGCAAGAAGATTTCTAGCGCCGTTGCCGGGGAGTCTACGCAAAAGTCAACATACCAAGTACCCATCACAACCCTTATCTCCCGCATTACATTATTTGACATTTGCCTCTCGTTTTCCTCTCCGCCACTTCACCCTTGCTGTTTTATTCACCCTCTCTCTCTCTATCCCCCCTCTCTTTCTCTATTTGCCTCTTTTTTCCCGCTTGCTTTTTGTTTGCTTGTGTGTTGGATTGCTTGCTTGTCACGATGGCTCAAGATAACACTAAATTGTGTGACTTTACCAATACCAACAACAATGATTTTATTAGCACTCCGATTGCTCCTCTTACCGATGCTGAATCTTGTGAAATTAATACCGCTTTGCTGAATCTTGTCATGAAAGATCTGTTTTCCGGCCTTCCTAGTGAAGATGCCGCTACCCATATAAATAGCTTCGTTGATTTGTGTGATATGCAAAAGAAGAAAGATGCCTTTATAAGAGCGTGTTCTTCTAGTTCCTATGAAAATAAAGATGAAGATCTAAAAGTTATTGATGTGTCCCCTATTAAATCTTTGTTTTGCAATATGAATCTTGATAATGATGGGACTGAATATGATCCACCTTTACCTAGAACGTGTTCCAAAAATTCGGAGTTTTTAGATCTTGATGCTAAATTTGATGAAAGTGGGACTGAAGAAATTAAAACCCTAGATGTTGCTAAACCCACTATTTTGGATTTCATGGAACTTAATTATTTAAATTTCTCTTTGATTGATTGCATTTCCTTGTTGCAATCCGTGCTAAATTCTCCTCAAGCTTATAGTCAAAATAAAGCGTTTACTAAACACATCGTTGATGCCTTGATGCAATCTTATGAAGAAAAACTTGAGTTGGAAGTTTCTATCCCTAGAAAACTTTATGATGAGTGGGAACCAACTATTAAAATTAAGATTAAAGATCATGAGTTCTATGCTTTATGTGATTTTTGTGCTAGTGTTTCCACGATTCCAAAGACTTTCTGTGATTTGTTAGGTTTCCGTGATTTTGATGATTTCTCTTTAAACTTGCACCTTGCGGATTCTACTATTAAGAAACCAATGGGAAGAATCAATGATGTTCTTATTGTCGCAAATAGGAATTATGTGCCCATAGATTTTATTGTTCTTGACATAGATTGCAATCCTTCATGTCCTATTATCCTTGGTAGACCTTTCCTTAGAACGATTGGTGCAATTATTGATATGAAGGAAGGAAATATTAGATTCCAATTTCCGTTAAGGAAAGGCATGGAACACTTTACTAGAAATAAAATTAAATTACCTTATGAATTTATTATGATAGCCACTTATGGATTGCCTACCAAAGATGGCAATACCTAGATCTATCCTTGCTTTTTATGCCTAGCTAGGGGCGTTAAATGATAGCGCTTGTTGGGAGGCAACCCAATTTTATTTTTATTCCTTGCTTTTTGCCCATGTTTAGTAATAAATAATTTACCTAGCCTCTGTTTTGGTTGTGTTTTTTGTGTTTAATTAGTGTTTGTGCCAAGTAGAACCGTTGGGAAGACTTGGGGAAAGTCTTGTTATCTTGCTGTAAAAACAGAAACTTTAGCGCTCACGAGAACTGCTGCCATTTTTATTTGGAAAGTTATATTTAGTTAATTATTTTTGCAGATGATTAATATATAAATTCCTCACGTCCAGAAATTTATTTTAGAATTTTTGGGGTTCCAGATCTTGCGCTAGTTACAAATTACTACAGACTGTTCTGTTTTTGACAGATTCTGTTTTTCGTGTGTTGTTTGCTTATTTTGATGAATCTATGGCTAGTAAAATAGTTTATAAACCATAGAGAAGTTGGAATACAGTAGGTTTAACACCAATATAAATAAAGAATGAGTTCATTACAGTACCTTTAAGTGGTCTTTTGTTTTCTGTCGCTAACGGAGCTCACGAGATTTTCTACTTTAAGTTTTGTGTTGTGAAGTTTTCAAGTATTGGGTAAAGATTTGATGGATTATGGAACAAGGAGTGGCAAGAGACTAAGATTGAGGATGCCCATGGCACCCACAAGATAGTATAAGGACACCTAAAAGCCAAAGCTTGGGGATGCTCCAGAAGGCATCCCCTCTTTCGTCTACTTCCATCGGTAACTTTACTTGGAGCTATATTTTTATTCACCACATGATATGTGTTTTGCTTGGAGCGTCTTGTATGATTTGAGTCTTTGGTTTTTAGTTTACCACAATCATCCTTGCTGTACACACCTTTTGAGAGAGCCATACATGATTTGGAATTTGTTAGAATACTCTATGTGCTTCACTTATATCTTTTGAGTTATATAGTTTTGCTCTAGTACTTCACTTATATCTTTTAGAGAACGGTGGTGGATTTGTTTTATAGAAACTATTGATCTCTCATGATTCACTTAGATTATTTTGAGAGTCTTAAATAGCATGGTAATTTTCTTAAATAATCCTAATATGCTAGGTATTCAAGATTAGTAAAAATCTTCTTATGAGTGTTTTGAATACTAAGAGAAGTTTGATGCTTGATGATTGTTTTGAGATATGGAGGTAATAATATCGAAGTCGTGGTAGTTGAGTAATTGTGAATTTGAGAAATGCTTGTGTTGAAGTTTGCAAGTCCCGTAGCATGCACGTATGGTAAACGTTATGTAACAAATTTGAAACGTGAGGCGTTCTTTGATTGTCCTCCTTATGATTGGCGGTCGGGGACGAGCGATGGTCTTTTCCTACCAATCTATCCCCCTAGGAGCATGCGCGCAGTGCTTGGTTTTTGATGACTTCTAGATTTTTTCAATAAGTATGTGAGTTGTTTATGACTAATGTTGAGTCCATGGATTATACGCACTCTCACCCTTCCATCATTGCTAGCCTCTTCGGTACCGTGCATTGCCCTTTCTCACATTGAGAGTTGATGCAAACTTCGCCGGTGCATCCAAACCCCGTGATATGATACGCTCTTTCACACATAAACCTCCTTATATCTTCCTCAAAACAGCCACCATACCTACCTATTATGGCATTTCCATAGCCATTCCGAGATATATTGCCATGCAACTTTCCACCATTCCGTTTATCATGACACATTCATCATTGTCATATTGCTTAGCATGATCATGTAGTTGACATAGTATTTGTGGCAAAGCCACCGTTCATAATTATTTCATACATGTCCCTCTTGGTTCATTACATATCCCGTTACACCGTCGGAGGCATTCATATAGAGTCATCTTTTGTTCTAGCATCGAGTTGTAATCATTGAGTTGTAAATAAATAGAAGTGTGATGATCATCATTTTCTAGAGCACTGTCCCAAGTGAGGAATTAAAAAAAAAAGAGAAAGGCCATAAAAAAAGAAGAAGAGAATGCCCTAAAAAAAGAGATAAAAAGAGAGAAGGGACAATGCTACTATCCTTTGCCACACTTGTGCTTCAAAGTAGAACCATAATCTTCATGATAGAGAGTCTTTTGTTTTGTCACTTTCATATACTAGTGGGAATTTTTCATTATAGAACTTGGCTTGTATATTCCAATAATGGGCCTCCTCAAGTGCCCTAGGTCTTTGTGAGCAAGCAAGTTGGATGCACACCCACTTAGTTTCTTTTTGTTGAGCTTTCATACATTTATAGCTCTAGTGCATCCATCCCTACTCTTTGCATTAACATCAATTGACGGGCATCTCCATAGCCCATTGATTAGCCTCGTTGATGTGAGACTTTCTCCTTTTTTGTCTTCTCCACATAACCCCCATCATCATATTCTATTCCACCCATAGTGCTATGTCCATGGTTTGCGCTCATATATTGCGTGAAAGTTTATAGGTTTGAGATTACTAAAGTATGAAACAATTGCTTGGCTTGTCATCGGGGTTGTGCATGATGAGAGCATTCTTGTGTGACGAAAATGGAGCATGACTAAACTATATGATTTTGTAGGGATGAACTTTCTTTGGCCATGTTATTTTGAGAAGACATTATTGCTTAGTTAGTATGCTTGAAGTATTATTATTTTTATGTCAATATGAACTTTTATCTTGAATCTTTCGGATCTGAATATTCATACCACAATTAAGAAGAATTACATTAAAATTATGCCAAGTAGCACTCCGCATCAAAATTATCTTTTTTATCATTTACCTACTTGAGGACGAGTAGGAATTAAGCTTGGGGATGCTTGATACGTCTCCAACGTATCTATAATTTTTGATTGCTCCATGCTATATTATCTACTATTTTGGAAATTATTGGGCTTTATTATCCACTTTTATATTATTTTGGGACTAACCTATTAACCGGAGGCCCAACCCAGAATTGCTGCTTTTTTGCCTATTTTAGAGTTTCGCAGAAAAGGAATATCAAACGGAGTCCAAACGGAATGAAACCTTCGGGAACGTGATTTTTAGAACGAACATGATCCAGGAGACTTGGACCCTACGTCAAGAAATAGAGGAGGAAGCCACGAGGTAGGGGGCACGCCTACCCCCCCCCCCAGCGTGCACTCCACCCTCATGGGCCCCCTGTTGCTCCACCGACGTACTCCTTCCTCCTATATATACCTACGTACCCCCAAACGATCAGATACAGAGCCAAAAACCTAATTCCACCACCGCAACCTTCTGTATCCACGAGATCCCATCTTGGGGCCTGTTTCGGAGCTCCGCCGGAGGGGGCATCCATCACGGAGGGCTTCTACATCAACACCATAGCCTCTCCGATGAAGTGTGAGTAGTTTACCTCAGACCTTCGGGTCCATAGTTATTAGCTAGATGGCTTCTTCTCTCTTTTTGGATCTCAATACAATGTTCTCCCCCTCTCTTGTGGAGATCTATTCGATATAATCTTCTTTTTGCGGTGTGTTTGTTGAGACCGATGAATTGTGGGTTTATGATCAAGATTATCTATGAACAATATTTGAATCTTCTCTGAATTCTTTTATGTATGATTGGTTATTTTTGCAAGTCTTTTAGAATTATCAGTTTGGTTTGGCCTACTAGATTGATCTTTCTTGCAATGGGAGAAGTGCTTAGCTTTGGGTTCAATCATGCGGTGTCCTTTCCCAGTGATAGTAGGGGCAGCAAGGCATGTATTGTATTGTTGCCATCGAGGATAACAAGATGATTTTTTTTATCATATTGCATGAATTTATCCCTCTACATCATGTCATCTTGCTTAAGGCGTTACTCTGTTTTCGTGAACTTAATACTCTAGATGCATGCTGGATTGCGGTCGATGAGTGGAGTAATAGTAGTAGATGCAGACAGGAGTCGGTCTACTTGTCTCGGACGTGATGCCTATATACATGATCATACCTAGATATTCTCATAACTATGCTCAATTATGTCAATTGCTCAACAGTAATTCATTCAACCACCGTAAAATACTTATGCTCTTGAGAGAAGCCACTAGTGAAACCTATGGCCCCCGGGTCTATCTTCATCATATTAATCTTCCAATACTTAGTTATTTACTTTGCTTTTTTATTTTACTTTGCATCTTTATCACAAAAATACCAAAAATACTATCCTATCATATCTATCAGATCTCACTCTGGTAAGTGAATGTGAAGGGATTGACAACCCCTTACCGCGTTGGTTGCGAGGAGTTATTTGTTTTGTGCAGGTACGAGGGACTCGCGCGTAGCCTCCTACTGGATTGATACCTTGGTTCTCAAAAACCGAGGGAAATACTTACTCTACTTTGTTGCATCATCCTTTCCTCTTCAAGGAAATCCAACGTAGTGCTCAATAGGTAGCATGGGACATGCACAAAAATCTTTGTACTCACCACGGTACAATATACAATCATTCACACAAGCGTGTATCTTATTTACTTCAAGTTCCAATGGGCAAACAATTTTCTTCGCTTCGTTCGTGCTTCTGGGGAGCACATTATCTTCCGCAAGAATATCTTTGGAAATACCTAAGATCTCTGTGAAGCCCTTGCTTGATAGACCGTTTGCTGCTTTAAATCTAAGAAGCGCAAGGGTGGCACTCAACCTGGAATATTTCTTTTTGCAACCTGGATACAATTCTTTCTTGGAGTCTGCATCAATGGTTGGCAGATCCTTGTACCCAATCATATCCTTTTCTAGGCCCTCGAAATCTGCAATCATAGCAGCGAAATCTGGCATATCAAGATCGTCGTCTTCTGCGTGGATGCCTTGGTTTTCTAGTGGGCATTCCGGCTTTCCGGTGTTCCATTGGTAGCTTGATGCCTCTGCCCCGATGTTAGATTCAACATACATGTGACACCGATCGAGGTTTGGCATCTCGCTGCCCTGGGTATCTTCATCCATGACCTCCTCTTCACCGTGTTTGGTCCAACATGTATATCCATCCATGAATCCCCTAGAGACTAAGTGCATCTAGACATCTGCAACTTCATGTGACTCTGTATTGGCACAATCAGTACATGGACACATGATGTAATCCACATCACCAATTCTCCTCTTTGTACTTTCAGCCAAATTCATGAACTCTGTCACGCCACTGATAAAATCTTGGTTTTCCGATTCTTCATCCATCGAGATCGTTCCATCTGCAGCAGACGAATGGTAATTAAAAACAAAACAACAACATTAATACACGCATTAACTACTGCCCAGAGATGCGTGCATAAATCACAAGGTTTTATTTTAATAATTACTGAGGGTGCTCCATGTTGTTATCCAAACGTGCAATGACAAAAATTAATGGACAGTCAATTTACACGCAGAGTACTAGTACAACATTACACTTAGGAATTGAATACCTTAATTAAGCCACTCACAAAAAGAATACCTTAATTAATTAGCCGCGCGACGACCTCCACCCAGCAGACAGACAAGCGCGATGCGGCGGCACGCCGAGACAGCAGGGTCAAGGAGCAAAGCTTAGTGCGGCTGCCGCCAGAAGTTTGACCTCCACTATCCTGCCGTCGACCGCGATGGATGTGCTCGAATCATGCCGCCGCTGACCTCGATGGTTGAGCTCCTCCTATCTCCTGCCGCAGACTGAGGATTGACCTCCTATGACGCCGCCACCGCCCACAGACCAAGGATTGACCTCTTCTCCAGTAGCCGCTGCCAAGGCTGCCGCCGCTATCTCTATATGCAGAGCGGCTATTTTTTTTGACGGATATCCGTGGAGCGGCTGTTTACATGGTATCTCACCGTAACTCAATTATATGGACAAGGTAGTACATCACATACAGTTATGTAACGACAACCGTGTCTAACCTACGTTGTCTTCTCACACGTTTTGGTGCGGAAATCTTGTGTGATGTTGTAAGACCCAACACAAACGACATGTACAAATAGTGTGCCGTATACAACATATATATAGTGCCATTAGTAGTTCCCGATGGTTAGCTTATCTCCACAGTTGCCCCATTTTCCCCAAATCCCTACATAGCCTCCAAGTTCCCTCGCGTGGCGCTGACATTGGGGGAATGCGGACGAGTGGTGCTGATGGTTTCGGTGCGGCTGCTCCTGCTCGTATCACCGCCGAGCACTTGCCTAAGGTCATTAGAAGGCAGGTGTACTATGGATCTGAATTGTCCTGTTAGGTTCCAATCTATCCCGATCTTTTTTAGCATGTCCAAAGTATAGATCCTTGCTGAATCCGTCCTGAATGACCCCCGCCCCCCCAGGAAAGCAATCTGCCGCCGGATCCGGAGCTTGACTCCAGATTCCCGCAACACGAGTTCGACTCCGAGTTTTGCGCCATCGAGTAGTACCAAAAGCTGAGTTGTGTGCACGGGCACACTCCCGCTCGACGTGTATGCACGGAGGGATTCGATATTGGCAGGCGGTTTCTCAGTTGCCCCTTAGAGGTTAGTGCTAATTAAGTTCATCATTTTACTTCAATTAATGCCACCGCTCATCCAGAATACTATTTAACATTGGCAGGGATATGAGGCTTGTGCCTTTGTTAACTGGCTGGATGAAGAATGGCATGGCAGGGCTCAGAGTGTTATCACCAAGCTCACAGAAGATAACGTAAAGCTGAAGAAGAAACTGGCTGATCTGGAATGTACAATTAGTACGACGAAGCAAGAAAGAATCAATCACAGGCAACCGATGAAAGCAAGAGACAAGAAGGAACTGACATGTGTACTTGTGGTTGTCGCATTAGCCATGTTCTATGCGCTGTTTGCAATGATGATTAGGAGTTTTGTTTGACAGTATTGCTAAAGCACATCTAGATGTGCTCTAAGTAATGCACATCCAGGTCCTATACCATTGATGTTACGTGAAGATTCGTGCACATATTTTTCTTTGTATTTTTTCTTTTCCTTTCTAGTTTGATTATTACTGGATTTATCAATAAGAAGAGCTCAATGTATTGCTTGCCAACTGTCATACTCCGTTCGTACCGGTACCAGTGCATAATCCCAAAACTTGTTCCTTGTTTTTGTCCTGAAAAAGGAAACCATCCAAATAACCAATAGGAGTCCTGTGCAACCCCGGGAATTTGGAGCCACTAGGTACAAATAATTGCGGTTGATTATATGAGCGGTTAGATAATACGTCAACCCCTACTTCAATCCCCGCTTCAATTTGGTTCCTCTTCTCTGCATACCCTGCTTAAGTGTCCACCATCTTCATCGTCCCCGGCAGGCCACGCTACACACTGGCACACACTCTGCAGCCATGTCGAGCGATAGCGAGCACGACAGCTCGGCCAGCAGTCTGGCGCCCGATGATAGGTCAACATCGGAATCATCCCGCTCGTCTTCCATGAGTCCGGCGTTGAGCCCAAACCTCAATTATATCCGGTTCATGGAAGGGATGCCGCCTCCGGAGTCAACCAGACGGACGAGGAGCCGTCGGAGGACAAAGAAGAGGACGGCGATGATGACCATGAGGAGGAATGGTCGAACGAGGATGAGGATGACAATGACAGCAACGGCGATGATGATGGTGGCGATGATGAAAAGACAATGATCGGCGGCAAGAAGCATCCTCACCAAGACAATGTCGCAGGGCCATCCAACAAGAACAACAACAAGAAGAAGGACTAAATTAAGCAGACTGTATATATATATATATATATATATGTGTGTGTGTGTGTGTATATATATATATCTTTTTATCCTGTCAATCTCATCGCAGACGGTTAGTAATATGTATTCGACAGAGATCTTCTACATTATCGCAACAGGTTGGTTTGCTGAACTGTGTGCCCTGACGAGCACAAATTCACAAAAAAACCGTATGGGATGTCTACAATGATCGCACACAATTCTGATTACCGACCTGTTTGTCGGGTATCACACACATCTTGTTACGCCGAATCTTTTGTGTTCACCTCACTCATCACAAACGGTTCATCGGAGTG
Organism: Triticum dicoccoides; assembly: GCF_002162155.2. Lineage (NCBI taxonomy): Eukaryota > Viridiplantae > Streptophyta > Magnoliopsida > Poales > Poaceae > Triticum > Triticum dicoccoides. The sequence continues at coordinate 254,817,712 of NC_041384.1, read as the reverse complement.
AACTGTATGCCGTATATCGCACACACCTTGATATGGCCGCCTGTTTCTGTTGTTCTGTCTCATCGCAAACAGTTCATACAAATCAACTGTATGCCCCTCATCGCACATGCAACTATAATCTGAACTGTGTTTGATGTATCATTCATCTCAAACGTTTTGCATCATTTCTGACAGTTTTCATACATCACCATTTGCGATTATTGCATCGCACACAGTTTCTCGAAGGGTCTCTGATCGTAGTGTCGCGTTAACAGCATCCTGTAGTAGTGTATCCCAGGATCTTACATGACTCTTCTAATTTTCCCCCAGAGTTATTATCAAATTCTTTTCAAAGTTTGACGTAAGAATGGACTTTTTTATCAGTCATATGTCTTCTGCAAGATCGCTTTCAGGTTATTTTCATCCTTGGCTCCACATTATGTTCTTCATTGTTTTGAAGTGTCTCAACAATTTTGGTGGTGTTTCTGATCATCATTCTAAGCTTTTGAAGAGTGAAGAAGAGTTTCTCTTAAATCTTGGTCCGTTCTCTTGAAGATTCATGGTTCTAGCTTCATGCCATCCTGACAATTGTATTCGATTGTGAAAATTATTTTCACCCATCCGATGCATTTCAGGTGTTGCTTTCCTTTCTCGATCATCCGAAAGCCGTCATTTATGAATATTGCTCATTCTCAGCTTTGAGCTCTCGTTCTCCAAATCTTACCGGTGCCTCGTTTAAGTATACTCTAGTCAGCTCATGATCTCTTCGTTCTCTCGTTCTCCAAAGCCATGCCTGTGGTTATGTGGAAGATGGGAATTTTTAATATCCGGTTGTAGAGAATGATACGTCTCCAACGTATCTATAATTTTTGATTGTTCCATGCTATTATATTATCTGTTTTGGATGTTTAATGGGATTTAATATGCTCTTTTATATTATTTTTGGGACTAACCTATTAACCGAAGGTCCAGTACCAGTTTCTGTTTTTTGCCTAAGTTAGAGTTTCGTAGAAAAGGAATACCAAATAGAGTCCAAACAGGATTAAACCTTCGCAATGATCTTTCTTGGACGAAAGTAATCAAAAAGACTTGGAGTTGAAGTCTAGAACTTCATGAGGCGACCACTAGGCAGGAGGGCACGCCCCCCACCCTCGTGGGCCCCTCGTAGCTCCAGTGACGTACTTCTTTCGCCTATATATACTCTTATACCCTAGAAACATCGCAGAGAGCCACGAAACCACTTTTCCACCGCCGAAACCTTCTGTACCCATGAGATCCCATCTTGGGGCCTTTTCCGGCGATCTGCCAAAGGGGGAATCGATCATGGAGGGCTTCTACATCAACACCATTGCCTCTCCAATGAAGCGTGAGTAGTTTACCACAGACCTTCGGGTCGATAGTTATTAGATAGATGGCTTCTTCTCACTCTTTGATTCTCAATACAAAGTTCTCCTCGATCTCTTGGAGATCTATTCGATGTAATACTCTTTTGCGGTGTGTTTGCCGAGATCCGATGAATTGTGGGTTTATGAACAAGATTATCTATGAAAATTATTTGGTTCTTCTCTGAATTCTTATATGCATGATTTGATATCTTTGCAAGTCTCTTCGAATTATCGGTTTAGTTTGGCCTACTAGATTGATCTTTCTTGCAATGGGAGAAGTGCTTAGCTTTGGGTTCAATCTTGCGGTGTCCTTTCCCACTGACAGTAGGGGCAGCAAGGCACGTATTGTATTGTTTCCATCGAGGATAAAAAGATGGGGTTTATAACATATTGCTTGAGTTTATCCCTCTACATCATGTCATCTTGCTTAATGCGTTACTCTGTTGTTATGAACTTAATACCCTAGATGCATGCTGGATAGCGGTTGATGTGTGGAGTAATAGTAGTAGATACTGAATCGTTTTGATCTACTTGACATGGACGTGATGCCTATATTCATGATCATTGCCTTAGATATCTTCATAACTATGCGCTTTTCTATCAATTGCTCGGCAATAATTTGTTCACCCACCGTAATACATGCTATCTTGAGAGAAGCCACTAGTGAAACCTATGGCCCCGGGGTCTTTTTCTTATTATATTGCATCTCTTTTATTTACATCACATCTCGTTTACTATTTTGCAATCTTGGAAGTGCAACTATCCGTGGGTGGTTTTGGTAATTCCTAACAACATATAGCTCATTGAGCTAATACTATTTCAAGATAAATATTTCAGGAAAGCTCAATGATTGGCATGGCATATATTAGAAATGTGGACCCCTCAAAATGTTAAGGACAAGAGATTGGCTCAAGCTCTAAAGCTCAAGACTCTACATTTTACCTTTTAGTGATCCAAGATCACATTGAATCCATAGAAAAAGCCAATACTATTAAAAGGGGATGATGTATTGCTTAATGGGTTACTTGCTCAAAATGCTTAGTGATATGCTCCAAAACCCTCAACCACTTTCTCATATCCACATATGTCTCAAAACAAAAGTGAAATTCCGCCCCACCGAAACTTTCCATCCGGCGCCACCGAGTTCAGTTGACATAGCCACTGCCACAAAACCCTAGTGTAACACCCTCGATGCGTCTATATCTCCCACGTGTCGAAGCACGACTTAGAGGCATAACCGTATTGAAAGCAATGTTGCAAGTGAGGTAATCTTCACACAACCCATGTAATACATAAGGGAAAGAGATACATAGTTGGCTTACAATCGCCACTTCACACAATACATGAATAAAGCATTACATTCATCCAAATACACTCAAGGTCCGACTACGGAACCAAAATAAAAGAAGACTACCCCAAATGCTACACAGATCCCCGATCGACCCCAACTGGGCTCCACTACTGATCAACTAGAACGAAACAACACCAAGGACAAGATCTTCATCGAGCTCCTCCTTGAGCTTGGTTGCGTCACCTGCTCGGTATCATCGGCACCTGCAAACTGGTTTTTGGAAGTATCTGTGAGTCATGGGGACTCAGCAATCTCACACCCTCGCGATCAAGACTATTTAAGCTTATAGGAAGGGTAAAGGTATGATGTGGAGCTGCAGCAAGCGACTAGCATATCTGGTGGCTAAACATATGCAAATGAGAGCGAGAAGAGAAGGCAAAGCAGGGTCGAACAACTATGATCAAGAAGTGATCCTAGAACAACCTACGTCCAAGCATAACTCCAACACCGTGTTCACTTCCCGAACTCCGCCGGCGAGAGACCAGCACGGCTACAAACGCGGTTGATGTATTTTAGTTAAGTTAGGTTTCAGGTTTTCTACAACCGGACATTAACAAATTCCCATCTGCCCATAACCGCGGGCACGGCTTTGGAAAGTTCAAATCCCTGCAAGGGTGTCCCAACTTAGCCCATCACAAGCTCTCATGGTCAACGAAGGATATTCCTTCTCCCAAGACAATCCGATCAGACTCGCCATCCTGGTTACAAGACATCCTCGACAATGGTAAAACAAGTCTAGCAACACTGCCCGAATGTGCCGGCAAATCCCGATAGGAGCTGCACATATCTCGTTCTCAGGGCACACTCAGATGAGTGCTCCATACAACTAAAACCGAACCTCAAGTTTCCCCGAGGGGGCGCTGCACAGGGCTCTAGTTTGGACCAACACTCAGAGGAGCACTGGCCCGGGGGGGTTTAAATAAAGATGACCCTTGAGTTCGCGGAACCCAAGGGAAAAAGAGGCTAGGTGGCGAATGGTAAAACCAATGTTGGGCATTGCTGGAGGAGTTTTATTCAAGGCGAACTGTCAAGGGGTTCCCATTATAACCCAACTGTGTAAGGAACGCAAAATCCGGCAACATAACACCGATATGATGAAAACTAGGGCGGCAAGAGTGGAACAAAACACCAGGCATAAGGCCGAGCCTTCAACCCTTTACCAAGTATATAGATGCATTAATTAAATAAGAGATATTGTGATATCCCAACAAAATATCCATGTTCCAACAAGGAACAAACTCCAATCTTCACCTGCAACTAGCAACGCTGTAAGAGGGGCTGAGCAAAGCGGTAACATAGCCAAACAACGGTTTGCTAGGACAAGGTGGTTAGAGGCTTGGCTTAACAATATGGGAGGCATGATAAGCAAGTGGTAGGTATCGCAACATAGGCATAGCAAAAGAGCGAGCATCTAGCAAGCAAAGATAGAAGTGATTTCGAAGGTATGGTCATCTTGCCTGCAAAGTTCTCCGAGAAGACGAAAAGCTTGATCCTCGTAAATGTACTCAATGGGCTCCTCGAACACGAACTCGCCTCCCGGCTCTACCCAAAGCAAGGACACAAGCCAAGGGAGACACAATCAACCACGTGCAATGCTCAAGCAACATGATGCAAGACATGGTATGATATGCGGTATGCGGTATCCGATGCATATGCATGATTTGGAAAGGAATGATTGAACCTGGCCTCAACTTTGAAATCCAAGAGTGCCACTGGAAAGGTGAGTTGATTTTGGTCAAAATCGATATAAAGATCACCAGAATCGGATGCACGGTTTGCAAATGGCAAGCACAACAATAATGACAACATTCTGCGATTAACAGCACGATGCTATCTAGAATGTAACAATAAACTAAGCTACTGCACTCAAACATAGCAACAAGGCATATGACAGTGATCTACGCAAGATGCTTGACAAAAGATGAACACTGAGCTAAAGCTATAAACCTCTAGAGCATGACTAAAACAGCATGGCAATAATGCAAAAGATAACAGTTTTAAAGACTTAGTGAAAATGCTAGACATAGCAGAAACAGATTCAACATGGCGTCTTTACAAGCTTATTTAACTCACTACAAGGCATGACATGGCATGGAACAAAATCTATCATGAAGTAGACATGAAAATGAAGCTATCCAAGTGCAAAGCAACCTCATGGCATGAATGAATTAGATCACACGAAAATGACAAAACAACATCATGATGTAAAATGGCATGTTTATGAACTTGCTCAAATGCAGAAACTAATACCACCACGGGATTGGTGGGATTTTTCTACCCCAAAAATATATATAATATGTCTAGGTTAGTGTAGGAAAGTCATCACAAAAATGCAAAAACAAATACTGCCTAAAAAGGAAATAAACAGAAATGGGCAACAGCCCAATATGGAATGTGCAGAATTTGCCATGGCCAGAAATGGAAAGGTGCTACTTTCCAGAAATGGAAACCGTGGGGTTACTGAGAGAAAAACGGGAGGGGGGGGGGCTGTGGATGACATGCGGGGGGCGGTTGGAGAGTGTGGATGCCATGTGGGGGCTGGTTGTCAGCGACTCCAGAATAAGATAAGTCGTTGGAAAAAATAGGGGCGCCTGGGACTCTAACCCATCTCCTCCCGCACGGAAACGAGTGCGCTGACCACTGCGCTGGCTGTGTGTTAGTGATCTAGAGTGGGCTCTGTGCTAGATCAAATAACAACAATGCTTGGACCTGCTGAGATGAAAATGGTGGAAACAAAAGGTGTAGCCATGGGAATTCGAACCCGAGACCTCCTACAACTGAGGGCGCGGGAGCAACCAGTGGGTTACAAGCCTGGCTTGTGAACACGAAGGGGTGCGTCTCCCTTTGAACAGAGAGAAACCCGGTCCTGGAAAATGGCATGAACGCACAGCAGAGTTCCGGCGTCGACGGCAAGCAAAGGCGGCGACTTCTGCAGCAGCAGAGCACCGACGGGCGTGCGGGACGGGGCAATGAGGTGCGCGTGCAAGCGGAGCAGCAAGGGAATGTGCGCGTGCGGGCCCTCCCGAGGACGAGCTCATGCTCGCCTCGGTGGCTAAAGCGGTGACTAGTCGAGGCCTGGGGCTCGCGCGGGGCTGCTGCGCTGCGGGAGCGCATGAGCGTGGTAGCTTAAGCGCTGAGGCGAGTGTGGCAAGGCGGAGTGGGGGAACACACGGGCAAGCCACGGCCACGACAGGAACTACCCAAAACAATTACAACTTCGCTAGAGCACCGAGAGCACAGGAAAGATTGAATCGAAGCAGCGCCTGTGGTGATCTATTGACGACAGGAAGGAGCAGGGAGGAAGTTGGGTATACATGCTTACCCTAGGACAACAGTACAACGACGGAGTCGAGCCTGCAGCGACGCGGACGAGCTCTGAACCCGGCGGGGCTGCTGTCCGAGAAGAAGAGGAAGAATACAAGTCGGAGAAGTCGATCCAGAGGCCGTAGAGGTCGCGTTCGTCGTGGAAGGAGACGTAGGGGAACTTGGCGGACTCCCCCACAGCGGCAGGAGAGACCGGACGTGGTCGGAGAGGCTACCCCGAGCTTGAGCTCGAGCTCGGCGGGGGCATGGTGGGCAGGGCGAGGGCGAGGCGTGTGGCGCTAACCTAGGCGGCGGTGAGGCCGGTAGAGGAGGGGGATCAGTCGAGGAGGAACCCTAGGGCACCGGTGACAAGTTATATATGGGCTAGGGACGCCGGACGGCCGTCAAATCACGCCCATGTCCGACGTGGACACACTGGATGCACTGCTGTACAGGAGGACGAAGCTCCTATACGCGTGGGCTGACTGGGCGCAGTTGGTGAGCTCTGTTGGGCTGCGGGAGAGGAGAAGGCCCAAGTTGCTGCACTAGGAGGGCTTCCCCTTTTACTTAAATTTGTAAATATAAATTCACAGTTGTAGAAAAAGAAAAGTCTAGGGAGGTAGGAGAGGTATTTGGCAGAAACAAAAGATATCCCCGAGCTCCTGGAATTATGCTCTATTATATAAAATTGGTTTGGACATTTTTAGAGGAAACAAAAATAATTCAAATTTGAATCAAATTCAAACTTGAGGCATTTTTGAACCATTCCAAAAGAGGTGAAATTTGGCAGGGGGCTTTATGGCATGGTGATGGAATATTGGGGCAAAGTTGAACATTAACGGAGGAGGGTAGAGGTGCACTTGCCAAAGAAAGAAAAGAGGGGAAGAGGTGGTGATGAGAGAAGGGGAAAAGATGATGCTTGGATCCACAAAGAACATGCCACAATGCAACTTGCTAAGATGAAGAGGCACATGATGATGCCATGATGCAACAAGATGAACATGATATGAAATGCATGACAAGAACAAAATCAACACAAAGGCAAAAACCCAACCATGAATCTCATAACTTAAAGCCGGAAATGGAAAGAGTGCGAGTACAAATATGGTAAGTTACATCCGGGGCATTACAACACTCCACCACTACAAAAGGACCTCGTCCCGAGATCTAGGATGGCACCGGAGGGAAACGAAAGAGGAAGAGAAGAGGTAAAACTAAGTTTCTTCTTTGACAAACGAGTGAAACCAATGAACCTTGAGAGGTTAAACAATTTGAAAGAAGAATACAACGGAGATGAATGAAGTTGAAACACTCCGTTAGAAAAGAGGAATGGGGAACATTACTAGAACCTTGTAGGTTGAAAGACATAAGAAAATGGGTACAATAGACAAGAAGTACAAGCAAGCACTCCGGTTGAAACGAGATGTACAAGGAACGATAAAGATCAATTACGACAACACTCCGGTTAAAACAAGATAAAGAAGGAATAAGAATGATATAATTTGGACAACACTCCGACTGTAATTGAAGGAATTGAACATGAACTTGACAAGATGAGAGGATACTTGATGAAATCAACAACACACTGCCTCCGGAACTATTTAAAGAATGGCACAAAGGGGTAAGAAAGATTCTAGACAGCACTCCAGTTGAGAAGGGAGGCAAAACTTGACAGAATGGGAAAAACTTGAAAAGAGGACATGACACTCCGGTTGAATGGATAAACACGAAAAGAACATGGTCCTCACAATCCGAGATGATGAGTGAAGAGATCAACATCACAATGCCTCCGGAAGAAATAAAAGAATGGAATTAAAGGAATGGAGCAGAAAACAACAAGTTCTGCCTGAAATGAATTTAAGAAAGCATCCTTAAAAAGAAGGACTGAATGGAGTTGTTGGAAGATCAATACGAAAGGATATGATCCTCGTGGGCTTATGGAGACATCTCAAAATTATGAGGTGACAACCAACCACTACCAAAAGATTGATTAGCTGAGATGGACAAAGTGATGGAAAACTTCTCAAAACTATGAGGTGAAATTCCGCCACCAACGGAAACAATAGATTGGATTGATATGAACAAGGAGACAAGAAACTTATTTCATCGGGAGGATAAATGAAGAACTTGGATCATTTATGAGCACCATAAATAGCAACAATCCTTAGGGAAAGCTTTAGGTGAAATATAACCCAAGATAATTCCAATGAAGAGATTGATGGGTTGAAAGGATCTCTTGAACGAAGAGAAAATGATGGATTTAAATATCTCATTCCTGACAACTTGTGAATCATGACATACGAAGGGAAATTGTCAAGAGTGACATAACACCACCTCAAAAGATGAGATATGAAAGAATTGCACTTTGGAATGCAGGAAGAAGAATACTTGAACTCCTCAAAACAAGACATGTGTTGAGCATCATGTTTATTTGAGAGTGTAACTTGGCGGATCATAACTTTGAGAGCAACCTTGAAGAACGAAAGAAGAATGAAAGGAATCCTTGATGAGCCACCATGTAGAGCCTCCATGAATAACTCCGGTAACAAAATGATGATAAAAAGAAAGAGAAGTTGAAAACACAAGGTGAAACCTTGTAATGATTTAGATGGATCTTCGTGATGATATAATTGAGGGAGCTTGGAATTGCGGGAAGAAAAGATGAAACAATTGAAACCGAGAACTTGATGAGCCTCCAGAATAAGGAATTGAATTTACTCGATGAAACAAGAATAAGGATTATATTATGCTTATCCTTCACCAATTAAATTGATGACAAGCAACGGATTTGGCATACTACTTATTCTTCTTGAAAAGGATTGAGGAGAGATATAGCGCAAACTTGGGAAAATCTTCAACGAACCACCGGTAGAATTGAAACAATGTATGAATAAATATGATAACCATGGAAGAGAAACGTGAGCAAACCACTGTAAGAATTCAAAATGAACGAATAAAAGGTAAAGAGATACCGAAAAGGAATTAGAGAACGAATGAAGATACTTGAAAGAATTTAGATACATGAGAACGAAGAGATCACGAGATGATAAGAGAATACTTGAATGATGCACCAGTATGATTTGGAGAACAACGAATGAATAATTCTGCGATGATGAGCTCCAGAGAATCAAACTGAAATGACTCCTAAATTGCTCTGGATGGGTGAAAAGAATTCTCACAATCGAAAATAATTATGAGAGGATGACAATAAGCTAGAACCACGAATCTAGAAGATAATGGAGTAAGATATGGAGGAAAAAAATCTTCTTCGGTCTTCAAATGCAGAGAAAGATAACGAGAAAACACCACTGAGAATTTTTGAGGCACTCCGGGATAAAGAATGGAAAGGTTGAACCGACGATGAAAAGAATTTGAAAGATCTTGGAGAAGGCATATGACTGATGACAATTCATACTTACATCACACTTTGAAAGATTTGAGAATAGCTCCGGTAAAAGAATTAGAAGAGTCAGGTAAGATCATGGGAAAAGACCTGTGGATTAGGGCCCACTGAAAAGATACACCGTTGAACGTTTTTGAAGAGAGATTGCACCGGTTGATTTAAATGGCTTGAATGAGATAACAACCTCGAAATAGGTTGAACGGATCTTGAATGACAAGATGATCCTTCTGAGATATCTTTAGCACTCCGGAATAATTGAATAGCGAGAAATGGATGATTAAGAGGTGCACCGGCATGAAAAAGATTTGAAACGAGGAAAGGGATATGATCGACAAAGCTTGAATTGAAACCCCCGGAGAAGAGAAGAAACAAAGAATGATAACTTGAAGCTCCGTTAGGATCTTCATGAGAATCACCGGATAAGAATATTGACGGAAAAGGATGGAGAGACTTCACAAGAATAAAAGGATACTTGATTAAGACATCGGATTCCTTGAAGAAAAAGGGTGGGAGGGCGGGTAAAACAAAAGCAACTTGGAACGGATGAAGCAAACAACGTTGAGAGAGCTTAGATTGAATCTTGAGGATGTTGAAAATGGACGGATCCGCTTGAAGAGAAGCACACCGGTTGAAAGGATTGGCAAGACAATCTTGATTATCATGAAGGATTAGTATTCACATAGAAATATGAGAATATCGCTTAGGAAAAGGTATGGAATCAACATTTGACTTCGAAGCAAATCGAATACCACAACTGAAAACAAAACAAAGGATTGGCTTGCAATATAAGCCGGAACAAACATATGATAGAGATTTCGTCCGAAGTTTTTTTGGTGGGGCCTACACGGGCTCGATCGTACAGCACCATCATGTACAAGGCAGTGCACATGACATATGAAGCATCCCCGAGTCAGCATAGCCAAGGACTCTTTAAGACACAACGAGACCACTGTAAAACCAACCGTGGATAGGCGGACCACTAGACGTCGAACCCCAATTTCGTATCATACATCTCTCGGAAAGATATCCTAAGATCTACTTGAATTCCCACTTATAAACTCCCGAAACTTTCCGGTTATGCAATCAGGTGTTGGGGATACAGGGGAAGCATAATATCTCACCCAAAACTAGCAAATCCTACATCTAGTTGTATCCATCCTTCAACACATAACCAAGAAACCTTCGGAAATCATTTACCTCAACCTTCGAAAAGCATCCGTTATACGAGTTATGGCAATACTCCCGAACTCCCGCCTCAGTACTGGGTGGCGTCGAGGTTATCTCACCAACAACTGCATAAAAGAGATTTTCGATGCGGCGAAACTCAGGTATTCCAGAACTGCAACGATAAAATTGTGATGACAACACCTCGGAGCTCAACTGCCCAGGACACTGCCACAACCCCTAAATGACAGGAGGCACCAAGAACAATGTTCTCATCACAAAACCATCGGAATGATTCCAAGATACCCGCGTGATCCTAAATTTTTCTTTAGTGAAATTTGAGAAGAGAAGAGTCAAAACTCTACGTCGGGATGCCTCACTAGAGCGACGAAGGGACTAAGGAGTAAAAAGAATCCTACTCTCCGATATATATAATCCTAAAAGACTCAAAACATTTTTCTAGACTCAACAACACCAGCGATTCGATCAAGCAGGGGGCTCCTAAAGTCGGGGAAGGCTCTGATTACCAACTTGTAACGCCCTTGATGCGGCTATATCTCCCACGTGTCGAAGCATGACTTAGAGGCATAACCGCATTGAAAGCAATGTCGCAAGTGAGGTAATCTTCACACAATCCATGTAATACATAAGGGAAAGAGATACATAGTTGGCTTACAATTGCCACTTCACACAATACATGAATAAAGCATTACATTCATCCAAATACACTCAAGGTCTGACTACGGAACAAAAATAAAAGAAGACTACCCCAAATGCTACACAGATCCCCGATCGACCCCAACTGGGCTCCACTACTAATCAACTAGAACGAAACAACACCAAGGACAAGATCTTCATCGAGCTCCTCCTTGAGCTTGGTTGCGTCACCTGCTCGGTATCATCGGCACCTGCAAACTGGTTTTTGGAAGTATCTGTGAGTCACGGGGACTCAACAATCTCACACCCTCGCGATCAAGACTATTTAAGCTTATAGGAAGGGTAAAGGTATGATGTGGAGCTGCAGCAAGCGACTAGCATATCTGGTGGCTAAACATACGCAAATGAGAGCGAGAAGAGAAGGCAAAGCACAGTCGAACAACTATGATCAAGAAGTGATCCTAGAACAACCTACGTCCAAGCATAACTCCAACACCGTGTTCACTTCCCGGACTCCGCCGGAAAGAGACCAGCACGGCTACACACGTGGTTGATGCATTTTAGTTAAGTTAGGTTTCAAGTTTTCTACAACCGGACATTAACAAATTCTCATCTGCCCATAACCGCGGGCACGACTTTTGAAAGTTCAAATCCCTGCAGGGGTGTCCCAACTTAGCCCATCACAAGCTCTCACGGTCAACGAAGGATATTCCTTCTCCCAAGACAATCCGATCAGACTCGGCATCCCGGTTACAAGACATCCTCGACAATGGTAAAACAAGTTCAACAACACCGCCCGAATGTGCCGACAAATCCCGATAGGAGCTACCCATATCTCGTTCTCAGGGCACACTCAGATGAGCGCTCCGTACAACTAAAACCAAACCTCGAGTTTCCCCGAGGGGGCGCTGCACAGGGCTCTAGTTTGGACCAACACTCAGAGGAGCACTGGCTCG
>NC_041384.1:254784451-254805289 GCF_002162155.2 Triticum dicoccoides | reverse complement strand
ATGGAACCCAAGGGAAAAAGAGGCTAGGTGGCGAATGGTAAAACCAATGTTGGGCATTGCTGGAGGAGTTTTATTCAAGGCGAACTGTCAAGGCATTCCCATTATAACCCAACCGTGTAAGGAACGCAAAATCCGGGAACATAACATCGATATGACGGAAACTAGGGCGGCAAGAGTGGAACAAAACACCAGGCATAAGGCTGAGCCTTCCACCCTTTACCAAGTATATAGATGCATTAATTAAATAAGAGATATTGTGATATCCCAACAAAATATCCATGTTCCAACAAGGAACAAACTCCAATCTTCACCTGCAACTAGCAACGCTATAAGAGGGGCTGAGCAAAGCGGTAACATAGCCAAACAATAGTTTGCTAGGACAAGGTGGTTAGAGGCTTGGCTTAACAATATGGGAGGCAGGATAAGCAAGTGGTAGGTATCACAACATAGGCATAGCAAAAGAGCAAGCATCTAGCAAGCAAAGATAGAAGTGATTTCGAAGGTATGGTCATCTTGCCTGCAAAGTTCTCCAAGAAGACGAAAAGCTTGATCCTCGTAAATGTACTCAACGGGCTCCTCGAACATGAAATCGCCTCCCGACTCTACCCAAAGCAAGGACACAAGCAAAGGGAGACACAATCAACCACGTGCAATGCTCAAGCAACATGATGCAAGACATGGTATGATATGCGGGATGCGGTATGCGATGCACATGCATGATTTGGAAAGGAATGATTGAACCTGGCCTCAACTTGGAAATCCAAGAGTGCCACTGGAAAGGTGAGTTGATTTTGGTCGAAATCGATATAAAGATCACCGGAATTGGATGCACGGTTTGCAAAAATGGCAAGCACAACAATAATGACACCATTATGCGATTAACAGTACGATGCTATCTAGAATGTAACAATAAACTAAGCTACTGCACTCCAACATAGCAACAAGGCATATGAGAGTGATCTACGCAAGATGCTTGACAAAAGATGAACACTGAGCTAAAGCTATAAACCTCTAGAGCATGACTAAAACAACATGGCAATAATGCAAAAGATAACAATTTTAAAGACTTAGTGAAAATGCTAGACATAGCAGAAAGAGATTCAACATGGCGTCTTTACAAGCTTAATTAACTCACTACAAGGCATGACATGGCATGGAACAAAATCTATCATGAAGTAGACATGAAAATGAAGCTATCCAAGTGCAAAGCAACCTCATGGCGTGATTGAATTAAATCACACGAAAATGACAAAACAACATCATGATGTAAAATGGCATGTTTATGAACTTGCTCAAATGCAGAAACTAATGCCACCACGGGATTGGTGGGATTTTTCTACCCCAAAAACATATATAATATGTCTAGGTTAGTGTAGGAAAGTCATCACAAAAATGCAAAAACAAATACTGCCTAAAAAGGAAATAAACAGAAATGGGCAACATCCCAATATGGAATGTGCAGAATTTGCCATGGCCAGAAATGGAAAGGTGCTACTTTCCAGAAATGGAAACCGTGGGGTTACTAAGAGAAAAAAAGGAGGGGGGGCTGTGGATGACATGCGGGGGGCGGTTGGAGAGTGTGGATGCCATGTGGGGGCCGGTTGTCAGCGACTCCAGAATAAGATAAGTCGTTGGCAAAAATAGGGGCGCCTGGGACTCTAACCCAGCTCCTCCCGCACGGAAAAGAGTGCGCTAACCACTACGCTGGCTGTGTGTTAGTGATCTAGAATGGGCTCTGTGCTAGATCAAATAAGAACAATGCTTGGACCTGCTGAGATGAAAATGATGGGAACAAAAGGTGTAGCCATGGGAATTCGAACCCGAGACCTCCTACAACTAAGCGTGCAGGAGAAACCAGTGGGTTACAAGCCCGGCCTATGAACACGAAGGGGCAAGTCTCCCTTTGAACAAAGAGAAACCCGGTCCTGGAAAACGGCATGAACGCACAGCAGAGTTCCGGCGTCGACGGCAAGCAAATGCGGCGACTTCTGCAGCTGCAGAGCACCGACGGGCGTGCGGGATGGGGCAAGGAGGCACGCGTGCAAGCGGAGCAGCAAGGGAATGTGCGCGTGCGGGCCCTCCCGAGGACGAGCTCGTGCTCGCCTCGGTGGCTAAAGTGGTAGCTAGGCGGGGCCTGGGGCTCGCACGGGGCTGCTGCACTGCGGGAGCGCGTGAGCGTGCTAGCTTAAGCGCTGAGGCGAGTGTTGCAAGGCGGATTGGGGGAACGCACGAGCAAGCCAGGACCACGACAAGAACTACCAAAAACAATTACAACTTCGCCGGAGCACCGAGAGCACGGGAAAGATTGAATCGAAGCAGCGCCTGTGGTGATCTATTGACGACAGGAAGGAGCGGGGAGGAAGTTGGGTATACATGCTTACCCTAGGACAACAATACAACGACAGATTCGAGCCTGCGGCGACGTGGACGGGCTCTGAACCTGGAGGGGCTGCTGTCTGAGAAGAAGAGGAAGAATACAGGTCGGAGAAGTCGATCCAGAGGCCATAGAGGTCGCGTTCGTCGTGGAAGGAGACGTAGGGGAACTTGGCGGACTCCCCCACAGCGGCAGGAGAGATCGGACGTGGTCGGAGAGGCTACCCCAAGCTTGAGCTCGAGCTCGGCTGGGGCATGGTGGGCAGGGCGAGGGCGAGGCGTGTGGCGCTAACCTAGGCGGCGGTGAGGCCGGTAGAGGAGGGGGATCGGTCAAGAAGGAACCCTAGGGCACCGGTGACAAGATATATATGGGCTAGGGATGCCGGGCGACCGTCAAATCACGCCCATGTTCGACGTGGACACACTGGATGCACTGACGTACAGGAGGACGAAGCTCCTGTACGCGTGGGCTGACTAGGCGCAGTTGGTGAGCTCTGTTGGGCTGCGGGAGAGGGGAAGGCCCAAGTTGCTGCACTAGGAGGGCTTCCCCTTTTACATAAATCTGTAAATATAAATTCACAGTTGTAGAAAAAGAAAAGTCTAGGGAGGTAGGAGAGGTATTTGGCAGAAACAAAAGATATCCCCGAGCTCCTGGAATTATGCTCTATTATATTAAATTGGTTTGGACATTTTTAGAGGAAACAAAAATAATTCAAATTTGAATCAAATTCAAACTTGAGGCATTTTTGAACCTAACCAAATCAATTCCAAAAGAGGTGAAATTTGGCAGGGGGCTTTATGGCATGGTGATGGGATATTGGGGCAAAGTTGAACATTAACGGAGGAGGGTAGAGGTGCACTTGCAAAAGAAAGAAAAGAGGGGAAGAGGTGGTGATGAGAGAAGGGAAAAGATGATGCTTGGATCCACAAAGAACATGCCACAATGCAACATGCTAAGATGAAGATGCACATGATGATGCCATGATGCAACAAGATGAACATGATATGAAATGCATGACAAGAACAAAATCAAAACAAAGGCAAAAACCCAACCATGAATCTCATAACTTAAAGCCAGAAATGGCAAGAGTCGGAGTACAAATATGGTAAGTTACATCCGGGGTGTTACACCTAGTCTTTTCGGTCTCACCGATAGGGATCTCGGTCTCACCGAGATGGAATTGCAAACTCTCTGTTTCCCTTCGTAATGTTTCGGTCTAACCGAGATGAGCGATCGGTCCCACCGAGTTCGCAATGCAAACTCTCTGTTTCCCCTTCGTAATGATTTCGGTCTAACCGAGATGAGCGATCGGTCCCACCGAGTTTGCCTGACCAACCTTCTGGCTAGCTTATTACCAAAATCATTTCCACCGAGTTTGTGTAATCGGTCTCACCGAGATTACGTTATGCCCTAACCCTAATGAAATCAGTCCCACCGAGTTGACGTGTCGGTCCCATCGAAAATCCTAACGTTCACATTTTGAACTAAATTGGTCCGACCGAGTTTCATGATTCGGTCTCACCGAGTTTGCTAAATTGTGTGTAACGGTTAGATTTTGTGTGGAGGCTATGTATACCCCTCCACCCACTCTTCATTTATGGAGAGAGCCATCAAAACATGCCTACACTTCCAACTTACATTTTCTGAGAGAGAACCACCTACACTTGTGTTGAGATCAAGATCTTCCACTCCAACCACATAAATCTTGATCTCTAGCCATCCCCTAGTTGCTTTCCACTCAAATCATCTTTCCACCAAATCCAAATTAGTGAGAGAGAGTCGAGTGTTGGGGAGACTATCATTTGAAGCACAAGAGCAAGAAGTTCATCATCAACACACTATCTATTACCTTTTGGAGAGTGGTGTCTCCTAGATTGGTTAGGTGTCACTTGGGAGCCTCTGTCAAGATTGTGGAGTTGAACCAAGGAGTTTGTACGGGCAAGGAGATCGCCTACTTCATGAAGATCTACCATAGTGAGGCAAGTCCTTCGTGGGTGATGGCCATGGTGGGATAGACAAGGTTGCTTCTTCATGGACCCTTCGTTGGTGGATCCCTCCGTGGACTCGCGCAACCGTTACCCTTCGTGGGTTGAACTCTCCATCAACGTGGATGTATGATAGCACCACCTATCGGAACCATGCCAAAAATCTCCATGTCTGCATTGCGTTTGCTCCCTCCAAACTCCTCCCTTTACCTTCATGTGCAATGTTTTACATTCCGCTGCTATACTCTTAGACTTGCATGTGTAGGTTGTTTACTTGACTATGCTAAGTTTCTAAAATTTGCCAAGACTTAAAATTGAGAAACTACTAGATTTTTATTTGGTCAAGTAGTCTAATCACCCCCCCCCTCTAGACGTACTTTCGATCCTACAAGTGGTATCAGAGCTTTGGTCTCCATTTGCCTTGATTTCCATAGCTTTTGGTGATCCTAGCCTTGGTTTCACAACCTAGGAGAGTATGGCGTCTAGCGAGGGAAATTATCACCGTAGAGGTCCTTACTTTGATGGTACAATTTTTGCTAGTTGGAAGCACAAGATGAAAATGCATATTCTTGGACATAACCCCGTTGTTTGGGCTATTGTGTGTATTGGCTTGCAAGGTGAATTCTTTGATGGGAGAGAACCGAACCGTGAAGCTAGCGCGGAAGAGTTTAAGATGCTGCAATACAATGCTCAAGCTTGTGATATTCTCTTCAACGCATTGTGCCCCGAAGAATTCAACAAAATCAGCCGTCTTGAGAATGCAAAGGAAATTTGGGATACTTTGGTTGATATGCATGAAGGTACCGACTCCGTCAAGGAATCCAAATTGGATGTTCTTCAAAGTCAAATTGGCAAGTTCAAAATGAAGGATGGTGAAGGTGTCGCTGAAATGTACTCTAGGCTTGCTCTCATCACAAATGAGATTGCCGGCTTATGAAGTAAAGAGATGACCGATAGATTCATCATCAATAAGATCCTAAGAGCCTTGGATGGAAAATATGATACCATGTGCACATTGACCCAAATGATGCCTAAGTACCAAGATCTCAAGCCAACGGAAGTCATTAGAAGAATTGTTTCTCATGAGATTTCACTCAAGGATAAGGAAGATCTTCACAACAAGTCAAGTGGTGCCTACAAAGCCTCATGTGATGCTCCCACATCATCAAGTGAGAAACAAGCCTTCAATGAAGAATTGAGCCTAATGGTGAAGAATTTCAACAAGTTCTACAAGAGTAGAAGCAAGGAAAGAAGTTCCAAGTCAAGGTCCTACAATGACAAAAGATCTTCAAGTCGTGAACGTAATTGCTACAATTGTGGAAGACCCGGACACTACTCTAATCAGTGTACGGCTCCCTACAAAAGAAGATAAGATTCTCCCAAAAGAAGAAGTAGAAGAGAAGAATCACCACCAAGAGAGAGAAGGAGTAGAGATGACCGTTATAAATGAACAACATCACAGAGAAGCAAGGATTCAGAAAGGAAGGACAAATCATCAAGGAGCTACACAAAACGAAGACATCAAGCTCATGTTGGTGAATGGGTATCCGGCTCCGACTCCGACAATCACTCCGAGAGAAGTTATCACTCTGACTCCGAATATACTCAAGATGAAGGTGTTTCCGGTCTAGCACTTGTGTCAACCAACTCCTACGACATATTTGAGTCACCAAATGAAGGAATTGGAAGATGCTTCATCTCTAAAGGCCCAAAGGTATCACACCCTGAGTATGTTGATTTCAATAGTGATGAAGATGATTTTCTAGGTGATGATGATTTACTTCTTGACAATTCTAGTGATGAAAACTATGATGAACTTGCTATTAATCATGCTAATCAAGATAAAACGAATAACAATGATAAGAAGGAGATTGAGTGTCTAACTAAAGAACTAAACACTCTTAAGTTAGCTCATGAAACTACCTTGGAAAATCATCGAGAGCTTTTAAAGACTCATGAGAAGTTATGCTTCGAAAAGCTCAACCTTGAGCAAGAGCATGGGTTCTTAAAAAGCGATCAATGATCATCTTCACAAGAAAAGTTCTTCTTACATTGCCAAGGGTTTACTCTTGTCTACTTACATGCCACAAGTTAAATCTAGCAACAAGAGTAAGAAAGATTCTTCTTCTAGTAGTAACAATAATCATGCTAAACCCAATGTTGTTGCTTCTAGTAGTTCTCGTGATTCCACTAATGATTCTCTTAGCCAAGTTACACTTGAGCAAGAAAATAGCTTATTAAAGGGAATTATAGGGAAAGGTGTTTACAAGATCCTTGCCGAAAGTAAGCAATTTGAGCAAATTGTACGCAAGCAAGGAAGACACCGGAAGAATCAAGGCATTGATTTTGAACGAAAGTTCAATGCCAATGGAGTTGAGTGGGAAGAAGATCAATACCCCAAGACAAAGTTTGTTCCTCAATAAGGGAAGTATGATCCTACTTCTTTCCAAGGAACACAAGCTCAAGATGATCTTCCACCACAAGACCACAAGCAAAAAGGCAAGGACAAGCTTCAAGAGGAGATTGATGCATTTGAAGAAGCTCCCAAAGTCTTCGTCAAGTGGGTTCCCAAGACTACATCAAGTTCAACTTCATCAAGTATGAATACAACTCCAAGGATTCCCATCAAGATGGTATAGATCCTGAAGAAAAAGGACTAGAGAGTTCTTGAGGGTGACTCCGCCAACACTTCACTCATATCTTTTGGCAAGAACACGTGCAAACAACTTCCATATCTTGCACTAGTTCAAGGAGTCACAAACCCTCTTGTTGATAAGACAAGGGACAAGGTAACCTAATGCTTTCATGGACATCATCTTATGTGAGCAACACTCTATGTCTATGGATAGCCTTGTTTGTTCCTTGTGGGACTAACCCGTGTAGGTATTGAAAGTACAACTCACTCTAATGGATTGCTCCAAATGATCTACATCTACATTGAGCATCTACATCTTCAACACCAACAT
This sequence comes from Triticum dicoccoides, assembly GCF_002162155.2. Classification (NCBI taxonomy): domain Eukaryota; kingdom Viridiplantae; phylum Streptophyta; class Magnoliopsida; order Poales; family Poaceae; genus Triticum; species Triticum dicoccoides. Next base: position 254,797,964 of record NC_041384.1, on the reverse strand, counting down.
GAAGTCATCATCGACAAAACCCAAGGCTAATTCATCCCTCTTAGGGGGGATATCACATCTAGGGGGAGCTTTACTCTAATCATTTGAGCTAAAGCAACTCTAATGGTGTGAACACAACTATGCTTTATGTAAAATTGGCAACCCCACTTGTGCTTAAATGATGAGTATGACCAATGATGAAATGTTCTCATTTGACTCCTCAGTCAATATACTCATATACGGATGACCTAATCATCGCCAATTGCTTGATAGATGCTAGAGTGTTTGTGCATCCTTTGCCACATATTTCATTTGCCATTTTATTGTGTGAGCATGTTGGTTGCACATTTTACTCATTCGAGGACATCCACTTGTTGTATTGATTGTTTGGCGTTTTTCTCTTTTGCCAAGTGGATGGACAAGAATGCCTAAGAACCTCCTCTAGCTATCTATGCTTTTCCCATCTCAAACTCTATTCATGCTACATCACAAAGTTTGATCAAGTCAGATTCGAACCACTCTGTGTGAGGAGCACTCGAAGTCCCCGATTCGTCATAGACTTAAACTTACAAAACCTCTTTGTGCATTTCAGTATGACCGAGTCATCCACTTTGGTCACATCGAGTTCACTAAGTTGATCTAGGTTTTCCATCTCGGTGCAACCAATTTGAACTGTTCGGCCACACCAAGTTGCAGTAACCGCTCGCGATTCTGCATCTCGGTGCCACTGAGTTGTTCCACTCGGTCACACCGACAGGGTCAGGATATATATACCGACGGGTTGAATTTTGGAAATTTCTCCAAAACCCTTCACCCCCGCATGTCCTGGTCTGCCTCCTCGGGTCTCCGGATCGTCTCCTCGCCGCCAGCAACCTCTCGCCGCTGGTCTTCGTCGCCGTCAACGGAATTCTGCTCCGCCATTGTCGCCGTAGCGAACTCCCGCCAAACTAGGGTATGAGTTCGACTCTTTGTGCTATTTCCCGACTCCGATTCATAACACATTACTTTGCCATGATCATGACCACGTATGCAAACAATCCATCCACTGCAAACTTCCTTTAGATTAGATTGGATTTGAAAATTTAGGGTTAGGTCTCCGCCGGACTCATCTCGGACCGACCGAATTGTAGAAATCGGTCTCACCGATTTGGCTTAGTCGATAGCACATGCATTTTTGGTCCGACCGAAAATTGCAAATCGGTGTGACCGAGTTCTATTCTCTGTGAAACCCTAGCAGTCTCGGTGCCACCGAACTGTGACTCGGTCTGACCGAGTTCAATAGTTTAGGTTCCAAAAGCTGCTTCAGTATCACCGAGTTTATCTAATCGGTAGCTCCGAAATGCTTTCTGTGGAGAACTAAAACTAAGTTTTTAAGTCATCTGTTTTGCAAAAACTCTGCACTTTGTGATGCTCATCCACTCTACCTCATCTACATCTATTCACAGGGTTTGCTGTCAGTGATTTCCAACATGTTTGACCAGAGTGACATTCAGAACAAATCTGAGGAACATGTGCATTTAAGTGAGGGCTCAGATCCATCAAGCACCTCCGATGATGGCATCAAGAGCACTCCTAGGAGCTTGCCTAAGGTAGCCACCAGGACAAGGAAGAAGAAAACGTCAGACTCTGAGGATGAAGACTATGTGGCTGTTGAGGATGAGGCTACCTCAAAGAGGAAAGTGTTGAAGAAGGAGTATGGCTCAGCTACTACAACAAAGCCAGGGATGCACAAGAAGGCACCTGCCAAGAGAACGCCAACATCAAAGCCTAGGAAAGTAGCCTTGGAAGAAACTATGGAGTTCACTCTTGAACCCAAAGAGGCTAGAGAAGGCAAGACGAGAAAGGACAGGGTCAAGAAGACCACTGCCAGAGTTCTAGGGAGATCATCCATGTTCAAGGATCCTGCAGATGAAGAGGAAGAGGAAGAGGATTCTCCACCACCCAAAGCTCAGAAGCTTATGGGAGATGCAATTAAGTCAGGGGCTACAACATCAAAGCCCAAGTCTGCTCCCAAAGATCAAGCTCAGAAGCCAAAGAGAAACACTAGAAGTATTCCCGCAGAAGAAAAGAACAAGGCCCAGTGCCTCAAGCTGAAGATGAGGATGATGAGTCTCTTGTTTTGAGAAAATTGAAACCCAAGATCCCAGACCACAATGATACTCATCTAGTGGCTGAAGACATGCACATCAGAAAGATGCTAGATTGAGATTGTGGAGATAGTATGATCCCTATGCTGTGAGAAGAAGGACTACAGTTGACTACAGGTTCCACACAAAAGAATAGCAAGACTTCTATGAAACTATTTTGCTTGACAAGAAGCCCATTGTTTGTGACTTGACATGGGTTGATTGGGAATTCATCAAGGAGACTGAAGATCACTTCCCAGGAGTATATGACAGCTTCAAAGCATGTGGAGTAGATGAGTTTGTTGGACAGAAGCTCACAAAATGGAATGATGAGCTGATCATACAGTTTTACTCCACTGCTCACTTTTACCCAGATGGGAAGATCATGTGGATGTCTGAAGGTACTAGGTACCAATTCACTGTTGAAGAATGGGCCAAGATGATCAATGCACCAGAGGAACATGAGGATGACTTGGATGTATATGCCAAGAAGAAGAAATACCACAACTCCATGGCAAACATGTACAAAGAGATCCCTGACAAAGCTTTGGAGACTCACAAGCTTGGATCTGTACATTACTTGTTGTCTGGTCTTCCTACCATCAACTGGATCCTAAGGCACACATTGCTACCCAAGTCAGGAGATCACAAGATGATCGGAGGACATTCCATCAACATGCTGCAAATCTTTGATGTCCCTCAGAAGTTCAAGGTCATGAGCCTAATTGTAGAGACAATCAAGAGGACTGCTGCTGACCAAAAGAGAAGTTGTGGGTATGCTCCACATATTCAGGAGCTCATCAATTCTAACATGGGCACATGAACATACTTGTTGGACAAGGAGCATCTACCCCTTTATCCTGAATTTGAAGACAACACAATTGTGATGAATGAGGAGGAATCATCTTTGGTCCAAGCACAAGAGAAGAGAGCCAAAGCTAAGGCAGAGAAAGCTGTAAGGATGCCAAGTGCAGAGGAAGCATCTCAGGTGTTCCTCAAGTCAAAACAAGATCAATTAGGCTATCCGATTCAAGCTACACTGAGGATTGAGAAGGGCTTGGCCACCCCGACTCGGAATCAGGAGAGCCTAGAGAGGATTGTTGAGACAAAATTCTATGATCTTGACCTCAAGGTAACTGAGATACAGACTGTAGTTGAGCAGCTCCAGGAGGAAGTAGAAGAGTGGAGAGGGAAGGCAACTACTGATGCATTTCAGCATGTGCCCCGAGGTCAGAGATCTGCAACAGTGCCAGTACCAGTCTCTAGAACTACTCTGTCAGCACCAGAGTACCACCTCCAGCAACCACTCCATCAGCTCCAACTACATCGACAGATGCCTTCGTCCTTGGAGTTCTCTCTACACCACCTCCCGAAGACCGAGCCTGAAAGATGCATAGCACTATGCATTTTCAAACTTTTTGGTAACTTGTTGCCAAAGGGGGAGAAATATGTATAGATCATAGGCTTTGAGAGAGAGTGTGTTGCTTTTTATCTCTCTTGGTTTTGGTTGAACCTCTTTATGCGCTTGGTTGATACACTATGTCTTTGTCTATGTGAGATACCTGTTTGATCATGTGTTTGATCATATGCTACCGTAATGCTTGCTTGGATGATATTATCCTTTATATTCTTATATGGTCATTCACTTTGCTTGGTGATGAGTGCATGCTTTTAAGTTATATAATTTTGAGCGCTCCAGCAAGATGTATGTGACATGGAAGAGTAACCCATGATCCTAATCGATTGTGCATTTGCATTCAAAAGCAAATTTTAAATAATGCACAAATTTAGGGGGAGCTCTTGCTTATCACATACTTGTCAAAGCGATGATGTATTTCAATCTTATAATCATTTTTCGAAGTTTTGATCGATATGTTGTCATCAATTACCAAAAAGGGGGAGATTGAAAGTGCAACTATCCCTGGGTGGTTTTGGTAATTCCTAACAACATATAGCTCATTGAGCTAATACTATTTCAAGATAAATATTTCAGGAAAGCTCAATGATTGGCATGGCATGGATTAGAAATGTGGACACCTCAAAATGCTAAGGACAAAAGATTGGCTCAAGCTCTAAAGCTCTAGACTCTACATTTTAACTTTTAGTGATCCAAGATCACACTGAATCCATAGGAAAAGCCAATACTATTAAAAGGGGATGAGGTGTTGCTTAATGGGTTACTTGCTCAAAATGCTTAGTGATATGCTCCAAAACCCTCAACCACTTTCTCATATCCACATATGTCTCAAACCAAAAGTCAAACTCGGGCCCGCCGGAACTTTCCATCCGGCGCCACCGAGCTCAGTTGACATAGCCACTGCCACAAAATCCTAGTCTTTTCGGTCTCACAGATAGGGATCTCGGTCTCACCGAGATGGGATGGAAAACTCTCTGTTTCCCTTCGTAACATTTCGGTCTAACCGAGATGAGCGATCGGTCCCACCGAGTTTGCAATGAAAACTCTTTGTTTCCCCTTCGTAACATTTCGGTCTAACCGAGATGAGCGATCGGTCCCACCGAGTTCGCAATGCAAACTCTCCGTTTCCCCTTCGTAATGATTTCGGTCTAACCGAGATGAGCGATCGGTCCCACCGAGTTTGCCTGACCAACCTTCTGGCTAGCTTATTACCAAAATCGGTTCCACCGAGTTTGTGTAATCGGTCTCACCGAGATTACGTTATGCCCTAACCCTAATGAAATCGTTCCCACCGAGATTACGTTATGCCCTAACCCTAATGAAATCGGTTCCACCAAGTTCACATGTCGGTCCCACCGAAATTCCTAACGTTCACATTTTGAACTAAATCGGTCCGACCGAGTTTCATGATTCGGTCTCACCGAGTTTGGTAAATTGTGTGTAACGGTTAGATTTTGTGTGGAGGCTATATATACCCCTCCACCCACTCTTCATTTATGGAGAGAGCCATCAGAACATGCCTACACTTCCAACTTTCATTTTCTGAGAGAGAACCACCTACACTTGTGTGGAGATCAAGATCTTCCACTCCAACCACATAAATCTTGATATCTAGCCATCCCCAAGTTGCTTTCCACTCAAATCATCTTTCCACCAAATCTAAATCAGTGAGAGAGAGAGTCGAGTGTTGGGGAGACTATCATTTGAAGCACAAGAGCAAGGAGTTCATCATGAACACACCATTTATTACCTTTTGGAAAGTGGTGTCTCCTAGATTGGTTAGGTGTCACTTGGGAGCCTCCGTCAAGATTCTGGAGTTGAACTAAGGAGTTTGTACGGGCAAGGAGATTGCCTACTTCATGAATATCTACCATAGCGAGGCAAGTCCTTCGTGGGCGATGGCCATGGTGGGATAGACAAGGTTGCTTCTTCATGGACCCTTCGTGGGTGGAGCCCTCCGTGGACCCGCGCAACCGTTACCCTTCATGGGTTGAAGTCTTCATCAATGTGGATTTACGATAGCACCACCGATCCGAACCACACCAAAAATCTCCGTGTCTACATTGCGTTTGCTCCCTCCAAACTCCTCCCTTTACCTTCATGTGCAATGGTTTACATTCCGCTGCTATACTCTTAGACTTGCATGTGTAGGTTGTTTACTTGACTAGTGCTAAGTTACTAAAATCTGCCAAGACTTAAAATTGGGAAAAGGCTAGATTTTTATTTGGTGAAGTAGTCTAATCACCCCCCTATATACATACTTTCGATCCTACAAATCTTTACTTTCCAATCTATACAGCAAAAATACCAAAAATATTTACTTTACTATCTTTATTAGATCTCACTTTTGCAAGTGACCGTGAAGGGATTGACAACCCCTTTATCGCGTTGGTTGCAAGGTTCTTGATTGTTTGTGCAGGTACTAGGTGACTTGTGCATTGTCTCCTACTGGATTGATACCTTGGTTCTCAAAACTGAGGGAAATACTTACGCTACTTTGCTGCATCACCCTTTCCTCTTCAAGGGAAAACCAACGCATGCTCAAGAGGTAGCAAGAAGGATTTCTGGTGCCGTTGCCGGGGAGATCTACGCCAAGTCAAGACATACCAAGTACCCATCATAAACTCTTCTCCCTCGCATTACATTATTTGCCATTCGCCTCTCGTTTTCCTCCCCCCCCACTTCTAAAATGATTTTTGCAAACTTTTTCCTTTTCTTTGCCCCTTTTTCGTTTGTCTCTTTTCACTTGCTTCTTGTGTGCTTGTGTGTTGGATTGATTGTTTGTCATGATGGCTCAAGATAATACTAAATTGTGTGACTTTTCCAATACCAACAACAATGATTTTATTAGCACTCCGATTGCTCCTACTACCGATGTTGAATCTTGTGAAATTAATACCACTTTGTTGAATCTTCTTACGAAAGATCTATTTTTTGGCCTTCCTACTGGAGATGCCGCTACCCATCTAAACAACTTTGTTCATTTGTGTCATATGCAAAATAATAAATATGTGGATAATGATATTGCTAAATTTAAGCTATTTCTGTTTTCTCTTAGAGATCATGCTAAAACTTGGTTTTCTTCTTTGCCTAAAAATAGTATTGATTCATGGAATAAGTGCAAAGATGCTTTTATCTCTAAGTATTTTCCTCCCGCTAAGATCATCTCTCTTAGGAACGATATTATGAATTTTAAGAAACTTGATCATGAGCATGTTGCACAAGCTTGGGAGAGGATGAAATTAATGATACGTAATTGCCCTACACATGGTTTGAATTTGTGGATGATTATACAAAAAATTTATGCCGGATTGAATTTTGCTTCTAGAAATGTTTTAGATTCGGCCGTGGGAGGAACTTTTATGGAAATCACTTTAGGAGAAGCTACTAAACTCCTAGACAATATCATGGTTAATTATTCTCAATGGCACACCAAAAGATCCACTAGTGAAAAAGTTCATGCGATTGAAGAGATTAATGTTTTGAGTGGATAGATGGATGAACTTATGAAATTCTTTGCTAATAAAAGTGTTTCTTCCGATCCTAATGATATGCCTTTGTCCACTTTGATTGAGAATAATAATGAATATATGGATGTGAATATTGTTGGTAGGAATAATTTTGGTAACAACGCATATAGAGGAAACTTTAATTCCAGGACGTTTCCTAGTAATTCCTCTAATAATTATGGTAATTCCTACAACAACTCTTATGAAAATTTTAACTAGCTGCCCTCTGATTTTGAGACTAGTGTTAAAGAATTTATGAGTTCGCAAAAGAATTTCAATGCTTTGGTTGAAAAAAATTTGCTTAAGATTGATGAGTTAGCTAGGAACATGGATATAATTTCTCTTGATGTTGATTCTTTAAAACTTAGATCTATTCCACCTAAGCATTACATCAATGAGTCTCTCAAAGCCATGAGAATTTCCATTAATGAGTGCAAAGAAAGAACCGCTAGGATGCGTGCTAAAAAAGATTGTTTTGTGAAAGCGTGTTCTTCTAGTTTACGTGATAATAATGATGAAGATCTAAAAGTGATTGATGTGACTCCTATTAAATCTTTGTTTTCCAATATGAATCTTGATAAAGATGGGACTGGAGATGAGTCAACTTTAGTTAAAAGGCGTCCCAATGATTCGATGTTTTTAGATCTTGATGCAAAAATTAATAAAAGTGGGATTGAAGAGGTCAAAACTTTACATAGCAATGAACTCACTATTTTGGATTTCAAGGAATTTAATTATGATAATTGCTCTTTGATAGATTGTATTTCCTTGTTGCAATCCGTGTTAAATTCTCCTCATGCTTATAATCAAAATAAAGCTTTTACTAAACATATCGTTGATGCTTTAATGCAATCCTATAAAGAAAAGCTTAAACTAGAAGTTTCTAACCCTAGAAAATTTTAATGATGAGTGGGAACCTACTATTAAAATTAATATTAAATATTATGAATGCTATACTTTATGTGATTTGGGTGCTAGTGTTTCCACGATTCCAAAAACTTTATGTGATGTGCTAGGTTTCCGAGAATTTGTTGATTGTTCTTTAAATTTGCATCTCGCGGATTGCACCATTAAGAAACCTATGGGAAGGATTAATGATGTTCTTATTGTTGCAAATAGAAATTATGTGCCCATATATTTCATTGTTCTTGATATAGATTGCAATCCTACATGTCCTATTATTCTTGGTAGGCCTTTCCTTAGAATGATTGGTGCAATTATTGACATGAAAGAAGGAAATATTAGATTCAAATTTCCATTAAGAAAAGGCATGGAACACTTTCCTTGGAAAAAAATTAAATTGACTTATGAATCTATTATGAGAGCCACTTATGGATTGCATACCAAAGATGGCAATACCTAGATCTCTTATTGTTTTTATGCCTAGCTAGGGGCGTTAAACGATAGCACTTGTTGGGAGGCAACCCAATTTTATTTTTGTTCTTTGCCTTTTGTTCCTGTTTAGTAATAAATAATTCATCTAGCTTCTGTTATGATTTTGTTTTTTATGTTTTAATTAGTGTTTGTGCCAAGTAAAGCCTTTAGGATCTTCTTGGGTGATTGTTGTTTGATCTTGCTGATAAAAACAGAAAGTATGTGCTCACGAAAATAATTATCATTTTTTACCAGAGAGCGATAAAAGACCAATTACAACTTCAATAGATCAATATACTTTTTATCCTGGTCGTCCTAATTTTTCAGAATTTTTGGAGTTACAGAAGTATTCGAAATCTCCAGATTGCTACAGACTGTTCTGTTTTTGACAGATTCTGTTTTTCGTGTGTTGTTTGCTTATTTTGATGAATCTATGAGTAGTATCGAGGGGTATGAACAATACAGAAGTTGGAATACAGTAGGTTTAACACCAATATAAACAAAGAATGAGTTCATTACAGTACCTTAAAGTGGTGGTTTATTTTCTTATATTAACAGAGCTCATGAGATTTTTTGTTGAAGTTTTGTGTTGTGAAGTTTTCTAGTTTTTGGGTAAAGATTTGATGGATTTTGGAATAAGGAGTGGCAAGAGCCTAAGATTGGGGATGCCCAAGGCACCCCAAGGTAAAATTCAAGGACAACCAAAAGCCTAAGCTTGGGGATGCCCCAGACTTTCGTCTTCGTCTATCGGTAACTTTACTTGAGGCTATATTTTTATTCACCACATGATATGTGTTTTGCTTGGAGCGTCTTGTATGATTTGAGTCTTTGATTTTTAGTTTACCACAATCATCCTTGCTGTACACACCTCTTGGGAGAGACACGCATAAGTCAGAATTTATTAGAATACTCTATGTGCTTCACTTATATCTTTTGAGCTAGATAATTTTGCTCTAGTGCTTCTCTTATATCTTTTTAGAGCACGGTGGTGGTTTTATTTTATAGAAATTATTGATCTCTCATGCTTCACTTATATTATTTTGGGAGTCTTTTAGAACAGAATGGTAATTTGCTTTGGCTATAAAATTAGTCCTAATATGATGGGCATCCAAGATGGGTATAATAAAAACTTTCATATAAAGTGCATTGAATACTATGAGAAGTTTGATTCCTTATGATTGTTTTGAGATATGAAGATGGTGATATTAGAGTCATGCTAGTTGAGTAGTTGTGAATTTGAGAGATACTTGTGTTAAAGTTTGTGATTCCCGTAGCATGCACGTATGGTGAACTGCTATGTGATGAAGTCGGATCATGAATTATTTTTTGATTGTCTTCCTTATGAGTGGTGGTCAGGGACGAGCGATGGTCTTTTCCTACCAATCTATCCCCCTAGGAGCATGCGCATAGTACTTCGTTTTGATAACTAATAGATTTTTGCAATAAGTATGTGAGTTCTTTACGACTAATTTGAGTCCATGGATTATACGCACTCTCACCCTTCCACCATTGCTAGCCTCTCTAGTACCGCACAACTTTTGCCGGTACCATAAACCCACCATTTACCTTCCTCAAAACAGCCACCATACCTACCTATTATGGCATTTCCACAGCCATTCCGAGATATATTGCCATGCAACTTTCCACCATTCCGTTTATTATGACACGCTTCATCATTGTCATATTGCTTTGCACGATCATGTAGTTGACATCGTATTTGTGGCAAAGCCACCTTCATAATTCTTGCATACATGTCACTCTTGATTCATTTCACATCCCGGTACACCGCCGAAGGCATTCACATAGAGTCATATTTTGTTCTAAGTATCGAGTTGTAATTCTTGAGTTGTAAGTAAATAAAAGTGTGATGGTCATCATTATTAGAGCATTCTCCCACGTGAGGAAAGGATGATGGAGACTATGGTTCCCCCACAAGTCGGGATGAGACTCCGGACGAAAAAAAATAAAAAAAGAGGCCATAAAAAAGAAAGGGAGAAAGGCTCAAATAAAAAAAATGACAGAAAAAGAGAGAAGGAGAAATGCTACTAACCTTTTTCCACACTTGTGCTTCAAAGTAGCACCATGATCTTCATGATAGAGAGTCTCCTATGTTGTCACTTTCATATACTAGTGGGAATCTTTCATTATAGAACTTGGCTTGTATATTCTAATGATGGGCTTCCTCAAAATTCCCTAGGTCTTCGTAAGGAAGCAAGTTGGATGCACACCCACTTAGTTTCTTTTTGAGCTTTCATACACTTATAGCTCTAGTGCATCCGTTGCATGGCAATCCCTACTCACTCACATTGATGTCTATTGATGGGCATGTCCATAGCCATCGACACGCCTAGTTGATGTGAGACTATCTTCTCCTTTTTGTCTTCTCCACAACCACCGTTCTATTCCACCTATAGTGTTATGTCCATGGCTCACGATCATGTATTGCATGAACATTGAAAAGTTTGAGAACATCAAAAGTATGAAACAATTACTTGGCTTGTCATCGGGGTTGTGCATGATTTAAATATTTTGTGTGATGAAGATAGAGCATAGCCAGACTATATGACTTTGTAGGGATAAATTTCTTTGGCCATGTTATTTTGAGAAGACATGATTGCTTTATTAGTATGCTTGAAGTATTATTATTTTTATGTCAATATTAAACTTTTGTTTTGAATCTTTCGGATCTGAACATCCATGCCACAATAAAGAACATTACATTGATAATTATGATAGGTAGCATTCGACATCAAAAAATCTGTTTTTATCATTTACCTACTCGAGGACGAGCAGGAATTAAGCTTGGGGATGCTTGATACGTCTCCGACATATCTATAATTTTTTATATTTCCATGCTATTATATTATCTGTTTTGGATGTTTAATGGGCTTTAATATGCTCTTTTATATTATTTTTGGGACTAACCTATTAACCGGAGGCCTAGTACCAGTTTCTGTTTTTTTTGCCTATTTTAGAGTTTCGCAGAAAAGGAATACCAAACAGAGTCCAAACGGGATGAAACCTTTGCGATGATCTTTCTTGGACCGAAGGTAATCCAGAAGACTTGGAGTAGAAGTCTGGGACTCCACGAGGCGGCTACGAGCCAGGAGGGCGCGCCCAGGTGGGGTAGGCACGCACCCACCCCCGTGGGCCCCTCATAGCTTCACCAACGTACTTCTTTCGCCTATATATACTCTTATACCCTAGAAGCATCATACAGAGCCATGAAACCACTTTTTCACCGCCGCAACCTTCTGTACTCATGAGATCCCATCTTGGGGCCTTTTCCGGCGATCTTCTGGAGGGGGAATCGATCATGAAGGGCTTCTACATCAACACCATTGCCTCTCCGATGAAGCGTGAGTAGTTTACCACAGACCTTTGGGTCCATAGTTATTAGCTAGATGGCTTATTCTCTCTTTGATACTCAATACAAAGTTCTCCTCGATGTTCTTGGAGATCTATTCGATGTAATACTCTTTTGGGGTGTGTTTGTCGAGATCTGATGAATTGTGGGTTTATGAACAAGATTATCTATGAAAATTATTTGGCTCTTCTCTGAATTCTTATATGCATGATTTGATATCTTGGTAAGTCTCTTCGAATTATCGGTTTAGTTTGGCCTACTAGATTGATCTTTCTTGCAATGGGAGAAGTGCTTAGCTTTGGGTTCAATCTTGCGGTGTCCTTTCCCAGTGATAGTAGGGGCAGGAAGGCATGTATTGTATTGTTACCATTGAGGATAAAAAGATGGTGTTTATATCATATTGCTTGAGTTTATCCGTCTACATCATGTCATCTTGCTTAATGCGTTACTATGTTGTTATGAACTTAATACTCTAGATGCATGCTGGATAGCGGTCGATGTGTGGAGTAATAGTAGTAGATACAGAATTGTTTCGATCTAATTGACACGGACGTGATGCCTATATTCATGATCATTGCCTTAGATATCTTCATAACTATGCGCTTTTCTACCAATTGCTCGGCAGTAATTTGTTCACCCACCTAATACATGCTATGTTGAGAGAAGCCACTAGTGAAACCTATGGCCCTCGGGTCTCTTTCTTATTATATTGCATCTCTTTTATTTACATCGCATCTCGTTTACTATTTTGCAATCTTTACTTTCCAATCTATACAACAAAAATACCAAAAATATTTACTTTACTATCTTTATTAGATCTCACTTTTGCGAGTGACCTTGAAGGGATTGACAACCCTTTTATCACGTTGGTTGCAAGGTTCTTGATTGTTTGTGCAGGTACTAGGTGACTTGTGCGTTGTCTCCTACTAGATTGATATCCTGGTTCTCAAAACTGAGGGAAATACTTACGCTACTTTGCTGCATCACCCTTTCCTCTTTAAGGGAAAACCAACGCATGCTCGAGAGGTAGCAGAGAACTTGACACCAGATCTGAAATAAAATACACCAACCGTGTGTGTAACTATGACCGTCTCTTTTCGAGTGAGTTCGAGAAGAGAACACCGTGGGGTTATGTTTGACTCATAAGTTGTTGAGGATCACTTCTTGATCAGTACTAATTTGCGACCGTTCTGCGTAGTTTCTCTTCTTATTCTTGTACTCGTAAGTTAGCCTCCATACAATGTTTAGTGCTTTCTGCAACCCCACCACTTAATCCATTCCATACCCATTAAGCTTTGCTAGTCTTGATACCCACGGTAATGGGATTGATGAGTCCTCATGGCTCACATATTAATACAACAATAGTTGCAGGTACAGGTAATGCGATGATCTGATGTGAGTGCGATGCTTGCTTGTTTGGAGTTCTTCTGCTTCTTCTTCAATCATGGGAAAGGTTTTGGGTTGGGAGCCTGGGATTAGCAGGGTGGATGTCGTTCTTCTTTTTCGTTTAATTTCATGCATAGTCGGATCCTGCTCTTCTATATGATGATTGCTATGTATTGATGAACTTTTGTATTCATGTTGTAGCTTGCGACAAGTGTAAGCCTTTATCCTGTATTCTCATCTATTCAGTACATGGTATGTTGTAATGATATCCACCTTGCTATGCGCTCGAAATGCGATTGTGCCCCAATCATGAATTAATCATGTGATTGGGATAGAATCGCATCTTGGGCGCTAC